>NC_137905.1:38343543-38508543 GCF_963455335.1 Martes martes
GACCCTTTTGGCAGGGCCGGGCCTTCCCTAGTCTCCAGGGATAATGACAGCCATGCTTTCTAGAGCTTTCTCGTTCTTGTGGAAGGGAAAGATCCAAGCTTTCCGGAACCTGCTGGAAGTAAGCCTCCTAGCAGAGTCATCTGTGGTTCTCAGATGTGGCTGAGGGAGGGGGACAGGGCCACGGCAGCATGGAGCCCTGGGGGCCTCAGGGGGACCTTGTCCTGGAGCCATGACAGTCTTTGCACCCGTGTGAACCTTGAATGGAGGCCAGGCTAGCCTAGGTAACAGGGCAGCCTGCTTCTAGGTAGTTTACTACCCAGGTGCCTTGTACAAGGAGCTTTCTGGTCCTCTGGAGGAGAAGGCCTCTTCCCCACCCTCCGGGCCTCTTGCTTTTGCTAAATAACTTTGAGTGGGGAAGGGGGACCCCTATCCCCAGGGAAATCGGTATGGGTGCTGGCCTCTGTTCAGAGCTCCCACCTGGTGTCCCTCTGGCTGGCTTCTGCTTTCGGCCAAGTCAGGTTGGAACCCGAGCTTGGCAGCACATAACCCTGTTTCCAAGAGTCAGGGAGAAGCCTGCCCTCTCCACACACTTGGCTCCCCGGAGCTCCAGGCTCCCCTGCCCAGAACCCCTCACTCTCACACCCAGGCCGCAGCCTCCCCAAGTCTTCCGGTGTGACAGGAGTGAGGGCCTCACGGCCTCCCCTCCCAGGCAGGAGATCCCAGCATTCCTGGGGCCTCAGCCAAAGATGACTTTGCAAGAGTCCTTGGGTTGGTGGGACTGCTGGCCTTGGATCCAGGTTTTTCACCAGCCTCAGTATAAGTGGACCCCCTTTAAGAAAAACCTGTAGGTGAAATGGAGTCTCCCAACGGAAAGGTCTTCTATGGGGCCAAAGAAAGGCACTGGAAGTCTGAGGCCTGAGAAGAGAGCGCCCTTTCCCTTGTTCTCAGCTGCCTAGGACAAGGAGCGGTGCCAGGCCATAACACAGGTGTGAGAAGGCCCGCAGAGGTCTGGTGTTGCCATGGTGATGACCTTGATACTCTGTTTGGAAATGTCAGCCCCAATTGTTTGTTTCAAATGCTGTCATTTTGGGGTGACTCTGCCTCACTGGGGCCCTAAGTGTATGTTCCCTTTGCTCTTGGGGGTCCATACTGTCTTGTCAGGCTGCAAGTTGGCAAAGGGTCTTGCCCTCCACTGCACAGACTTTAGAGTGAAGGGGTGGCGACCCCAGGCCCCTGTTGGAAGGCAGCAGACTGAGCTGAAAGCTCATTGAGGGCTCCCTGTCGGGTAGAGTCTCGGGCAGGCCTGTGCAGGCTGTGGACTGCGTGGCATGGGGGCCACTGGCATAGGTTGGGGTGTTCACCGGGCTCCCCTGTTCCAGGGGCTCTGAGGCCCATCAGGTGGTTCCACTGCGTGTCAGCCCTAGCTGTGTGGTCAGGTGCCTCCTGCCAGACAGCCTGTACCTCAAGGGGCCCCATTTTCAGGAGGCTACAGCCTGTGCTACCTTCTACCTTGTCTGCCTGCCCATCAGCACAGGGCTTTGCACAGCAGCTCTGGGAGGCAGAGCTCGATGTTGGGTTCGTGTCATTGGGGTCCCCCTTCCATTTTGACCTAAGTGGCTTTCACTGGGCATGCAAAGAGCCCATGCAAAGTGTTCTGTTGCAGGCCTAGGAGGCCTCCTATCCCATGTTCTCTCATGCCTGCAAATGGGGTGAAGTCTGGCTTAGGTGGTTGGCATGGGTTTGGCTCATTCTGAAAAGAGGAGGGGCCAAAATGGGCATCCTGGTGTGTCCTGACTGTACTCGCGCTCAATCCTTCCTCTGCTGGCTGGGATGACCTTTTGCTTGTGTGATTGTCCAGACGGATGGTTCCCGATGGCCCACAGTGTGCCTAGCTCTGGTCACGGCACCATAGAGGGTGTATTGTCCCATCCACTTGCCCACCCCTCCTGCCCGCTCCTTCCCGGCAGCCTCAGGCTCGATGGCATCTCTCAGAGGGGCCTTTCTGCTCGTCCAGTCCTCCCATGGCTCTTTCCTGTTCTATTTCTGTCTCTTCACGTGATTCTTCTCTATGATCCTCCATAATGCGGCGTATCCACATTGTGTAACCGCATACCTGTCGATGGACGTTAAGGCAGTTTTCATTTTCCTGTCTACATTATACTCAGAGTGTTGCAGTAGACAAGTTCAAGTATTTTGTGAGACAGATTTCTAGAACTCATATTTCTGGGTCACTAGATACGGGTATTTAAATTTTTAGATGGATATCACCAAATCATCCGTCAAAATAGTACTATATATGTTCATTATATATGTGTCTACCAATATTGTATGCATAAGACTCATTTCCCAAAAACCTCACCAACACTGCATATAATTGCTCCCTTAAGTTATTACCAATACGGTGGCTAAAAACTGGTGTTTTTGAGTTGGATTTCCCTCCTTAGGAGGGCAACTATCTTCTCATACGTGTATTGCCTACTTCAGCGTTTTCTATGAATTGCTTGTTAATCGTTTTTTTCCATTTTTCTATTTTTTTTTTGTCAGGGATTTGTTGCACATATTTTAAATATTTTCTGGGGCCGCTTTAGAGCAAGGGAAGGGGTGACGGAGACCAGGGCCACAGAAATCAGGTATCGTGTAGTAGCCTGGGCGTGAGAGAGTGAGCTACGATCATTCTCTCATGTTGCAGAACCGTGTTTCTCATGCCGTGGAAGCATCCTGGGCGTGTGTTGAGGTAGTTTGGAAAGTTACAGGGGAAGTTTCTGGGGCCTAGTTCTCATGCATAAGACTAAATTATTTGGCGTTTGGGGGCAAAGCCTGGGCTGGGAGCAGGTGTTCCGGGCAAGGCTTCACTTTGCTCCCTTGATTGTGAGAATTAGCCCCCACTGTCTTTAAGATGTGCAAAGCTCTGACAGTCTGTACCTCAATAACTTAACTTTGAAAATATATATCAAAATACTATTATTAAAAAAAACACCCCCAACAAAAAAATAACCCCAGCCCCTCCATAGTGAAGGCACCTGTAACAAGTAATCCTGGTTCTCTCTGGGAGCCCAGCTCCCTCTTATCTCAAAAGGCAGGTATCATTATTCTGGTTTCCCACACCAGGAAACTGAGGAATGGGGGCTTAGGTTCTTGCCTGAGGTTTGTCAGCCAGCTACTGTCCCAGCTGGGACCTAACCCCAGTCTCATGGTCTCCAGCCACCCCGCAGGTGTTAGGAGAACCTCTTGCAGGTGTCTCTGGGGTCAGAGCAGACATATGGCGGGTGACCTTTCTCGTCAGGCCCAGGACCCAGGGAACAGGTGGCCCTGGCTCCCACCTCATCCCCACCGGGGCTGTGCTCTGGGAGGCTTAGGGCACGAGTGTTTGAACAGTCTTTTCAGGTGCTGCTTGGTGGATCTGGGCACCTGCTTGAGCATCTTGTCTGCTAGAAGGGGGGCTGGCATTCTCCTGGGAGGGTAGGCTGAGTTTCCATGACCTTTGACCATGATCTTTGGAGGATTTCTCTTATAACTGGGTGCTGAGTTGATGTTCAGAATTAAGAGCGGAAAGGTAACATTTTAAGGCACTTCCTTAATTCTCCTTGGACGCCCACAACGTCTTGTTTTCTCTCTTTGCCACTTAGGCAACAATTTTCTTGTTTCTAGCAGCTACCTATAGACTGAATGCAGATCGTATCTTGATGGTATTTACTAATATAAATATTTGCTTTCTGGAAGAATTGTTACACAAAATGCCAGAGATGTAGGCTCAGCAGCTGAATGCTTGAGGTAAGCTAGCGAGCTCCACGGCGTGGGGCTGGTGTCCCACCGTCTCCACAGTGAGACGCAGGGGAATGGCCACATGTTGGCACATCCGGCCTGCTTTTTTCCAAGGATGCTGTGGTCATTTTTTAAGTGAAAAGCAAAAACATCTTTGCCAGCGTCCCCCGGGGCCTGCTGATCCTCACGCAGGCCGATCCCAGCAGCCTGTGTGGTTCAACTGTGTGCTGATGGCGCGCCCAGAGCTGTGCTGGGGCCAGTCAGGAGGCGCTGACAAGGTGTGTGGTTGGAGTTATCCGAATCAGACCTCGTTGCACGAATTTCACCGATGTAATATCCGACAAGAAGGCAGGAACGGAGCAAACCGGATGCTGGTCTAAGAAAAGCCAATGAAATGAGCAGACCATGGCTAAGGGCAGGCAGAGGCCTTTGCAATGGAATTAGCGTATTTTTAACCAAGGGCTTATGTTAAGTAATCGAAACTATCGAAACTCCACTAGTGCCAAGGGCTGCGGAGAGGTCTTGGGGTTTGAGAAAACAGGATCTGATGAGCCTTTGCATTCACCTCTTTGGCATTTGTAGGCTGCGGCATGGGGCTCTGGGACTCACAAAAGGAACACTGTGTGTGTGCGCGTGTGTGCATGTGAGTGTGTATGTGCACACCTGTGTGTTGGCCCGTGTGTGCGCGGGTGCACAGGTATGCACGTGCATGCAGACACAGCTCACCTCTCCGGCCGGCGATCTGTAGAACATTCCGTGGGAATGAAGGCGCGGCCCTGGTCCCCTGTGACCCGGCCTCCGAGGTCAAGCAGACTCCCCTTTCGAGGTCAGCTTTCTTCACCCAGGGTGACTCCACCGTCAGTCCCGCTGGATTCGAGGCAGCAAACTCTTTTCCTTCGGATGCGGCATTATTACAGTTTTCGTAACCCAAATGGCATTGGTTTTAACAAATAAACCGATGCTCACTGCCAATTCCTTTGACTGGACAGACGTGAATCAGCTTTAAGCAAGCGGAGAGATGACATATCAAAGACTGTGTTGACGGATCCCTTCCCTGTCTGAGAGCGTTTTCCAGATCGTAGACAGATACACTGGAGGCGCTTAAAATAGAAGTCCCCGCGTGGCCACCAGTGTATTCTGGGGAGTTTCGGCATCTACGTGTTGCAGGCAGGTGAGTATTTATAGGAGGTGACTTGAAGCTGGGGACGCCGGCGGGGAGCCCTCTCCCTCGGAGGGACGATTGTGGCAGGAACATGCTGGCGTGATATTCTGCCTTTATTTATTATTTGCTACCAATGTGACTATCTTTTAATTTTTTTTTAAACAAATAATTTAGTTGTAAAGCCTCAGACTGATTTTTTTTTTTTTTTGCGAAATAGTTCTAGTGAGCTAATTTATTTTTCAACTTTAAAACATCAGCATTTTATAGATCTGAATTTCACAATGTGGGGATGATTGCTACGTACAATTTGCAAAATTGTGATTAGCCAGCCCTTGCTTTGAGTTAGTTCTCCCTAATTCACAAAGGCTTCCAAGAATAGTCTGCACAAAATTCAGTTTGCAAATTGCAGGGCAGATTTTTAGAGGGCAGTTTAAAGAATGAAGTCCTAAGGGTTTTATCTATATTTATATCTCTTGTTAAACCAAACTCTTATGTAAATGTTACAATCTGTAAATAACTAGCAGGGCTGCCTTCTTAAAGGCAAGATTGCATCTCCATTTTTGAGATTTAGCAAAATTATTAAATGGCAGAACTGACTAAGAGGCAAGTATATTTGGAACGAGCTAATAAACATTAATCAATATCGTCAGCTGTATTTGTGTGGCTATTTGAGGGTTGAAGAGTATGAAGACCTCTCAGTTTGTAGTCAGATTTCTCCCAAATTGAAGTAAAATAAAGTGAAATAAAATAAAATAAGGCGCTGCCCTTAGTGATGTTTCGGGGAAAAAAAGAGCGCAGATAGCTTTTGTATGTTCTTACTTTTTATAGCCATTAATGTTTCAGTAAATCTCGCATGACTGTATACAGTCCTGATTATTTTTCATCCTCTTGCCATTGGACGGGGAAGAAATCACTGGCTCCCATCAGCGTTACTGGCACTCTCCATGTTCTGACATCTGTTCCTTTGCAAACATTCTACCCACCTTGGTGAAATGGAGTTCCGTGGGAGCAGCTGACTTGAATGGGGGACAACTAGAGGTTGATGATGAAAAAAATCACATCGGTCGAACACTGCAAGTCACATCCCGTTAGCTAGCAGTGTTTTCATGACAGTGACCACTGTAGTTTATTTTGCCTTAAATCTAGATAACTTGTGGAATTTTTTATCATGTCTAATCTTTGCTTCAAACTGGATTAGTGGCCTCTCACTTTAAAATAGAAGTATAATGGACTCATTCTTGTCAATTTTAATCAAAGTCTTTGGGCTCTATGCTCTATTCCTAAGGAATGTTTTTGATCTTTCTCAGGGAAGTCGTGAAATGCATTGTTCCTGAGTAAATTATACTTTCTCATTTCATTAAGGTCTTCTTCAGCCCCTGACCCTGGAAAGAGCACACAGCATCTTGGGGGTGGGAGGAAGAGAAGCAGAGTCTGGCCTTATGTGTGAAGCCCGTTTGGGGTGGCCTTGGGGATGGAATGGTGGGAGCATACATGGTCTTGGGGAAATTGGGGTCCAGGGAAACATGAAGTCTCCCCTTCCTGACCTGGGTTACTCCAGGTTATTTCCAGTTATTTCCAGACCAATTTCCCCCATCAAATGGCATTCAGATCTCTTCTTGACTTGGCTCAAAGCAGAATGCAGGCCTGCCGTTCAATCTGTGTACAGTATGGAAGGGCCAGTCTGTGCTGGACATATCCTCGAACACAAGTATATTCCAATCCATCAATCTATGTCCTATGTATTAAATAGCAGGTATTAATAACCAACGTGGGATTAGCGTGTGTCACATGCTTGGAGTGCAGCAGTGAGCACACAGCAATAACCCTGTCCTCCTAGGCCTTCATTCTGGTGACACAGACACGTGCATCTCAGCATCTGCTCCCCTTGGGAGTGGGCCATCCTTGGAGGCTCCCCTCCAGGGCCCCGTGCCTCGTCCTCTGGGTAGTGATGGAGGAAGGAGGCCAGCCTCTGCTGCCGGGAGGCTGTGCCTTGTTTCTCCGCAGCCCCCCACTCATTCCTGCAACTCCCCCCCACCCCTGCCTCCAGGCTCGCCACTTTTTTCTGAACTTACTCTTTTTGGAACCCTCAGAAAACTTGGGGTTTGCGCTGCAACTCTGCTCCCCACATTTGTAGTTCCAGATGACACAGGAAATTTCAGTCCGGTGCTGCAAATTTGGTGAACAGAGGAAGTGGAAAATGGAGCCACGGCAGGAGGCCCCCCCCCCCCGCCAGATCCCCCCACCCCCAGTCCAACACAAACCATGTGCTCACCTTTCGGTGACCTCGCTTTCCAGCCTCCCTTCTCACATACATTTTTTCACTGTACAGTCATTTCATAATTGTCATAATTGTCGCCACAGTTTTAAATTCTTTTTCCTGGCCTCGCGTGACGCGTATTTTGCTAAAGGCCCACGTAGTTTATGACCGCCGAGCCTCATCGCCACTGCTTGCCCTGGAACGACGGGCCGTAATTTACTTCATGATTCCTTTATTATTGGCATTCCAGTTATTTCCAATAGTTCCCTAATATAAAAAATCCCGTGATGAGCACCTCTGTGCAGAAAGCTATTTCTTCCTTCCTTCAGGTTATTTCCTGAGGCCTGGCTCCCGGAGGGGCAATTAGAAGACACCACCGCGCTCTCCTGCCCGTTCTCCCAGATTTCTGTCTCCGTGGGACTTCGTCCGCTGCCTCAGGGGCGGTTCAGCTCCTTCTGGGCTGGAGCGGCGGGAATCCCGCGCTTGTTTCCAGGGTTCCCTTTAAAGCCTGGCCCTTGGTCAAGCCGCTGGGAGCAGCCCCCGTCTTCATAAGACGCTGCCTTTCCCCTGAAATTCCCCTCTTCGTTCCATCTAATCCATGCTCTGTAGGGAAAATCATCCAAGTTCTGGGAGCTCACACCACGTTTCTGGAGCTTTCTGTCGCCCGACGCCTGAGAGAGCGGGGACCCTCCCCTGTCCCGCCGTACACACCCTCCCTCCTCCGAACCCCAGGCCCCTTTTCCTCGTTCCCAGATGGGGCTTCAGAATGCACGCAGACCAGCAAGTCAGAGTGGAGGGCTGACCCCCCCCATGGGATGCAGCCCTGTCGAGTTGTCGAGGCCGCTCTGGTTTCGCTCTTCCCTCCTCATGGGGTTTCATGGGGGTCCTGCTGGAAAGGCTGGGGACCGAATGGGAGAGATTTGGTGAGGTTCGAAGCATTTGGAATGTTCTGGTTCCTCAAGGGAAGCACACGTGTCAGGACAAGCGCTGGGTCTGAGGTGTCCGCTCCCCTGTTGGCAGGAACCAGCCATGAGAAGTGGAGCCAAGAGCTGAGGGATGAGTGCCAGCATTCTGTGACATTGCCGAGAAACCAGAGCCCACCCACTCGCCCCGCAAGAGCTAGAATGTTCTCAAGGGGTCTCCGGGCACCGTCACCCAGCCACATCTGCTGACGGAATCCATACCTGTGATGCTTGTTGGAGGCAGGGACTGGTGTGGACAGGCAGTTCTCCCCACTCAGGTCCAACATTGCACAAATGCCTCCCCTTCCCCAAGCCCACCCTAGCCCTTCACCCCTTCCTTTCTGCTTATCCTCCCACTTCCACGTAGACTCCCCCTCCTCAGGCACTGAACTCCAGTACAGTAACACCTCCCACCTTCTGTTTGCATCTGGGTCTTTCTTGAGTTGCTAATTCACCCACAATCGATAATTTTATTCTTTTAAAGAAATTACGGAATATTTCTAAGTGTATGCAGGGAGAGGGGAAAAGCACAGTGTGTGTCGTTTTAGATTTGATGTGTTCTGGATTTAGAAGTGCTGAATAATTCATTCCTGTTTAAAAAATAAACATACTATCTCTATCAGGACTTGACTGGGGACTTCATAAGGAATCCGTTCCATGGAGGGGCAGGGCTGGTGGGTTGGGTCGTGTAAGAAAGCAAGCAGGCACCATGTGGGGAGAGGCTGTTCTCCTTTCCATGTTGGGGTTGGTGTGACGTGATGGTCTTGGCCATGCTTGGAGGGGACACTACTAGTTCTTAGAGCTTTCATCTTCTGTTGGAGAGTTTCTCTCCCCTGGCCAGTGTTCAGTCCTCCAACCCATCCATTCCCCATTCTTCTACCCACTGTCTTCCATGGTTCCTTCCAGCCCTCCTGTTTTCTGTTCACCTACTTCTGTCTGTCCCTCTATCTACCTAACCATCTCTCCTTCCCATTGCCCCCCTCTCCATCCATCTGTCCATCCTCTTTCCCTTTATTTATTCATCTATGACTCATCCACTCATGGTCCACCTACCCTTGGCCATCTTTCCATCCATCCGTCCATCCGTCCATCCGTCCGTCCGTCCATCCATCCATCCATCGTGTCATGAGCGTCTACACAGCACAATGACCTGCCTGCCCTTGTATTCTAGTGAGAGACTCAGGCAAGGGCATCCTTGACAAAGATACAGGTGGCCATTTCCTGTTGACTCCACCTCCCCCAACCAAGTCAGATCTTCCTCCTGATAAATTTATATATATCGTGTCTCCTTCCATAACTGTCCTTCTCTTCTCCCAATGCTTCCTGATGGGCTGGTTCACCCTAAGGCATTCCCGGTGAACAGCAGTCCTTATGTACCTTCCAGATCTTTTGTTGCACGCAGGGAAAGGAGGCTCAGGGAAAGAAACCTGTCTGCCCCCAATCAGGCAGAGAACCGGAACTCCTTGTATGAATGGTCTTGTTCTAGATTCCTCCATGTCAGCTCCTGGGACTCCAAAAAACTCCCAGAGACTTTTTTTTCCCTGGTGTCAGGATTTCTGTCTTCCTAACCCCCAGGGAATAAGAGTTGACCTGGCAGTGAGAGGCTTTTTTAGCTGGGGTGGGGGGTGGTGTCAATTTGCACATATGTCCCTTCTCGCTCCCCCACACTCTGCCATCCCCGAAGAGCAGAAGATGGCTCTAGTTGGAGGTGATTTGTAGGTGGCTGTAACCTCCATCCTTGGGGCCGGCTCTCCCCCTCAGCCTGGACATCTCAGCTGGGTATTGGAACCCAGGAGGGGAGGCAGCGGATATGTGGCTGCGGCGCTGAGCTGCATCAGTCACCACGGAGCTGCTGATACCTGGCTGGGGGCTTTCTTTGAGTGGTTTCTTCATCTGTACAATGGAAACCAGGCACCTAGTATTTGTTTCGTCAGTGTCTGGTGGCTATGGCGGGATCCCGGGAAGGCTGTGCATACAGATGCCGGGGAATATTAAGGGCAGAGGTAGCGTTGGTGCCCATGAGTGGGGGGGATCCCCTGACTCGAGCGCCATATCTCTCTCTCTTCTCCTGCCACAGATCACCCCAGTGTTCTGGGGGTGGTGGGGGTTGAGTGGGCACAGAGACTTAGACATCATCCTGGGAGAGTCCAACTCTGTGGACCATGACCTGGGTGGGAGCACGGCGCTGGAGGCAAGTCCTGGAAAAGGCCCAGCCCAGTCATCACACGTGAACAGCGTCCAGATGTGCCCAGTGTGGAGAGGAGCTAAGCTGTGGTCACAGCTGCGGGGCTGCCCAGCTGTGCTGCCTCTGGGCCATGTGGCTGGCTGTCTGGAGGGGTGACCCGGGGTGGCGCATTTCCCAGCTGGGGAGTGGGGTGGCCTCTCTGGGCTGTGATGCCACAGGGCGCTCGGGGAGCCCGCTCCCTGGCCTGCAGACTGCACGCGGCAGGCCTCGTCCCCCCCCCCCCTGCTAAATCACAAACAGAAATTGAACTCGGGGTCACGCATGAAGTCATGAGTGTAAGTTTATTTTTTACATGTGGAGTGTTCTTTATTTACAGCCGAAATCCCCTGAAGATTACACTTTAAAAAGATTTAATAGTGCCGGGGTCAGATGGCGACCTCTTGCCATGCTCAGGCGAGCAGGCAGCACTGAGAAACAGCAGCCCCTTTGAAGAGGCTGGGCGAGGAGGGCGGCCCAGTGCGAGGACCCCCGGAGCTCCTGCCGCTCCGCCGGCCCCGGGGGCGGGGCTGGAGCTCCCCCGGTTGCTGCCCTGTGGACGTGGCGGGGGGCACGGGGGCTCAGGAAGCCCAAGGCCGGGGCAATGCAGGGAGAGTCGGGAGGGAGGGAGGGGGGAGGAAGGAGGACACTGATTTGGAGTTGAAGCAGGGCTGTCCCATTTTGCTCAAGAAGAGGCCGCTCGGGGCAGCCTGGCATGTCCCTTTGGCTTCTTCTCAGGATGCCTCTGAGATGTGGTCACTGACAGCTTTCTGAGAAGAGGGACGAAGGATGCTGTGCGGGAGACGGTGGCCCGGTGATGCAGGTGGACCCTCCCCTCTCTGGGAGACCTGAGACGACTCTGTGCAGTGGCCCTTGGAAGACAGACCATTTTTTTTTTTTTTCAGCTGAGATACTTAGAAAACAAAACAAAACACCCGACAACACTTTTTCCCCTTATGCAATTTTCATCTCCTGTTTATGGACAATTTTTAGTTAAAAGGTGTGTTGCTGCTGTTAAGTGCGGGGTGGGGGTGGTCTCGTGTGTCCTCTCTGGCTTGGGCTCCTGGGTTTGACCCGAGGACTCTGGGGACTCTGGGCCCACTCTAGGGCTGACCTTGGTCAGTGGGGTCAGCCGGTCCCAACTGCCTCTGGGGATCTGGGCTCTTCTCGGCATGCGGGTATTTTATGAGGAAAGCAGGGTGTTTTCCAGGCCTGCGTTCGATTTTCACTTATAATTATCTCCACATAAGTCTTCAATTTGGGATTTTGAATTGGAGACACATGAACCCGGCTATGCATGTTAAAAGATCAGTGACAAAAATCACATGATATTTGCATGCTGTAATTATTCCCCAGCCTCCTAAGGCGGGCTTTGTTTGGAAGTCCAACCTGCACGCGGTGCCCGTGCACCCGCTTTGGGGGGCAGCTTGCGTCAACCGGGTCTGGGTCTGGGTTTCCCTGTGTCGGCGCAGCTAGTGTGGTTTTGGTTGTCCTCAGTCTTCCAGACTCTGGTACCCTCTTCTCCCATCTCTGGTGGTGTTTGTCCTCCACTGGGTGGAATTAGGAGTCATGTTGACCTTTGAGGTTGGGCGGCTGGTTTGGATCTTCCGGTGAACTTTCCTAGCAGAGCGGGCTCGGCTCTGAGACCCACTTGGCATCTAACCGTCAGGGGCCCGGTGGGCGGGGCCGATGGGCGGGGCTCTCCAGCCTCTGTGACTCCTATGAAGGTTCGGCCTGTCTGCCTCTGGGAGGAGGGTGGCAATGAAACTCACTTTGTGGGGTTGGTGTGCATGAAATGAAATAATGCATGATTATTCTGGTGACCATCACTCACATGTGGCCTTATCAGAGGGCGTCTCCGGCGCCTCCCCGCGGGATGTGGGAGGCATCGGTTGGGTCCCCGCGGCCATGGAGCGTGCAGGAGTGGGCAGAACACGCCAAGCTGGGAGAGCCTGTGCTGGGGCTGCGGCTGTTGGGGGGCAATTCTACCTCCTTCCTGGGGCTGGTGGCCTGATCGCAGGAAAAGCTCCGCAGCCCCCAATGAGGCCCTGGAGGAACTCATGCGCTCTGCTTTTCGGAGGGGGCTTTGTGCGACCTCATCCGCGGGCCCCGGGCTGTTCTTGTATGCACTCAGAGCTCACTGGGAGTTCTCCACAATGGATTACTTGGCTCTTAGTAATTGCTCACTCAATAAATGGTGATGCATTATTCGGGCCGTCCATGCAGCCTCAGCTAATCGTCGGAGTACTCTCAGAACCGTTTTGTAATGCAAATAGTTATTTGTACCACGTGTGTGCTTCCGATAAAGGTCTAATCTGGTGAGCCCTCCCTATAGGAGGGAGATGCTTGCTGGACCCAGTATATGCTGAAAGGGACAGGCATGCATTTCTCTGGACAATTGTCCCATGCACATCGATGTGGAGAGGGGTTCCTTTTGGGTTTTCCTGCTGCTCTTGAAGCCAACATCACCAGGTGTCTGGCGTACTTCGGATCTAGTTTGGTGGCCTTTAAAAATGAGAGACTGTCCTGAAGTACTTAGTAATATTGGCTGCTCTAATCTTGTTCTCATGGGTTCCGCTCTCCCTCTTCTCTCCTGCCCTCCCTACAATGATAGGATGTTGGGGGTGCTGTCCAGACTGAGCTATGGGAATGAAGACTGTAGGGACTGCACTTACTAATGGATCTCCTTTTAGATCTTACTAAGGTGAAACAATTTTTAAAAGGCGTGCTTTTTAAAAGTTGGTATGTCAAAGAGGCCAGCGGCTTGGTGGGAGAGGCACCTAGCAGTGGGAAGGGCTGGGTCAGAGTTCATCTGTGGCATCTCAGTAGATAGACACCTGTCCAGAGCCCCACCTGAAAGCCGGGTCACACGACCACAAGCCGGGAGAACAGAGCCTTATTGAGAAAAATCCGCAAGGATCGGAGCAATCAGCTTACAGGGAATATTTTGGCTTTGCAGGAATGTGGTCCTGCTTGTTGAAAAACATATCCTTTGCACGGAAAACATGCATAATCCTAGTCCAACTTTGCCCTTTGAGTAAAAAATACGCTTAGTTGGAATTTGGGAGATGAGGGGCCGGGGGAACAGGAGCTGGGGAGATATTTCAGGCCCGTCTAGCAGAATGTCTGCTTGTAGACAGAAACTCGAAGGGAGTAATATTAATGGAGTTCTGTTTTGTAAAGTGGGACCAACCGATAACAATAAAGCATTTGTAAAAGTGGAAATTCGGTCACATTTAAGAGAGCTCCTAATTTACGACCCTTAGAAGGACTTGTTGGAGTTGTCTTCTGGACAGACCCTGGAAGGCCCATACCACAGTTTATCAGGCCGTCTTGCTGCGTCCAGGCCCACCGTGTGCTCCCTGCTCTTCAGTTCTGAGGTCGTCAATATTTCCATGAAAGCAAACACTTTTTTAATGGAGATTTATGACCCTGGCAAGATATTTCACTCTGGGGCATAACTTTACAGGGTTGGCGTTTGGGGGGGAGACTTTCTCTATGAAATTTCTGAAGAAAAATCAGAGAATGGATTTGAGTATTATTGAACTGTGCTACTCGATTTTTGAAAAATATTGATGGAGTTGAACAGACTAAAATATTGCAAAATGGTGTTTTCACTGATATTTTATAATCTCATGACTTAAATGAGATGCTGTGTTTGAAAGGACTCAATAGCTTGCCTGGTATACAGTAGGCATCAATAAATACTACTTTGGCTCACTTACAGTGACTCCTCTCCCCACCAACACCAGCACCACTACTCATTTTTCTGAGTTGGGTAAATACTGAGTAATATATTGTGTACTGTATTCATCATATCGCCAAGAGGCTTTGGGTGCCCACATGTTAAATATTAATTGTACTGTGTCTGATCATATTTAAGTTCATGGCCATTGGTATTATATGAAAATAAATTTGGGCATGTAAGCAGCTTGGACAGAAGTTACAGACCTGGGGCGAAACCCGCTCTTGATGGCAGTTTCCCATGCACTGGGTCTTGTGGGTACAGGCTGGATGGGGCATTTTTGCTTTGTATCCACATGCGCTGTGGGAGAGCAGAGCCTGGCAGGATTCTGGGCTGGGAGAGAATCCGAGGGACTCAGAAGACCCTGGACTTTGGAGCTGGGAGTTGTGAGGCCTGACTCAAGGCCTTGTTTTGCCACCAAAGGTGTTTGGAAAGTGGCATTGCGGCTCTCGGCTGTAGACTCCCATCTCCAGGATCAGAAAGGGTTAGAAGCAGCTGTCCAGGTCATGTCCAGTTGTTGCTAATGAGCCCATTTCCAAGCCCTGAGGGCTTTACTGGGCAGAAGTTGACCTGAGGGTCAGAGGTGCTCTTGCTTGAGCCATGGTTTCCCAAATGTAACTGTACCACTTGGCTCCACACTTGGATTTGAGGAGATCAGAGCTCGAGGTCTCAGGGTCTCCTGCATTCCCAGCAACAGACTGGGAAAATCAGGCATGAGGTCAGTGACACCAGAAGCTAAGAATATTGTTAATCTTTGTGACAGATCACTGGTTCCTCTTAGATGGTCCGTGACCACCACAATCTGAGATCTCTTCTGCCCTGTTGCAGTAGTGCGTATATCCAGTTGAGTTTCTTTGTGGAGGGAGCAAGGAGAGCGGATGTAAGGAAATTGTTCATAGCCCGCCATTTTGGTCTTGGTGTTTCCTGAGGTATGCTTTCACTTGGAGTTGCTGCTGCTCTGTTGGCCAGTGTCATTGCCCAAGAGTGTCAAGGTCATGCATCCAGCAGGCTGGACTCTGCCCCCTTGACCCTCTCATGTCCAGCAAGTTTTCTTCCACTGGACCTTGGCCATCCAGCCCATGGCCACTGGTAGTGGCTGGTACCGGCACTGAAATCTGGCCTCTACCTGTCCTCCAGTCTGTCCATCGCTGCTCTTTTTTTCAACTCACTTTTTGTGATCCCGTGACTGTCAAATAACCTGTATCTCCAGCCCCTGACACAGCTGCTTCACTGTCCTTTCCCAGCCTTCTTTTTCATCCTCACCCAGCTGAGAGCTCGGGTCTGGCATTTCTATTCCTTCCTTGTACCCCCTCCTCAGTCCTCAGGCCTCCTTGCCTTCTATCTTGGGCACCTGGAAAAAACCTGTAGTCTCAGGTGAGCTCATGATAACCACCTGGTCTGTGATAGTCCATGCACCTCCACTGACTGTGGAAAATGGCACAGTCAAGCTGGTGGCTTTTTCTGAGCCTCTGTGACGACAGACGTGAAGTGGGCTCTCAGGGTGCCGTGTTTCTCTAGGGTTCGCTCTCCAAAATGGCCACAATGTCTCCTTCATGTTGTTGTCCTCTGTTGCGACTCACTTACCCTGAGAAAGCAGAGCCCTCTGGGGCGTTTCTCATCCAGCCTGGACCCAGTACAGATCCTTGGCTCTTATCTTTTCTGCGGGCAGGGCTACCCCGTGACCTCAGCCCTTCCGTCCTTCTCAGAGGAGTGGTCCCGGGGGAGCGTGCTGGTACATGCTCTCTGTTGCACGCACACACACCCTTAGCTGCTGCCCCATTTCCTACTCTTGCCCTCGGCTCCTTTGCTATCAAGGTCCTTCCCCCCAGACCTCAGCTCAGATGTCCCCTCCTCAGAAAGACCCCCGTTGCTGGCTGTCTCTCACCCTGTTTATTCCCTCTGTAACACTTTCCTATATCCTGTAATTATCCTAATTTAGTTCCTCCCCCCGCCCACAAATTTAAGCCCCATGAGGGAGAGGGCCAAATGCCCCTTGTTCTACACTGCACTCCAGCACCTAGCACGCTGCCTGACACCTAAAACTACTCAGAGTCTTTGTGGAGAGAGCTCATGCTTCCGTGATCCAGCCTCCCCGCCAGGGCTAGAGCCGCAGTTTCATCTCTAGAGGACTGTAGACCCCAGACAGGGCGTCTGCCACTCCTCAGGGAGTACCCCTGGATTCTGCACTGTCGGAGGAAGCCTTGCCGTGGGGCTGCTGTTGAGGAGAGCTGGGTGGATACCTTGTGCCCACCCTGGCTGCCCAGGGAGGGGCTTGGCCTCTGGGAACAACATGGTGGTGGGTTGTCTGGCTAAGAAGCTCCTCTTCTTGTCTTCCTCATCTGTGCTATCTCTGGAGCTTTCTGGATCTTTCCTGGATAAAACGTGCCCACTGTTGCAGGCTACCCGATCACCTGGGCAGTGTCCCATTGTCCACCTTTTGGCATTTGTCTCATTGACAGCTCCCACCTAACCTGACCCGACCTCGCCCACACCCTGAGCCCTACCTCTGAAAGATGAGCTATGACTCTGCCCCAGACACACCCACCCTCCAGCCGGACCCCACCGAGACTAACCACAGACGACCTACCTCTCCCCTCCCCAAATTAGTGGACTGTGTCTGTGTTGACACATCCATTCTCACCCTAATGATATGTTTATTTAACTGATGACTGCTGTCCTCATTAGGGACTCATTGTTGAGCCTGGAATAGTGATTATTTTTGCTGATATTCCTTCTCTGCAAAGATGATTTTTTTTTTTTAAAAACATCGCTCTTTTGGTGTGCTATGAATCCTTAATGAGGATAGTTAAATTTAAAAGAAACCCCCAAACCACCCTTCAGGTTGAAAATAGAAGTGTCTGCACAAGCAGGCTGGTAATCTGCTGATTATTGATGGACATGATTGGTGACAGACCCACAACTTTCAATAAAATGAGACGCCGTGCGTGCATTTGAGTGTGATAGCAACCAGAAAAAGAAGCAGCTTAGCCCATTGAAAGTGAGTGCTTGGGGTTCCAGAATGTTCTCTTCCCTTTATGTAAAAGACTCATAATTCTGATGGTTTGGGTATTGATACTGACATCCTAAATGGACCCCAAGCTGCACAATTCCTGGAGAGGGATAGAGAGAGAGATGTTTCTAAAAGCTTATTCCCTGAGTACTCAGAAAGTCCACGAAGGAACTTATCAGCCCCCGAAACCCGTCTTTTACTTTTGGGATTCTAACCCAATTCCCATGTGGCAGGTGACTGTGACTTCCCGCCTGTCAGATGAGGAGAGTAGGACCGTGAGAACTGGAGCAGGGTCTGGGTATGTGGGTGTGACAGCAGGTGAGGACACGCTTCCGCAGTCATCGTGGGGAGGTCACAGCTCCCCGCGGACCACCCCCCCCATCTCCTCCGCTGTTTCCTGGGCTTACTGTGCTGATGACAGCGCTGTGGGAACATCCCACAACGGCCTGACCATGGTGATGCTGAGACCCTGAGGTCTCCATAGGGCGTGCAGGACTAGGGGCATGACTCAAACAGCAGAGGCCAGAACGTGGACAACTTAGCACAGGTGGGGAAGAAGCAGGCTTGGTACCTGGGCGTTGGTTCCATGGTTCGCTATGGAACCTTGGACATGTCACTCGGCCTCCTGGAGCCTTCGTTTCTTGATCTAATAGGGCTGTTGTGGATCAAAGACAACAAGGCGTGTTCGGAGCTCAGCTGGATCATGGATCTCACTAACGAAGCTGCCGTAAAGCCGCTGCCTCCTGCCAGGTGCGTGTCTTGTCTGGCCTTACACGTGCAGCATCTCCTCCCCTTGAGGTTCATGAGCTTCTGGAAGCCTGGCCCCACCTTGAGCCCTGTGGTCTTCTTGGCCACCGGATGGCTCAATGTTGAGCTGTGGTGGCAAGCCTGGAGGGTACCCATGTAGGACCAGGACAGAGAATAAGCCCACGCCCTAAGCACAGGTGGTTAGTGCACAAGCAGAAGTGTTTTAAAGACCATTTTCTGGGGGCAGTTCCAGCAAGAAAGATTCCTTCCGTGCCCCAGGACAGTCCAGGGAACTGGGCAGAAAGCGGCCCTCACAGCGTCAGGGCATGTGTCGGCTGAGAGAACGGATTCCCTCTAGAGGAGCCCCGCCAGGCACTGGGGAGGAGATGAGGTGGGGAAACTCATGCCGCATCCACCCAGCGCTTGTTGGTACCAGAGGGGGTCGTCTCGGGGGCGGACGTCCACCAGCTCTGACTGTCCCCACCCAGTGAATATCTCCTAAATGTCGATCCAGGAGGAGATCTGGAGCAGAGCCATAGATGGACCAGGGAGGAGGTGACCTGCCCAGAACCATGGGCTGGCCAGCATAGCCTGTGTCCTACACTGGTTTAGATTCCAATATGAGTGTAGGGCAGGACCTGACCACGGCAGACTGAGTCCAGCTAGAAAAATCTACTACATATTTATTGTTGTATTTCTCATCTGTTGTGTCTAGAAGGTGCCCTCCAGGAGGGCCAGGACCATGTCTGATCATTCACCGTTGCTTCTCTGGCGTCTGGCACATAGCAGGTGCTCAGTAAATATTATGAATGAATGAATGAATGAATGAATGAATGAATGGGATGTCCATGCTTGTAATCCTAATGGTGCTCAGAAGGGAAAAGAGAAGAGAACACTGAGCATGCATGAGCAGCCTTGCTGAAGGTTCATAGAAGCCATTGTTGTAGAGTTCGGAGGCTGGCAAACGGCCTGTCAGGTCTGGCCTGTCCGAAGTTTCTCTGGAGCTGTGGTGCCCAATCAAGCTGATCCTTGAGTCCCAGCTGTCACCTGGAGGCAGAGAGGAGGGAGAAGGGTGTGCACAGAAGGCAGGGTGGGATGGGCAGAGGTGTGGAGGAGGCCCGCAGGTGTGTCCAGGGGTTGGAGGGTCAGTGCGGGTGGACTCGTAGGGTTGGAGTGAGCGTGTGTGCCTCCGCCTGGGAGGTGTTGGGGACCATCTCAGAGAGGTCAGCAGAGGCCAAAACCCAGGCCGGGGAGTTCAGCTGTGACCCCTGATGTTATTTTAAGGTGGTGGCTTTTTCATATTTAATTATGAATGAAATTGCATTTGAGGATCGCAGCTGATGACGGCGTGTGGTTATGCTGTGTGGGCTGCTTTCAAAATAGCTCACCCCAAACTTCATTAGTGATTAGTTCGAGGAAAGTGCAGCCTGACCCGCCAGCATTTTTCATGCTGTCTGTATCCGAGCTGTGGGAACCCAGGGAAGGGTAGATGGTGGCTTTGCAGATCCCTGGTCCTGGGTCTTGCGCTTGGATCCTGGTCCTGGGGACCTCTGCTCTCTGTATGGCAGCCGGGTTGTGACTCCTTTGTAATTCTGCTTTGCCCCTCGAGTTCACCCCCTTTCCTGCTCTTGGAACTTGGACCCCTTGAAGGGAGATGGATGGAAACCCCTGCCTGTGGCTCTGCACAGCCTGGGAAGCCAGCGCTGGCATTGGACGCTCCCAGCCGGGCTGCTTGGCCCACAGAGTTGGGTCGCTGAGCCGAATGGCTGGCGCCCCCAGTTTCCCAACTTCTCCTAAATATGGTCAGTGTTTGTCGTAACTCCCACCCCCGTCTGCATGAACTGTAGATTTAGGCTTGGCCTTCCTCCTTTCTCTAGACTTAGTATAAACCCTCATTATAATCGAGATTAGCCTTGGTGAGAAGTACACATGGGTTGGCAGGAGCAGCAAATCCCAAACAGCATCTCTAGCACTTTGATGAGCGCGACACACCAGTGCTTGTCCGCTTTACTCTTCTGAAATCCCGTCCCGGATCCTGGCAGGAGGCATGCTGCAGCCCGGGATGGGTCCTCGACGGGGGCATGCCGGCCCCTCTCTCTCCCCCCCGCTGCCGTTCCCTGGTGGACCTGCAGAGAGCTGCACGTCTCTGAGCCGCATTTTCCAGATACCCGTGTTTTGCGGATAAACTGAATAATAGAAATTAAATGTAATATTGCGTTAAGTCGAAAGAACTTAGCCGGCTCCCCGTGAGACTCCGTGTTTGCTGCCCTCATGCACCCGTGACGCCCGCGATGTCAGTGACAGACAGGGTGGCATCGTGGCAGGGGGAAGGGAGCCAGACAGCCTGGCCTTGGCTCCTGGTTCTCTCACTACCTGGTGACTTTGCCTGGGGCGGATTACGGGACCTTCCTTCCTCTGAGCGTCCTCCTATCTGTTGAGGGCGGCACTGATGGCATTACTGGGGCTGTGGTAGGGATTCGAACCTGAGCCACGCGAAGGGGAGCCGGCCCACGGTGAGCGATATCACAAGCCAGTGAGGATTAGCTCCCGTTGTTTGCTATTGTGATTACCGCGTTATTTTAGCCGCCGAGCGACCTGGAGCACAGGGCCTCAGTTTCCCTACGATGAAGCGGGGACACAGCGTTCCCTGCAGAGCTCTGCGGACAGGTGTGGGGTGCAGGGCCCAGAGCCTGGGGCTCTTTCCCTGGCCCTGCCTTCCTCCCCCAGGCTGTGAAGTTCTGTAACTAAGTAACCCAGGCTGATGTGTGGCTTTTGACGGCCGTGCGCGCAGGAGAGACGCATGTGCCGCCCCCTCCTTTGGGTGACAGCTGTTTCCAGGCAGATGCCTCCCCCATGTTCTGGAGCAGCGAAGAAAGGGAAGAGCGTCCCAGATTTAAATTTGGAATGCGCGCAGAATCACGCCAACCCACGGGGCCCACCGGCTGGGTGATCTTCGGGCTGCTGCAGCCGCGGGCGCCGAGCCGGAGGGCGCATGGGGCGGTCCGGGGTCTGGCGGGGGCTCTTGAAGCTCCAAGTGCTGTGGGAGTCCTGGAAGAGCTCGTGGGGCTGGGGAGCGGCCCTTGATCACTCATTCCAGGGGGTGGGGGGTGTCTCTCTTGGTCGCTGGTCTGCTGGGTGCGGTGCAGGCGTGACACTCCGGTAGGAGGAGGAGGGAGCATGTGTGTGGACTCAGGTCTGCTTCTCAAGGGTGCCCATCCTGCCAAGCAGTGCCCTCTGGCCTCAGGGTGCGGCACCCATGCTCATCCCTGGGCAGGGATCTGCTCACGGATGTGCTGGCCTCACCAGGGACCTTGTCCATGACAGGCCTCCCACTCTGACCCACAGAGCCACTCACAGAGATGGACAAGCCCACCTTCGGGTGAGGGCTATGAGGCTTCTGCACTGTCGGGAGAAAGGAGGTGCAGCGTGGCCCTGGGGTGTGGAAGAGAGGTTGGAGAGGGAGACCGGGTCAGGGCAGCCATGCTGAGACAGGCCGTGGGTGGGTGGGAGCCTCGGACTGGGAGGTGTTCTTCCCTGCATATCTGTTAAGGAGTCCCACCTTGGGGCACCCCACCGTTGTGAGCTAGATGACTGCATTGCAGGAGGTCTCATGTGCATTTGTCATCCCAGGAAAGGCAAGCAGACTCCCAGCTAAACCCTAGCCCCTGGCAGACCACTACCCACGCCATCCCAGCTCTGGAGATGTCTGTTCTCCTAAAGGGCAGCGGTGGGAATCGGGACATCTGGTTAAATTCTGAACCTCTCCTGGGGTGAAGGTCAGAGATCTCCCCAACCCCCACAGGCCCTATTAGCTCCATCTCTGCGGGAACAAGGGCCAGCTTATCTGTCCAAGAAGCCCAAACCCTATGTCCCTGTGGCTCTTATGCCTCATATGTGGCCTCAGGGGACAAGGGTTAGGTGATAAGAGGGCCCCCAGAACACATCTGGGCAGCAGTCCACCCCTGATGGGAGACTACACCGGACCCAACTTCTCCTTCCTCCTCGACTCCCCCTGGAGCAGTGTCATCAGAGCGCGGGACTGGATTCCACGCACCTTCTCTCTCAGCTCCCTCCCCTTCTCAACTTCCCAGTGCATCAGAGACCAATCTTCCAGGCCAAGGGCGGTTTTCCTCTTGCATCTTTGAGGGGTCCTCCACCTGCCCGGGCACCCCCGCCTCCCCTTGGACCCGGGCTTGGAGCAGAGGGAAGACCGTAGTCTCTAAACTACCCAGTGTCATACCTGCGTACGTACACAGAAATAAGCCCGAATGCTTTTCCGTGGCGTGCAATTTGCCGTCTATTTTTAACCTGTACATGCAAGGCTCCAAAGAAAATTCTGTGAGGAAGTAAGAGAGTATGGAGGTCGCTGGTAGACCATCACCGAAAAACCCCAAGGTAATGGTGGAAATGACATCCTTTAGAAAACAGGAGTCTCTCAGAGAGAGGGTTCCTTCTGCAACAGGCACCCTGAGCGTCTGCCGTCCCTCGTCTCCTGCCGTCGTGCACTTCATTCCGTTCTAGCCATGTCAGGACGACTTGAGGGGAAAAAAAAAAAAAAAAAGAAATCCCACCATTAAAGACGTGCTCTTTGTTTTTTCAATCTGTGACCCCAGAAATCTCTTTAGCAAGCCACGGTTCAGTGAACTGGCACACAGCAGCCGTTCAGCAGTGGAAAAATCATAAAACAGATGGAAGCTTTACATTTTTGTTTAGTTTTTAAGAGCACTTTTTATAACATCGCTTAAAACCATTCTGATGCATCACACTGTTTACACTCGAAGCTTTGTAGCTAAGATGTTTACAGTACAGAGAATGTTTTAAGATATTTTATAGTTATGATATTTGGATAATTGGCAAGGAAAAAAATAGTTTCTTGAGATTGCCGTGATGTTAGTAATCGTGGAGTAACTTATGAGTCTCAGTAAATATGTCCAGTTTGGTGGAAAGTACAAACTTAGTTAAAACAAAACAACACAAGAGGGAATATCTTTTTAGTGAAATCATTTCCTTTTCTTAATCAAAAGATGACAGGCAAGGCTTTAGAACTGCCATCTGCACGGCCCCGCGCCACGGCCCCGAGCAGGCTGCCTCTCTTTTTCGGGACTGATAGCTGTACCACGTTGAGCCATTGCCATCCCACATGAGTTTCATGCAAACACCCGAGGGACCAAGGTTCGGTTTCAGCAGGCCACCTTAAAACAGCCCCCCACCCCATATCTCTGTGCCCTAGAATTTATAGACATTGTTTTCAATGTCAAAGAATTTATGCAGAGTTAGGGTTTGGAACTGCCTTTTTTTTTTTAACTACCCAAAATGGCATTAATCAAAAACAATAACTCCTTTTAACTTTTCTAAGTGCTCTAAAGGAAAGTATGAAATAATCTGTGTGTGGGCCGCAAATGTGGAGAATGCAAACATTTCACAATAAACATGTTTAAATGAAAGTCCCTGGCAAGATAGTCTGAGAGATAGTGCATGCTGGGTTAATTAATGCATACTCATAAAAATAAACCTCACTTTTAAGATTTGACCAATAAAAATCATTAGCATATTTGGATCAGATGACTTTGTGTATACATTGAACTTCTCCACTGCAAATTGTCCTTGGAATGCCTGGAAACAGATTTCAGTTTAAAGTCTGAACTCCTGCTTCTATCTGCTGTTTGTGTTTCCAATACAGTGATACGATGATTTATTCAGGTTTTATCTGTTATACCTGCAATTGATCTACTGGTGATGGGATTAAATTTATCATTTTAGTTGTATAAATCATGGTTAGGTGGCCAGAAAAATGTTTAGTTGCATAAAAATTCCTATTGTTTGCCTACAACACACCAAGTTTGATTTTTGCTATAATCAAATTACGATAGCACATTATTTTTACTCCCAAGGTGTCTCTTTTTTTTCTTTCTTTTCTTTTCTTTTCTCTCTCTCTCTCTTTTTTTTTTTCCGTCTTAAAAGTGAATCATTTTGGCCTATCCACAAATGCTCCCTTTAAAACAAGCGCCTTCCTGAAATCAACACGCAAACCAGTGTTGACTTTCGGAGTGAGAATCAGGCCGTGTTCTGAGGTTCTGCTAAATTATAAATCACGTGATTTTTCTAAAGCCTAATTACACTATGGAAGGTTCTGGTGTTCTGTCGTGCTTTTGTACAGGAAAAGACAAAACGGCCACAGAGCCCTCTTAGTCTGAAGCTAACAGTAGAACTCAACTCATTTTAAAAGGACGGAGACCGGAATTCATAAGCCTGCTAGGAGATTAAGTTGGGACCATCCAGACAGTGAAATTCTGAACCTCAGATAACATTGCACTTCAAATCCTTATGAAAATAAAAACAACCTGACACAAATTATTGAGGGAAAGACTCCAGTATGAGTTTAATTTTATCCAAGTTTATTGGCAGCTTATTTTGAACTAATGCGCAATAAAATTGCCAAGCAGAACAATTCAAAGAAATGAGAAAATACATTTTTTTGCGGTTGTTGTTGGTTTCTTACATGGTTTGTTTTCATAAAGACTGTAGAGCGGTGAACACCTGAAGAAATGATGTGGGTTTTGTCAGCCATTGGGCGAGCTGCAGGGCTGGTCAGTCCTGGTGGGATGAGCCCATTCACGTGAAGACAGGGGCAGGTCCTCGGCTTCGGTGGGTCCCGGGGCTGCTTCCCTGGGTCTGTCCCCTTGGTGCCCCCCACCCCCGTGGGGACACACGTGGGCCCCTGGGGAGAACCTTCTATGGTAGCATCCCGCTAGCTTGCCTGGGACGAAGACAAGCACCCAATCCTAAGAAAGTGCCTTTCACATGACTGTTTCTGGAAAAGGGCTCCCAAGTCCAAGGGATCCAGCAGATTGTAAACAGTGTCGGCTTTATACCCTCATTTTGTACCAGAGACTCAACATTGCCTATTTTAGAGAACATGTGTTTATGCCTCCAAAACGGACCTCTGCCTGTGTCGTCGTTCATCCGGAAGCCTACACCTAAGGATTCCGGGGGGTGGGCGAGCGCCTCTCTGTGATAATAATCACAAGCACTACTGACTGATGTGGACGAGTTTTTTTAGCACCTCCCTCTCCCAGTGCAAGGGACTGGCCTGGGGGAGGCTCTCACTTGGGGTGCGGGGGTGGTGCCTGCAGGAAGGTCTTTACTCTGGGCAGGCCAGTGCCCATCTAGAGGCAAGGAGGGCAGGGGGTGATGGGCATCAGGGCTGCTGACTGGGGGTCCCAGGGGAGGCTCAGAGCCTCCAGGCAATGGGAGAAACACTCTAACATGCATGCGTGAACTTGCCATGGTGAAGGCCCATGGTTTCTACCAGATTCTTGAGGGTGTGCCTTTCTTGTTTATATTTGTAAAATGGGTACCCTTTCATGGAGGGACGATTTGCTGTAAAAACTGGGAGATGGTGGGGGCGCCTGGGTGGCTCAGTGGGTTGGGCCTCTGCCTTCAGCTCAGGTCATGATCTCAGGGTTCTGGCATCGAGTGCCGCATCGGGCTCTCTGCTCAGCGGGGAGCCTGCTTCCCCTCTCTCTCTGCCTACTTGTGATCTCTCTCTCTCTGTCAAATAAATAAATAAAATCTTTTAAAAAAACAAACAAACTGGGAGATGGTGACCTGTTCTTGGGGGACCCAGATGCTGCTCAGGACACAGATACATGCTTCTGCTCCTGAGAAAGTCTCAGCCATGGATGCTGGGGTGGGTTGGGGAGGAGGCAGGAGGCTGGTCACCCCTGAGGGTCCCCTATGAAGTCTGCCTCTTCGGGACCTCTTTAAGGTAATGTGTGAATGTGAATGGTCACAAAGCAGAAGATGTTGAGGAAGTGAGTCAAGGCCATGGGTGGCCCTCGGAAAGGAGGCCAAGGGAGAGATCCAGCCTAGGGTGCTCTACCTTGGGGGTTGGGAGCTGGGCTGATGTGCACCCCTGTGCCAACTCTCAGGTCCCATCCCCTGTGCTGGAGGCCTTCTGCCAGTTAGGGGTCTCAGACTGGGGACCCAAGGTGTGCCAATCCTGGGTCTTATGTCTCAGTTACTTCTTGCCTCTCCCTCCCTCCAGCCCCCTCGCCAGCGCCTGCCACAGCCTGGAAGCTGGAGCAGAGTCAGTATTTAGCAAGGCTGGGCTGGTGCTGGGCTCGGGGACTTGATTTCCCCATGGCCAGAAGGTCCTTCGGGGACCTCTGGGTTCGAGCCTCAAATTGTAGACTTGAGAGAGTCCAGGCACACAGGGATGGGACTCCAGAGGCTGCCAGTGGGCTAGCAGTGGGGCTGGGTGAGGACCGGGCTACTGATGCTTAGCCCCTGGCCTTGTCCCTGTGTCACTCAGCTTGTCTAGTTCAGTGTATGCGAGCCCACGTTCTGTGGCGGACCCGTGGTAGACGGCCAGGTCTGTGAGATCTTCCCCCTCCTCCTGGCTTATGTTTTAGTATAACAACAACAACAACAACAGACAACTACATGCCAGGCATGTCACCTCAATTAATTAATCATTAATTAATTATCTCACTTAATTCAATTCTTACAACCTTAAAGATGGGTATGACTATCATCCCATTTCACAGACCAGGAAACTGGGACTCGGCCAGGTTTTCAGGTGCTCGAGTCAGGAATGTAGTGGGGGCGAGGGTTCATGGCCAAGCCCCTCCCTCAAAGTTGGTGTGCCCCTTCCCTGCCCCGCACTGCCTGCCCTCTGCTGCTAGGAGGTGACATCAGATTCAACATGGCAGAGAGTTCTCCTCTTTGATATGGCAGGACATTGGTTTTACCTATTAAATGAGGAATAAATATATATTTTTTTAATTTTGGGCAGTATTATACAAAATTTCCATCTGGAACAAATCAATGGAAGGAAACCTGTGAGTCGATTTCAAGAAGATTCATAACTAGGTAATGGCGCAGGTCTAAGCGGATGGGGAAAGGAGAAGGTGGTACACAGGTAACAGAAATTGGGGTCAAAGTGTCCCTCCTCCCATCAAGGTGGGAGGGAGGAAAGAGGAAAATGCAGTCAGTCCGCTTTGAGACATTTCAGATGAGTTTCTGTTTTCGTTCTGGGAGATGATCTCTGAGAGGGTCTCATGGCCAGTCTGTTCAAGGGTGTTTCACTCTCCTAACATGTGCCTAAGGAGCCATAGACCTAAGAAGACTGTAGTCTTCCTCGGGGCTCCTGCCTGGGTCTGAGCCCGAGTGGCTGCCTCAGAGGGAGCTGGCTTGGAACTAATGGCAGAGCTGGATGTCGAAGAAAGGAGCTGGAGGCTGGTCAGGGCTGGGGGCATCTGTCTAGCTTCCGTGACACCGTGAAACACCAGGCTGACTGGGTGTTCAGGACTGTCCTGCGGTGGGCATGCGGTCCAGCTGACTCCCAGGCATCCAGAACGTGTCTCCCCGTGCAACTAACAGTCACAGTTTCCTGGCCATCTGGAAGTTGCCAGTCCAATAGTTCTCAAACTGGCTTCCATGACACCCCAGAAGTTCCAAGGAGAGGCCGTGAGAGCCTCAGGGAGGGGAGAGCTCAGGGCTTTCCTCTGCAGCTTTGACTGTGGTCTTCATCAGCTCGCATGTGGGACGCCCTCCTCAGAAAAGGACTAGGCTCGGAAGTGCTGAAAACCCATCATCTAGACCAAGTTCGTGGTTCTGTAGATAGGAAAGCAAGTTCTACAGAAGAGCAAAGCATTACAAAGATGAACTCTGTATAGTCATTTTAAGTAGAAAATATCTATGTTCAGGCAGGTCAGTGGAGCTTGGTGGAAGACATAAAATATACACTTGAAGGGAATCACGAGGGTTCCTACCCGCTAGTCCCCTGCTTTGGAGAGCCTGGTTGCCAATACATTTGGTGGAGCTGAATGTGCACCTGGGAGCAAACCCTCCACAAGCAGGGGACCCAGAACCCACAGGGCAGAACTGCTCAGCAGTTCGGACGATGATGGCTGGTTGTTGAGCAGTCATTGGCACCAGACCCAGAGCTACACTCTTTTGGATGCGTTGTCCCCGTTCGTTGGGTGGATCCATTGAGGCTCGGGTGATGTGTGGCTCGTCGTTTCAGTGCCGGCATGTACTGGGCACTGGGCGAGGGTGTGTGCCCTGCCGGCTGTGGCTCCTGCCTCCCGGGAGGATTCTGTCAGTGTCCAGCAGGTGCAGGATTGCACCGGGCCAGCTGTCTCATGGTCAGACCCAGCTCACCGACCTCTGTCATCCTCCAGGTTCAGCCAGGGGGTGGGAATATCCTTCTCCTTCATGAGCTTGGGAGAGTTTGTGCAGAATCCTACTGGCTGGCCCACACGCTTATCTTGAGAGGTGGGAAGGAAGCCAAGGATGGGCGACCAAACCCCGTGACAAAGAACAAGACCTTGCTCACTCTTTCTTCTCTTATGTTGTCCATCAGCCCCTGGGCGGGCCTGCAGGAGAACTGTGTGGATACCTGCTTATTAAAAAGATACCAGTGGTTTTCTTTCATCCATTCCTGAGGCGCTTTTCCTCTACATATGCATTTTTGCATTTACACATTAATTCATGCATTTATTGCTTTTAAAAAATTCTTTCAGTCCTTATCTCTCCATCCATCCATGTATACGTGCCTTTCCGCATTCATTCACTTCTTCTCCTATCTGTTCATGGATGCGTTAGTTCATTCATTCAACAGATGAAACACTTTGAAATGAATTCAAGGCTTTGGGGAAATGTGGGATAGTTTAACCGTGACCCCGGGTTGACCGTGGCTATCTCCCTCATCATCGGATGTGGAGGCACGTGAAGTCGGGTACATAGGACCAGGGGCCCCCAAGAAGGAATCATTGGCCCGTGAGACACACTGTTAAACCTGTAGACCGTGACTGGGGTATCCAAATATCACTTTTGTGCTGGGGTCTTTGAGATTTCCTTCCCAGGGCTTCCCTACCGCCTGAGAATTTATAGGGTCCCCCCAGGACTCCTCAGCAAGTCTTATGACCCTGACCCATCCTTGGCTTCCTCCTAGAATGTGAGACCTGTCAGAATCCCCCATGGGGAAGCAGTAGACAGTCATGTCCAGGAACCAGGACTGTGGTGTGACAGGGAGGACAGGAGGGGCTGTCTGTCTAGATAAACTCACGAGGGGCATATGCGGAGTGGGTAGTGGATGCAGGGAAGGGCTCCGTGGGGATAAAAAAGATACCAAAGTGTCCTGTAGAATGAGCATTTCCTTTTCTTCCTCCACCAAGTTTCCATCCATTTTCTTTTGCAGAATATCACATTATCAATGAAAGATGGGGGAGATGAATGCCACGGTGCCTGGTTCACTAGTTGAGATTCTGTATTGAGAGGCACAGAAACCATAAAATGCAATGCAAAGATGAGGTGAGATTTCTAGCAGTAGTAGTCACGTTGTCTGCAAGCCAGGCTGAGAGCGAGAGTATTTTACACTTGGACATGAAGTATTTGGGGACGGACCTGCCCCCACCAAATGGGTGAGGATTAGACATAACTTTTGTGCCTGAGTTGGTGTCATGAATACAGGTTGATTGTTCCAGTGGCTTAGATGAGGACTTCTTTCGGTTTGCTGAATTGGTTATTCGCTCTCCCACTCAACTTCCCTTACTGTGCATTACTCCAAATGCATGGAGGTGTTTTCCCTGCTTTACAGACTGGGCTCAAGTGTCCAGCTACAAGGATCCTTTGGATAAGTAGAACACCAACTCATGGATGGCTTCCCCCACGCGGGCTTGGGGGGCATCTGTTGGTCCCAGAAGATGTTTTCAGCCCTTCCCACTCCGTGACTACTTCCCTCGCGGCACAGAAGGCGGCATGGGTGGCTAGTTGGAAACTCCCCCGGCCTTCCGTTAGATGGCACTTCACTCCCGAGGTACCGTCCTTCCTCTAGGTACTCAGGAGGCCCCATTCCAAGAAGCCAAGCGGCTCACTACAAGGTGGCCTGGAGTACCTACTTACCAGAACCCCACCCATCTGAATCTCAACTCATGGCCAATCAAAAGAGTTCTTGCTACAGCTGGTTCCCTAGGTAACGGAAGCGTCCCCTTGGGAAGGACTACCGGAAAAGGGAGACACAGGCCCACGTTCCCCTGTGCCTTGCCTTCATCGCCATCCACCTCCCTCCCCAACCCTGCCCTCACCGACCAATCGTCCCTATGCTTATCGCTCTTCTTGATTTAACATACACAGCCATAAACACTCAGGGCAGCTAGAAGCATGGCCGGATATAATATTAATTTCTTTTCTGGTGTATTTGTGAAGGAGTCAACCATATCAATCACTTTAAGCCACTAAGACAGAAAGTGAAATCGCATCTTCGAATGGAGAAGTATAGCGTGTTACCATTAAAATCTAAGAAGAATATGTGATCAATTTGAGGTTCCTAATGTGGGTATAGTTTTGTTAACCTTGCTTTAGATTATGTGAAATGCTCAGAAAGTTGTTTTTTTTCCCCCTTCTCCGTTTTAGTGGGAAGCATTGGGTACCTACCAGCGGCATATCATTAGAAAGTCTGGTGTCTGCTGGACAGTCTCCTTGTAATGCCATTTTTCATGACTTGTTTAATTAACAACCATTTTTGACCTAGACTTGTTATAAAAGTGTTGCTATTCTCTCCTGCTAAATTATGTCTAATGAACATATTTGCATGTTATCAGATATAGCAATATATCATTTCAAATTTTGGCGTTTAAGCCTGCATCACTCAAAACAGCTTTTGTGGATTAGTAAGCAGGTGAAATAAAAAATCTCATTTCATATCTGACATTAATAACTTTCAGGGGGAATGAGCATTGGCATTTATGTCTGGACCAGAATCGAGCCCAATGTCCTAGAAACACAAGGGCAGCAGACAAACCTACTCACCAGATAGGAAAATAAATCATGCATAATGCAGAATTTCTACCTTACATGTTAATTAATGTGTGCAATCAATTACTGATGTTACAATATGAGAAAGAAACTGGTGGGGAATGGGGTAATAAAAAATACCTATAGATTTATCTGCTTCTTTTTTCTATTTAAACAAATAGTCTTCAAGCCTGTGAATGCTGTGTTGAGACATGCTCTGAATAATAAGCATCATAAAATCTAATCAGATTTATAAGAGGAATTGATTGTTGTGGCAGGAGGAGAGGGTGGAAAATAAGCCGAAATTTAAGTGTTAATTTTTATGCTAATCCACAGTGGCTTCATATGAAGCAATTTTGTTCTGCGCCACAAATATAAAATTGTCCCTTGCAGAGAAATGTCAGCTTGCTAGACCTGAAAGCAGTAATTTATTAGGTATGTTTCTATTAGTATGTGTCACAGTTGTTAGCAGGCTATACACACAATGGTGCTTCATACTTATCCTCCAAGTCTCAGAATGTTTCAGCTCAGTGGCTGGAACGTGGGGCATTAATACATTATCATATGCGGGGTGGTCTGTGCCCTGTGGACAAAAGGCTATTTAATACAATTTAATGTCATTCTGAGAAGAAGTGGAAAAATAAAGACGGGGAATAAAATGGCATCTGTGTGTTTCACAGTGCACTCATGCACAAACCCTCAGTTTAAGAGGTATGACATTTCTGCCAAGAAAAAGAATAAAACTGGGGCATTTTTTTTTTTATAACCTGTTCCCCACTGCAGTATTTTCTAAATGCTATTAAGTGATCGATTTACACGGCCCCGTGATGATGTCATCCATAAGAAGGGGAATGCAGATGACAGCAAAATACTAGTGACAGTGACCTTGTTTCAGAATCCTTGGAACCCTGTCAGCTTTGCTTCCAGTATATGGTTTCAAAGAATGTACTTTTTGGACAATATCTAGTTACTGGGTAGTGAATTAATAGAGTTAAGGCTCTGATGCAATTCACATATAGGTCAATTACATGCGCCAACATCTGCTCTGTCACTATCATTTGCATATAGCATTCATATGTTAATGATGCCTCTTTTTACTCAAGTAATATATTTAAAAAACAAGATTTGCATATCAGTTTGGATCAGTATATTACAAGCAATTTATCATTTTCTCCTTCTTGTTATGATTTTAAGAACAATATCTTGAGTGATGGCTGCTATATTTGAGCACGGCTCTGATTTATACAAGAAACCCTTCAGTGGGAAAGCTTCCATTCTAAAGCTGCTTAAAGCCTTATAAATCAATAATGACACAGATGGACTGGTGATAATCTATTTAGAATGCCTGATAGCAAATATTGTTGTACAGATGATTAGAGTGGTAACTGTTTTAGCAGAAAGCCTCGCCTCTCTTTGTAAATGGTAAGTTTGAACAAAAAAGTGCTCGCACACAGACTTGGTGTCAGGAAATCTCCGCGCGCGGGCTCGGGCTCGGGTCTGGATTGCAAAGGGGAGAACATGGGGGGAAGAACAAAGGGGCTTCCCGCGCCCCTGCCAATATAATCATATCAATCCCTGTTTCTTTAACAAAACAGGACCTCTTAATGGAATTGTGTCTTCAGGTGTAAATAGCATTAAAAGCTGCTTCTCCTCTCCTCCTTGCCCTGATACAGCACAAGGAGTGGGAAAATAAAGTGGAGGTTGTCAGAAGTGGCAGCTGCTTGGAATCCTGATAAATATAAGCTTTTATTGATCTGATGAAAATGAAAGATCCCAGTGCTACGCAGTATTTAGCTTCTTGTCTACAGCACGTCACCGGTGGCCTTGCTTTGGGATAGATTTTCATTCTCCTACACCGGATTTGATTTCATCTTTAACCTTTTCAGTTGAATTTCCTTGACCTCTGCATATTGCTCTGATTTGGTGAATTTGTTACATTTCACTTTACATCATTGCTTTCTCTATTTCCTTTTGTGATAGGGAACCGGGACGCCCCTCTGGCGATCTGTCAGTGCCTGGATCAGCTACATCCTTTCTGGGGTATTTTGTTACCAGACTGACAGTCCTTAAGACAAGTATGCAGTTAAGCTGCTAAGGTAAGTCTTACGATATTAGAACTCTTTGCCCTGGACACACATCATCTCCTCCTGCTTTGCCGAGTTGACCTAACACAGATCCCAACCAAAGGGCCCTTCGCTTTCTCCTCTTGGCCCGGAAAATCCTCCCAGCCTCCCCCTGTCCCCCCACCACCCTGGAGGTAGGATCAGTCCACCTGGTGGGAAGCTCTGGGGGAGTGGTGGCTGGTGGGACTTTTCCCCAGGGGGTTGGGGGGAGACCTTCCTTTGTGGTTTGGGCGTGTCTGGGGAGGGGAGGTGGGTGGAGAGGGGGAACAAAGGAATCAGGGAAAAAAGGTGATTTTCCCCTCCGTGGCTTAATTCCCTTCTCAAGTTTTCTTCTGGGATGGATCTGAGGTTTCGGTTCACAATCCTGAGGTGCCGCTAACATATTCTGGTTCCGAGAAAGGGCCCGCTGTTATTTTGAGTAGTTTTGATACAACCAAATCAAAGTGAAGATTTGAAATAGCTTTTCTGAAAGCCCAAGCTAAAGTCATAAATTATTCTGCACCATGATTCTTTCTGATAGTAAAACCATACCTCTTTGCCTGACATTGCTGAAATGTGGAAAAGTGAAAGTTAAAAATAAAATGAAACATTTAAATCTTGGCTGTTGAGAACCTCAGATAGACATCAAGGCCAGTCGATAAAGGCCCCTATCAATTAGGCTCCTACAGTTATCATCAGATTCGGTTTATTAGCCATCGCCCAGGTACGGGGTTCCGGCGTTACGGCTGGGAAGGGCCAGGTGGAACGCAGGGAAAGACCATAAACTGGAAAGTGAGGGTGTGGGGTGCCAAGGCGTGCTCGGTGGCCGGGCCCAAGGCTGCCGTGCTGCCCCTGCCTTGCATGATCTTGTAGGAGAAAATATTTGCAGCAAAATGGTTGGAAGTTTTCCTTTTTTTTTTTTTTTTTAACCCCCTTTATTTGAGTTAGAAAGTGTTGATTTCACACCGTGGTGAGTGTTTTCCGTCAGCTTCTTGGTGGGTGTATTCCGTGTGAAGAAAGAGGAGCGGTGAACACCAGCCGCTGTGGCTTCCTTCAGCGGCCAGGCAGGCCTCCCCTGGCAGCGGGGACGTCCGCGGAGCACGGGGCCTTCTGCAGCAATGGAGAAGCCCAAGGGCGTCCCGGCCCTGGGCTTCCAGACTGAGCTGTTTGGCTAGTTCCCTCCTCAGCATATCACAGGCAGAGCAATTTTTGGTTCCATAGCTGTTTGGTTGGGAAAACAAGCCTGTGATTGCCAGTAAGGTTTAGAATTTGCCTGCCAGATAAGGGAATGTCTGTGAAGACTATTTTCCCTCTTGGGAGGCAAAACACAGATGGGGGAGTTAGGAGTCTTACAATATTTAGCTGCTACATTGATGGTAGGAATTCTGCCGCGTGGATGCTCACAGTTTCTGCGAGCCCCGTGGAGCATCACTGCCAAGGGCCTCAGGTCAGGCAGACGGGCGAGGCTGGCTTTCCCCGGGGTGGGGGTGGGGGGTGAGCCTGTGCACCAGCTTCTTCTGGAACTTTCCATGCTCTGTGCTTCTTGAGTGGGAGAGGAAGCACTGCAAGGGTGCTGGCCATTTCCCTTGACCCGCCTTGGACAGGGAAGCAGAGAGAGGCCTGAGCCACCGCGTCTGATCAGGTAGGGGGCACGGAGGGGGAGGCTCTGGATTGACTTGATTTCTCGTGTGAATGGACCCAGACCTTCTTCCGGTGGTTTCTCAGGCTCTGGAGAGTAGGCCACACACCAGCCTCACCAGGTTTTCTGCCTCGGAAGCCTGTATTTTAAAGAGCTAATCATCTGGGCGTGCTCTGGGCCTCTAAGAAGATAAGGAACAATGATACGATGTTCTTGGGATTGGCCGTGAGAAGGCAGGGAGCTCTTCTCTCCTGGAAAAGGTAAATCTTGGAATGACTTCAAGGTCCTGTGCACTGGAAGTAGGATTTTCAGCCTTATATTCAAGAGCAAATTCTGGGCCCTGGAGACCAGGAAGGGCGACAGGTCTTCGAGACCACCTCCTCTGTCCTGACTTCCCACCTCAGCACCTGGGACCCTTGGGCCCTGATGTTGGACTCTCTCTCGGAGTAGCCTGGAGCCGTGACGTGCTGGCTGGGCCATGTCTGGACTCCTGAAGGGACCTGTCTGGACCCTTGTTTCTGTCCTCTCCACCGATGCCCTCCCCATCTTTCGAAATGGACACTTGACCTTCAAAATGTTCCGTGAAATGCTGTACAAGGGCAGCTTTGGGACAACCCGACAGCCCCCACCAAGCGCCATTGCACACAAACCTTAAATGACCCATCAGTAACCGGACCTGTCACACGCATCGGAGAACGATTTACTAGCCCACCACAGCATGGGTTTCCCAAGAAGCCCCAGTGAGGATCGGAGGCAGAGCCAGGAGCTGGGGCCACCCAGCCCTCCTCGGCGTCATCCTTCAGAAAGACCCCAGGGCGTGCGGAGGGCAGTGGATCGCAGAGGCCACAGGACCTTGCCCCACCTCTGACAGATGCGGCAGGCCCCGGCCCTTGCCTTGCCGGGCGGCAGGGGCAGGGCCCAGGACTGGGGCGCTGGCCCTGCGGTGGCTTGGGCTGTCCCGAAGCGGCCCCGTTGTCCTGGCACAGCCGTGTGAGTCAACAGCCCTCCCGCAGCAGTAATTACTTCAGTTAAATGCTGTGGTAGCGGCACTCTGGGAGCACAGAGGAGGGAGTGAATAATTGTAATTTCTGTGTGATAATGATGATAAGCCCTGCATATGTGTGTGGGGCTTTGCGTCGTATTTGATCTTCACCAGGAGATCTCCAGGCTCATGGAGGTAAAGATCAAGATCCCCGCCAACGCCTCTGTAGCAGCTGAATGAGGGAGGAAGGTGAGGTCTCATGACGGCCGCGTAGCCTAAGAGAAAATGAGAATCAGAGATAATTCTGACTCTGGAGAACAGGTGGGGTGGGGCTGGTTCCGGAGTGTCTTGGGATTATCTTCATCGTCGCCCTGTGCCTAGCAGGCAGCTGCTGATATTCGTCCCATTTTCCAGGTGTGGAAGCTGAGGTCAGAGAAGTTAAGTGGCCTCCCTCATGTCACACAGCTGATGGATGGTAAAGCCAAGGTTTGAGGAGGCTTCTTCCTGATTTTGGAGCCTGATCCCTTGGCCATGGAGCAGCCAGGGTACGACCTTAGCCAAGCTCCTTAAACAGCTTCTATTGTGTGGCTAGGAGCCGTGAACAAGGCAGCAGTGGATGAGCAGATGTCAGATAGTGATACAGGGCCATGAAGAAGGTCTGGGGTGGGAGAGAGGGAGCGGGAGACCTCTACTTGAGAGGGGTACATGGTGAGGATGGCCCTCCTGAGGAAGGCACCTTGGAAGTGAGAGGGCTGAAGGACATGACGGAGCCAGCCAGGTGATGGGCTGAAGGAAGAGCATTCCCCCCAGAGGGAATGGCAAGTGCAAAGGCCCTGTGGTGGGGGAGAACTTGGCATATCTGAGGGTCAGAGTATAGGCTGGTGAGGCTAGAGAACCGTGAGCTCTGGCGAAAGGGTACGGGGTTAGAGGGCTTGCCTTGGACATGACTTTGTAGGCCATGGCGAGGAGTGCTGGCTTTGTTTTATGTCTGTGTTACTTGTGACCGGAGCTGTGTCTTGAGAAGCTCACCTTCCCGGGTGTGGGGATGCTCCTAGGTGCCCGAATTCTGTAAGTGACATGAACCCACTCTTGTTCATTGTGCCTTTATTTTCTGCTAGAGGGATGTCCTGGTGACTTGTCTAAAGCTGGGAGTTACGGACTGTAGGCTCTGTGGGTGTAGGAAAGGGAGCTAGCTGCCCTCGGGGCCCTGCCCTCAGGGACGACATAGTGATTCACGGTAGTGCCTCTCGGCTGCTCATCTGGAGTTTCCTGTGCCCCCCAGCTGTGGGCGTGGGCAGAATTGCAGGTAGAAGTCCCGGGGTGGGGGTTCTGAGGCCACGTGGGCCTCTGGGAGGTGCCTGTGCGTCCCATACCCTACTGATTCCCGAGCTGTCCAGGAACAGGCAGACCGAGATCCAGAGTAAAGATTCTTGGTGATTCTAGAACCCCAGGTCTAGCAGAAGCTTTTGCCATCAAAGCCACCTTTATTTTATAAGTTTAGAGACCAAGGCCTAAGGCAAAGTGTTTGTGCCTAGCCGGGCTGCTGTGGGCAGCATGGGGGCTGCTCTGGGCAGCATGGGGGCTGCTCCTAGAGCCGCTGGAGGCCGTGGCAGGGACTGAAGCTGTCTTGTCTGTCCTGCTGCTCCCACAGCACCTAGAGCAGCTACTGGTAGCCGGAGAGGTCAGCAGGCATCCGGGGGCACTGATGGAGAGCCTCTCACCCCTGAAATTTGTAACCATTAGAATCTGTTGCACCTGGCTTTGGGCAAACTCAGTCGACGTGTATCAAATCCACACTGCTCTCCAGATTTCCTGGAACACGAGGATTGCCAGGCCTGAGGCCCCCCTGGGTTTAACGTATGCCAACATTCAGGACACAGGGAGGCCGGGCCCTGGCTGAGGGGTCCTGATACGTGCGCAGGTGGCTGAGGGCTGCCCCTTGGATATTCAGATCGGCCCATTTTAGGGCTACAGAACAACAATCATCAGCGCTGACGCCAGCTCAGCTAGCGGAGGGCTCGGGCTCTGCCCCAGAGTGAGTTCCCGAGGATGGGGACAACTAGGGAGGCCTTGGCCCGGCCTTTTACTGGGTGTCCTGGACAGGCCTCAGCTCTCTGCGGGGCGTTGTCATAAACCCAAATGCAGGCAGGGTCTAGGTGGGAAATGCAGAGGCTGGGTGTGGACAGAGCAGGCTGGGGAGAGCAGACCCTACCGAAAACATCCCCTCAGCTCTCCTCGCTGCAGCCACCTGTGGCCCTGGGCAGACCTTTTTCCAGGCCTTCATAGTTTTTAAGGAAAGACGTTTAAAAAAAAATCCAGTTCTCATTTCTTTTTTCTTTTCCTTTCTTTTTTCTCTTCCCTTCTCTTTTCTTTTTTCTTTTCTTTTTCTTTTTTTTTTTTTAAGATTTTTAAAATTTATTTATCTGACAGAAATCACAAGTAGGCAGAGAGGCAGGCACAGAGAGAGGGGGAGACAGGCTCCCCGCCAAGCAGAGAGCCTGATGCGGGGCCCTGATCTCAGGACCCTGGGACCATGTCTGAGCTGAAGGCAAAGGCTTTAACCCACTGAGCCACCCAGGCGCCCCTCTTTTTCTTTTTCTTTCAGGCTAGCAACTAATTTAAGTTTTAAAAAGCCTTTCTGCGAATGCCAGGGTCTATAGACTGGGCCGAGCTCAGCCCGTGCTCTGTGAGGCCCACACTTGGCACCTGACACAGTGGGTGCTCAGAAGCGTGGCCTGCACTCCGCCCCCACCCCCCGGGGGCTGCCCACAGGACAGTCCGGGCTCTGGGCGGGTTCCACACACGGGACCCAGCACCCGCATGTCCTCAGTCCTCTCTGTTCTCGTGTCATCTTCCTGCAGGAAGGTCCGGGGCAGCAGCTCCTGGCTGCACAGGCCTGTTTGCTGCCCAGAGGAGAGGAGAATGCACCCATTTTCTGGGAAGCATGGTCAGGATGCCCCTTGCGAGACTCTCTGCGTAACTCTGGGTTCCCCCTGACCCCTGAGTTACAGGGTGCCCACCCACATCTCATAGGGGGACACGGTGATGGGTGAGTTCGATTGGTGCCCTCCGGGAGCCCGTGACAGAACCGCCCTCCCTTCGTCCTACCCGTTGAAGGTGAATGCCCCCCGGCCTCCCGAGTCTTAACGGGTCCTTGTCTGGGGCTGATGCACCCCGTCTGCCCCCTTCTGTTTGGGGAGAGGCAATCCTGACTCGGCACCAAGTTGACTGGAGGCTCTCGCCTGCAACTGGTTAGGGGTTGATCCTGGAATGTGACGGAAGGACAAGATGCTTTTTGTCCCGGGAGGTCATCTGGTGTGAGAGAAAATGGCCAGGCTGCTCAGCCCACCCATGGCTCGTCCCTTCGTTGTCCCGTGACTGTGCCCCTTCCGCCAGTGGGACCTACGTCCCCTGCTCCTTGAGAGGCAAGCGGTCTGCTGAGAGGGGCAGACTCCCCCCACAGCTGCCGGGCTCCCGTCAGGCTGCTGGGAAGTCAGCTTCCCCGTGGTCTCAGGGCTCGGGAAGAGGCTGGGCCCGACTCCGGCCTCACTTCCTGTTGGCCCCTGCCAGGCTCCCTTCATCCCGTCCACATGCAACATGGAGTTTCTGTGTGTGTAATATTATTTGTTTTTATTTCTGTAATCCCTTTATTGTTTGCACAACTGCTGTCAGACTGTTGCCTGAAAGTATCACAGGATAATTGCAGAACGCCTGCATAAGTAATTTCTTATGAAATCGGGCCTTGTCTGCATATAAAATTGTTTTTCGTTGCTGCATACATGGACTTCATTATATGGAGGCTGTTTACCGGGCTCGCACCTTCCCCACAGGCCACAGAGACGGGAGGGCCTGACACGGGGAAATTATGACATACTATCTTTATTCTTTTTTCGGTCAGAAGACATTGCTGGAGGGGCCGACCTGGTCAGGAGGAGCCTGACCCCGGCAGGAGCGGAGGCCCCGGGCCAGGTGGGGGAGGCTCGGGTCCAGGTGGGGGAGGCTCCGGTCCAGGTGGGGCCTCCCAGGCCTCAGGGCAAGGCGAGCTGGCGGCTAATCCCATGCTCGCCCAGCGGCTCTTCCGCCCGCATTTCTGTGATATTAATGGTGTGTGGTAGTGAAAGAAATGTGTTTTATTCTCGAGTCTAACCCTGCTGTTATCAAAGTAACTTCCAGCTTATTAGCGACAAAGGACTTTTCTCCTCTCGGCTGCCCTGTTCGCCAGGGCTTCCTGAATTAAACTGCTGCTTCCTGTCCTTGATATGCACGACCACATCTGGGCAGCCCGATCCCAGCCCCGCTGCCTAATAACAATCACCTTCCCCTTCAGTGTCTGTTGATTGTTTCTAATTCACTCTGACAGATAGTGCCTGACAACTCGCCGGCTCTTCCCTCCCTCCGTGACCTGGAGTTACTCACAGCACTTATAGAGTCTGTCATTTTTAATATTTGATTTCATTTTAAGTTATGTGTTTTACTGAGAAGATGAAACCAAAAAAAAGGGGACTTGTAATGGAACATAAATTTAACCCTTCTTGCCACCCGGCACCAGCCCGAGCCAGCCTCCCCCCCATCTGGGTGCCGCTTTCTCCTTCCACACATTTCTGCGGCTGGGGCTGCTTCTCCTCCCCTCTCGTCTCGTCTCGTCTCGTCTCCTCTCTTCTCCTCTCCTCTCCCTTCCTTCCTTCCTTCCTTCCTTCATCCTTTTTTTTCCTTTGGCTTTTCTTTCTTTTATTTCTGGAAACAAAAGCTTCATGTCACATTCTTTCCCTTTAATGGCGCTGGATTCATTTATGGAGCTAATAATGGGCTCTTTCTGCTTTGCAACCAGGTTATCATTGAAAGACCTTTCGGAGGGGGGGTCACTCCAGAGTGAGGGAGTCAGGGGAGAGGACCGGAGAAGTCTGAGTGACCAGCTACAATTCAGGTGTCAAAAACGAGCACTGGATCTTTCTTTTTGGAGATGCTCCTCTTTGTGCGAGCTGGCGGGGCAGGGAAATGCCACCTCTCCCTGGGTTTGGGACCAGCTGCTCGGAGGGGGGCAGGACGTGGGGTTGAGGCTGGACATGCATTTCCTTCTGCCATGTCCCCGAGCATCTGCCCCAGCAAGTGGCCTGGTAGGGCTGGCGTCCTCACGGGCGGGGCCGGCGTCCCACGTCACTTTCGGGGCCACTCCGCCATGACTTTGCCTTTGTTTGCCACTAGACAAAGGCTCCTGTGTCCCTCTTGGCCCTTCAGAGGTTGAGAGCTGTGAGGCTCTGCATTAGGTCAGCTTTGCAAATAGACACCACAAAATTTTAAAAAAGGAGTCACATTCACCCGTGGTGCCTCACTTCTGCCCGGTGTGGATGTCTGTCCGTCCCTCACAGTGCGGTATGGGCGGCTATCGAATGTGAGAAGAGGGATCTGGGTTGCATCTTGGTTCAAAATGAATAAATAAAGAAAGAAAGAAATACCAACCTCACCATGACCCGCGTGTGGTCTGGTCTCCTGATGACCAAAGTTTATCCCGAGTGTGTGAGCTGTCACACTGTCAGGGCCCTGTTTCTCCAGAGCCTCGGGCCAACCGTCCCTTTGACTCTTCCAGCTCCCGCTGTACAAGGAGCAGAGGTGTGCCCGTCTTAGGGATGAAGCAGGTGGGTTTCCTGGTGAGCGGACGGAGATGAGAACCTGCTCTCCAGCGTTCACTTACAAGGACAGTCTCCTGGGGGCCACGCGACACGGGCTGGCTCTCCGGGAGGCCACTCTGCAGGGAGCATCAGGCTTGGCCGCCAGAGAAGCAGAGAGACAGCAGTTAGGGCTGGATCCTTTGCCCACAGGCAGACATTTTAGCTGCTTCCCTGCTGTTCTGGTGCTCCTGGTTCCAGGCCTGTGGACACAGAGCCAAGGTAGACCGGCCGTGTCCGTCTTGTCCCAGCTACTTCCGGGATGATTCTGTCACTTGGGGGTTTTTCTTCACCTGGCCTAACCCTTTTTGAACCTTCCAGAACCCCGCTTCTCCCTCCCTCACGGGGCACTGAGGGGAAACTCAGTGGAGACGCTTTTCCTCTCCGTGGTCCCAAGCATCCCGTCACCGTCTTCCCCTCCTACTTCTATAAGAGGTGAGAAAGGCAAGAACAACTCTATTTTGGATGGTTTTGCAGCGCTGCTAGTACATTTTGAAATCACTGTCTTTTGTTTCAGGCATGCCAATTAAAATAAAAAAGGAAGATGATGCACAGAAAGTAAAGTGGACACAAAGCTTTTAAGTTTATGTGGGAAACAGATCTGTGTGCACGCTGTTGCGCTGTCTGTTAGATAAGGACAGGATGGCTTTTCCCTCTCGCTGACCCAGATGGTCTTGATGGGTCTGGTAATGGGCCAGGTGGGAGAGAAAAGACGGGGAGAAAAGTATCTTGACTTTCCTTTTATCTCAGGCCGTCCCTGGTACATATGCCTGTGTGAGAGAGACAGGCAGACAGTTAGACAGACTGCCAGGAGTGGTTGACAGTGATGGGATTCTTGCAGTCTGAGATGGTCCTCACATCTGCCTCAGCTCAGGAAGTTGGGCTCAAAGGGTCTAGAGCCATGAAGAAGAATACAGAGAGAGGCCCAGGGCCACTGTGCCCTTCTGCTTTGACGACAGTTGAAAAGCAGTTTTATTTTTTTAATTTTTTTAAAAAGATTTTATTTATTTATTTGACAGAGAGAGACACAGTGAGAGAGGGAACACAAGCAGGGGGAGTGGGAGAGGGAGAAGCAGGCTTCCCACTGAGCAGGGAGCCTGATACGGGGCTCAATCCCAGGACCCTGAGATCATGACCTGAGCCAAAGGCAGAGGCTTAACGACTGAGCCCCCAGGCATCCCTGAAACAGGATTTTAAAGAAGGTTCTGTAGTTGAAGTTTTGCTTCAAGGCTAAGGCCAATATATGCTTTTATTCCCCTCGAAATGGCCTGTTGGACTACTACTGGTTATTATTTTAGAGTCCGAGAGAAATTGAGAGCTAACATCTGCTGAAGATTTTGAATCGGATTTTGTGCTACAAGGACCCACCTACTCTCTGATGAGTTAGGTCAAGCCCCTAGAATTCCAGGTGGGCAGGGGAGGACACATAGTGTTTCCCATCTTGTCCCCCGAGTCCAGATTTTCTGTGGAGTTTGCATGGGGAACAGCAGTCAGTTAGGTTCTAAACCTGGCAGGCCTCGAGAATGCTGCCCCTCCAGGAGGTAGCGATCACCAGGGCTGCAAATCAGCCCGGTGCCCCAGCATTCACTGACATGGAGCTAGAAAGATCTGCCTACAGGGGAGTAAGGCACGTCATTCTTCCATATAGTTTGAACCAACAGACATGGGCTACCCTCCGGAGCAAGGAGGGGGACAGATACAGAGGGGGAAAGATACCCAGAAAGCCATATCACAATGAGAACGTGACCAGTGCCGCCTCCGAGATTAACCAGAGAGCCGTGGATTCCAACTGGAGAGGGAGCGATCCCTAAGTAAAAGCAATGTAAGATGTTGACTGCTAAGGAAGGGGGCTCTTAACTGCCTCGTGTGTGCTCCGGGCTCAGCACAGCAGGCCTTTTTCAGAAGGGAGAAGTCACACCCACTGGGAGGCTCAGGAAGAGCTTTAGGGAGAGCCGGTGTTGGAGCTGGGCCTTGGGGCCCCAGAAGATTGTCAGAAACAGAGAGGAGGGGAAGGGCCAGAGAGGAGTTTGCTTGCCCAAGACAGGAATTTTGCGGCTGGGGCAGGGGTGGGGGGAAGGGGGAGTGCTGAGTGCCATTCCGGACAGAGGCAGTAGCAGGGGACAGACTGGGGATGGGATTGGTGTTGGGGAATGACAGCTAACTCTGTTGTGTTGGAACTTAGGGTATAAGTTAGCATGAGTGGAGGTGTGGGGAGGGCCTGCTGGTGCGAGAGGCTGCATGTCAGGTCAGGGAATTTTATGGGGTACCCCAGAAATGGGCCGTGAAGACCGTTTGCACTATCCGAGCTGACATGGGCGATAGAAGTGGGGCTGGGGAGAAGGAATATACCCATCAGCCTGGTGCAGCCCTGGGTGTTGTTCCTGTTCTTGTGGTTGGGCGTGACAGTGACCTCAGAAGGACAGGGGTAGAAAAGGGACGGCGCTAGGTTCGGGGTGCCCAGACTGTGCCCGGCTTGCCACGGTCCTCGGGTCAGGGCCGTGAGCTGTCCACTGTGAGCTGGTCTTTAAAAAATAATAATAAAAATAATAAAGAGAGGATTGCTTTTCAAAACCCCCACACTTGCATCCGTCAGGCTCCTACACGGTTTTCGTTGCCTACGTGTACAAAAGGTACAATTTGGGTTGCACGGGGTGTGTGCCCGCGTCCGGAGCCGGTGTGAACAACGCAACAATTAGCAGATTCATCAGTTCTTCTGCTTATACTCGATTTTGAGAGTAAGATGTTAGTTTGTTCAACTCCTTGCTCTACGCCTTGATCACAGTGTGAAAGTGTTGGCCAAGCTTAGCTTCCTGGTCAGAGGGTCAAGACCCACGGCTTTTAAACATGCTTATGTGAAACCCAAACATTTGTGACCACTGGTGATCTTGGAATCAAGGCTCAACTTATGAAACGAACACGTAATGATCTTGTTTATCCAGGGTATAAATAGAGTTCATGCATTTAAAAATTTTTCTTCCTGATAAGGACTTTAGTCAGCATTTCTCCTTTCCCTGTCTCTCTGTTTTTCTCTTGTCTCATCCTCCCTCTGTCTCTTCGTCTTCTCCTTTAGAAGGGGAGGGATTTGCTCCCATGGCTGCTCCTGGAAGAGGCAGGGCCACCCCGTGGATTTCTTCCCTGGAGCACTTCCTGCTTCCCGTGTAGCTTTGGCCGAGTGGGGATGCATGCCCGGGGAGGGCCTGGTGCACTTGGACACATCCTTGCCTCTTCCGCAACCCCGGGGATGGGCTGTGAAGTCACACCCAGCTGGGGACCAGAGCCAGCAGAGCAAGGCTGCCTGTGGATGAGACCTTCCAGGCCCTTCAGGGCAGTGGGGGGCAGAATTTATACCGCGAATGACCCCTTGGGTCTAAGCCACATGCTTTCATCATTCATACCTCTCTTGTTTGACTTTTTTTTTTTTTTTTTTTTAGATTTTATTTATTTATTTGACAGACAGAGATCACAAGTAGGCAGAGAGGCAGGCAGAGAGAGAGAGAGGAGGAAGCAGGCTCCCCGCCCGAGCAGAGAGCCCGATGTGGGGCTCGATCCCAGGACCCTGGGATCATGACCTGAGCCGAAGGCAGAGGCTTTAACCCACTGAGACACCCAGGCACCCCAATTGACTTTTTTTTTTTTTTTAAGATTTTATTTATTTATTTGAGAGCGAGAAAGAGAGAGAGAGCCCGAGCAGGGGGAGGAGCAGAGGGAGAGGGACAAATAGGCTCAGCCTGATGTGGGGCTCTGAGATCGTGACCTGAGCTGAAATCAAGAGTCAGACACTTGACTGACTGACCCACCCAGGTGCCCCTCTTTTGTGATTTTTGACCATATCGAGTACAACCTGCTTGTAAACTTTGTAAACTTCATGTATTCTTTTTTAAAGGACATATTTCTTATTTATATTTAGCTTTGTTCTAAATAATGATATCTATGAAATCTCTGGTTTGGTGTGCCAGTTATATATTTTTCATAGTAGATATTGAAATGATTATATGTGTTAATTTTTTAAAGGAGTTTTTCTGTGTGTCCCCTGAAATCATCTTGCATCCGAGGGGTCCGTGGGCAAGCCTTTGGGAATCACTCTGTGGCCCTGTTTGGAATATTTGTGTCCAGCCAAGTTCTTAGGACCTACCTCAGATTCCTCCATGGAGCCGTTGCCTCCCCCACTCCTAGCGAAGCCTCTTGCCGGTCTCTCCAATCCCCAGAGCAAGAGTCCCTTTGATCTCATGCCCTGCCCTCAAGATCTCCAATTTTCACTTAATTCTGATCACATCTGACATTGCTGTGAGTGGCCATGCTTCCTGACTCTTCCCTTCCAGACTGCAAAATTCTTGAGAGTAGGCACCATGCTCTTCTGTGTCAGCCAAAGTACCTGATTACTTAAGCTGGCTGGCTGTCTATCAGTCTGTCTGTCTGTCCATCCATCCATCCATCCATCCAACTATCCATCCAACCATCCATCCATCCATCCATCCAACCATCCATCCATCCATCCATCCAACCATCCATCCATCCGGCCGTCCGTCCGTCCGTCCATCCATCCATCCATCCATCCATCATCTGTCTTCTATCCATGCATCTAGCATCCATCATCTATCTATTTCCTATCATCTGTCTATTCACCCCCACCCCTCCATTTCTATTTCTCCATCATCTGTGCCTATGAAGCTATCATCTGTCTGTGTATCTATGATCTAATCTATCATCTATTAACTTTCCTCCCTCCCTCCTTCCTTTTATCCTGCTTGATGAGTCAGGTGCTGTCTTAGGCCCTGGGAATATGGCAGAAAACAAAACAAAGTCCCTGCTTTTGTGTTGCAGACATTCTAGCTGGAAGAGGCAGGCAACAAATAAACAGAAGAAGAAACCGGAAAAGGATCTGTGGGGACACATGCCATGCAGGGTATTAAAAGAGGGGGATGTGAGGCAAAGAGGACAGCCTAGCTGAGACTGAGAGGTCAGGGAAGGTTCCTCTGGGGAGGTGCCTTGGAGTCTGACCTCTGAAGAGAAGGTCAGAGCCTGTGAGGAAGGGGCAGCTCCTGGACAGGGGTCTAGCCTATGTGGAGGCTCAGAGGCAAGGGTGGGCTTGGCGGCTTTGAGGTACAGAGAGGAAATTCAGACAGAAGGAGGAAAATTTACTTCCAACTTTGACAAAGACGAGTTTTTCCATTTCTCACTTCCTAGGCGTAACAGCCCCTTTTCCACCTAAGAAAGTCCGACCCCTCACCTCCAGGAGCCACTGTGTCAAGTCCCTTGTGTGGGGAAAATTTGGAAACAGTGCCCTGTTATTCCCCTGCAGGGTTGGAGGGTAGAAGGGGAACACACCACGAGGAGGCTACCGCTGACATGCTAATATTTCATTTTAATCTTGAGTGCCAGGTTACTTTCCAAATGAAGTGTCTCAGGCAAGGCTCTAAGTTACATGAAATAAAAGAGTTTAATGCTAATTAAATATCATCTGACTACTGAAGCCATATTTATTGATGGTCTAGAAGAACATCATTGAGGTGGATGGACTTGGAGCGTGTCTCCGCTAGAAACGCAGCCTCCCGTCCCGGGACTCCTCTGCAATTCAGACTTGAGAGCCCCATGCCAGGCACAGCCCCGGACTCATGGAGGCGGGAACCCAGAGTGGCCCATCTCCTTTCTCTATCAGGTGGACGGATCTGCACCTTTAATGTGTATTTGATTCAGGAAGTCTGGGGTGTTGCCCAGACTACTCACTTCTAACCAGGTCCCAGGAGATGTGCATAGGGCAGGACCAGCTGCATGGCGGATGGCAAGAGTACAAAATAGACCAGGGATAAGTAAACTCTAAAGCCGACTCTGACACCGGCACCACTGAGTATGGGGCGTGCCGGCCAAGTGTGGAGTCTCCTGCTTTGCTGGTCTCACCTACCACCTCCACCTCTGTCCTCTACTTCTTCCTTCCTTTGTCCTAGTCCTTCCTGCCACTCCCTCTGGTCCCAGCGGCATTGTGGCCTCTCCCCAGGCTAAGAATCATGGTTCCCCATGTGGGTAGTTGCCCACCATTTGCCTTGTTTCTGGTGTGTGATCCTCATCGCTGGTCCCTTGTACCTCTGCCCCAGCCTCCTACTTCTGTGCCTTCAAGATTGATAGATTCTCCTTGCCACGGCGGGTAGGGGGCGGGACTTCCTAATCCTCTGCAAAGAGGGCCTTGCATTGGGACAGAGTTGGCTTGGGCGGCCACATATTGGGGCCTGGAACGTGAAGTCATGACCCTCCAGCTCTCCCTTGGGGGAGCCTCTCTTGACCATATTTTCCCTTTCCTCCGAATGGCACAGACTAGGGCTGCCAAACTCTAATGTTGCAGGGACAAGAGCGTCCCTGTCCATGGATGAGCACGTGACTGCCCAGAGAATGAATGCGTGCTCTGCTGGTTGTCCACGGGAATGTGGGTCCGGTGCTGCTAGGTGTTGGGATTTCTCAGGGGAAGTCAGAAATCCGAATTTCCATATGGAACTCCGTCAGCGTTTGCAAGTTGGTGACTCTTAGGTGATTCTCTCAAATCTCCCCAGGAGCCAAACTGAGCACATGGCTGGTAGGCTGCAAGGTGGGGGCTCTGGTGCTCACCTGTTCTGGGGGGTGCTGGTGATTCCATGGGTCCCGCTGGGAGAAGCCATCGGGGGTCCAAGGAGGGGGCTGGTTGAAGTGAAGGTGGTCAAATGGACAGAGTTTCGAGGACTCAGAATCCATTCTTGAAGTGTGGGCCCTGACGTGGCTCTCAGGCCTCAGGAAAACTCATTCTTCCATATCAGCTTGTCTGCATTCACCTATAATTAGCGCCTGGAATTTCTAAATGAACTGCCTAATCAAGTAAATTTAGCAAACTTACTGTGAAGTGTTAGCATAGCCTCTCCCTCCAACTGTCCGCACAGACATCCGTACCACCTTGCTTGCCTTTGCTTTGTGCAGCCGAAGCCGCCGGCTTCTGTGTGCTGTCTGGCAGCCACGCAGACGTCCCATTTATGTGATCTATAATGAGTTTATTAGTGTTGTAGTGCCTCGTTGCTATTAAGTTTTATCAGTTTCGGCTTCAAGAGCACAAGGTTAAATTTTCAATAGAGTTTTCGCCAAGTTTAAGTGGGATTGTTAAAAATATGTCCAAATGGTGGAACTGAGTATTTTGTGTGAAGATGTTATTTCTGCCCACTAAAGGATTTTGATCTCTTTATTTATAAATTTAACACTTTTCGGATGCTCACAATGGCAGTACAGGGCTCATGTTTTATTTTTGCAAACGAAACACGAAGGCATTCGACATGGAGGGTCCAATGGAAGCTGTATGGAATGGAGTCTGACCCATCGTATGGTGCAGACACCACAACCTCCCCACTCCACACCGCCCCCCCCCCGGCCCATGCTGCTATCATGGTCCGGACTGCGGTTGTGGCTGGCTGTGGCTTTGACCTGGTAAACAAACATTATGAAGGAAGGAGGAAAATTCACCCACCAGTTACAGAGGGATGGGATATGATAGCGTATTGTCTCCCAGTACCAGAAGATAAGCAGGTTTTCCTCTGAAAATATGCGTGAGCATAATTGATTATTATGTACCTGGATCCCCTCTGTAATTCTTGATCACTTTTTTTTTCTTTTTCTATTTTTTTTTTTAGAAGGTAACTGAAACCAATTCAGGAGTTTCTTCACTGGCTCTAATCAGAATAAAGTGCTTGCGCTTTTAGGTTAAGAGAAAAAAAAAAAAAAACAACAAAACAGTCATTGGCTGAGCTGCTATTATGGAAAGTTTATTATTATTGGTATATAAGCTAGCTGGGGGCTTAAGCACAGAGCAGTTGGATAATTTAGCTAGCTCCTGGATCCAATTAAAAAAAATCTATGTTGTGTCCACAGTGGGGGATGGCCATAGCTGAGGAAGCACTCTGTCGCAGATAGGGACACACCTGTGGCATTCTCTCGGTTATACGCAGTTTGGGACGCAGAATGCTCTAAATCCTCTCATTACTGCCGTATAGAAGACAGACACTTCAAGCAGTTCTCCATTTATCTGAGATTACCAGTTAAACTCGTTAAAAAGCAACTATGGCTTGTTCACTCAATTGGCTGTTGGGAAGATTTCGCGTTCTTGAGCGACAGTGTGGCTTTGATTAGTGGAGTGCTATACATTTTAGGGGAGACCTTTTCTAACTTAATTTATGACTCTGGTTGAATGGCGTCTGGGCTGGGGTATTACGTATTTCCCCAACTATTGTACCTGGTGTCAATAAAGGCGCATTTAGGGAAATCTGAAATAAAACTCCAGGGTGTTTTCGTTCTTTGGGGAAGCAAAATGCACCATAAACATTTTGGGCTTGAGCCAACAGCTTTCCCTGACCGTGATTGCAAATTACTGTAGTATGTATAGATTGCTGGTAGAACACTATTTGAGGAAACCTGTATTTTATAGAATGTCACTTTTATGCACAATCCAGGCAAAAGGAAAAAAAAAAAAACTAATTTAGCCAGCAGACAGTATTCTTTTGAATGAGGATTCTGAAAAGAAATTTACCAAAAAAAAAAAAAATGAAAACAAAACGAAACAAAAAACCAGGCTCTAAATACGGCTTTTTATTTAATCATTATTACATCAATCATCGATATCAATACTTAATAGCAACCTGATAATGTAGCCAGTAGGTGAAACAGCTATTAAAAAGTGTAAAAAAATGATTAATCAGGTGCGGGGGGGTATTAATGCTCTCCAATTATTTAATGATAAGTACCTATTTTTGAAAGTGTTTGTTTTTAATAATCGACTGCAATATTAGTTTGCAAAAATGTAATTGCTGCTTAATTTTGCATCTTCGTTTCTTTGTGCTGGGCACAAAGGTAGTATATTTCTGTAGTTATTGTTCGCGGCGCTCCGTGTAAAAAATCACGTTCATTTCAAGAAGCTGTTATGGTATTGATTCTGGTAAAGACTTCCATTAACTGACCAATCTAAATCTCATAAGTGATGTCAGGATAGTTATGCATTTGCTTGGTTCAAGTATTCAGCCATTATGTTAGAATGCAGGCCGTGTCTGAATATGGCTGTTAAATTATTTCTAAATACCGAACCAGAACAGCTTAACAGTTTTGCAGTTTGAGACTGACACAAAAATGACAATCTGCCACCTCTTTGTTTTTTAAATATTAACGTTGTATTGGGATAGTATTTTTGGAGTAAAAACCTGTGGCACGAGAGGATAAGTGACATAAACAAAGGCAGCTGGGCTTCATGAAATAATGGAACAATAAGGCCCTTGCAGCCGCTCTCATCACTCCAGTATGTTAATTAGCATTCTGTTGTGGCCGCAACACTGAAAACATGTAATCTGTATTGGTGTACAGTACAGCTGTGAACACACATTCTTTTTTGTGAGTCCCTGGAGTTAGCCTTGCCATTGGCATATGCGTTTGGGCCAAAAGTCAAGCCATCACCACTAAAATAGCACACTATAGCAGCAAAATGTCATTTGTCTTTTCTTATTTTTTTCTCCCCTCAATGCCACATGCTATCCAGTGATGTAATCCAGTATCACCGCATCTGTCTCCCTGCTCTGTGTTTGCAGGAGGGGATCTGGGGGGGGGGCGGGGGGGGGGAGCCCGGAGACCAGCAAGCAGGAGCCTGTAAAAGGCACATGGCCCCAAGAGGGTCAAATGAAAACCTCAGTTCTTCCTCTTTGCAGTATTTTTTTTTTTTTTAAATGCATAGAATCTTCAGCATCGTGGGCCAGAATCTATTGCTCATGCTTCCTTGGAGGGAGGCAGGGAGGGGCAGCTGATTCATAAGGAAAAGGAATCTCAGTGAACTTTCCCATTGTTTAGCACCTGTATTCTGCACGTGAGTCGCGGTCCTTCATGCATATAGTGTGCACTTGGGGAAGGGTGTGTTCTTCCCATTTCAGAGCTGAAGATACTGAGGCTGAAGCAGGATCTAGAGGTGGCCCCTCTGCAGGGCCTCTCTGACTCGTCATTTGAGGAAGGGGGGTTAGCTAGCACCAGAGAGCAGAGGCAGCTCGTGGCTGGGAGCAGGAGCTCTGGCCTTCAGGCGCAGGACTCAAAGGACCCGGCTCTGTGACTTCACTGCACATGCGTGGCTGGCGGGAGCCGGCTCCCCACCCCCCACCCCCGGTGGTACCGGGACACGGCCCTGGGTGCTTCCTGATGCCAGCTTTGGAGACAGGAGAAGATGCTTCCGTGTTGTCGCCATAGGAGCTGGACTGAGTGGCCAAAAGCTGCTTGAGTTTTTACCTGATGGACTTTGGCTTGAAAAGCGAGAATGGTTCCATTTCGATTTCCCTGTTTGCAGAGTCATTTAGCTTACTTTGTGTGTGTGTGTATGTGCGGCCTCCCAGCACAGGTCACTTGCACACACACACACACACATATATTCACACACATACACTCACACGTGTGCCCTTGTTCACACAGAGCAGAGCCCTTTGCAAGATAATTTTGGCATCAGAAATTGTATTTTCCAGTCCTTTAAATGTATTACACATTCAAATAAGGATCATCTAGTTATTAAAACTTTTCCTACATTTCAGCTTGACTCTGTCCATGTCCAGCATCTGACTAGAACGAAAAGCAATTTTTATAAGGCAACCAAACCAAACAAAAACAACCAGATCAGAAACGCCCCGCTTGTCTCTAAAGTAACTTTCAGATTCTTTGGGCAAAGCTTCTTGTTGTCTTTCTGAAAAATGAGAATGAATACTTAGCTTCAGGTTTTTATTTTAATCTGCCTCAAATCTGATTGAAAAATAAGTCCCTGCCCCCACCTCCCCAAAAAACACACAGCATCTGGGTCACCATGCTGATCCAATTTGGTTTTACTTTTGGACAGTGGAAGAATGAAATTGTTTAGCATTTGGTGACGTGAGCAAGTGTCCACCTGGGAACAGACGAGGTTAAAGGTTAATAGCACTTTGCTTTTTTTTTTTTTTTTTTTTTTTTTTTTTAATTCCAGCAGAACAGGACTCTTTCCCACTTGCCTGGTCCCCATCCTGAGCCCCACACCCAGGCTCACGGTGTCTTTCCCCAGACTTGCCTGGCTGAGGTAAAGCAGGGCTGACATTAAGATTTTGGGTCTGTTGTTTCTCTTTTCCTAGAAATTCACCCCCCTCCTTTGGTTAATGGCTCTTTAAATATTGAAATGCCTGGAAAAACAAAACAAAATAAAATAAAATGCAGGCTGTCAAAGAGATAAGAACAACAACAACAAAAATGTTGGTATCTTTTAGAATTTGTCTTCCTAGTGGTAAAAGTATATAATTAATAGGAGAATTTTCCTCCAGATGTGGTTATACTATAATAGAGCCTTATAAATGCTACAGAAAGAAAAATTGCTTGGAACGAAGGCGTCCTCAATGAGAGCACACCTGGGTCTGACAAAGATTGCATTTAGGGACTGCTGTGCTATCACAACGCAGAGAAAGACCAAGTCTCTGGGAGCAGCTGGAGAGAAAGCCCCGGCAAATCTGCATGCAAATAGCAGCACATTGTTAACTTAATCAGATGCCGAGAGGAAAAGATGTGCCAGAACCGGGAGGATGATCTACACACGGAGGGAGAGCGGCCCGGGCTGCCATGGGCGCAGGGCTAGGGTGGGTCCCGCGCAAGGTGCAGCCAGGCCCCAGGCCCCAGCCCAGCCCACCCGCCGCCTGCCTGTTTGCCCCAGCCTGCAGTCAATTTATCACAGAATGCTTGATTTGCTATTTGAAAAGATAGAAATGATGGAGTGTATTTCAATGGGAAGGAAGCTTTTTTTTTTTTTTTTAAACCGTGAGATAGGTATGGGCATTATTTCGCCTGACTCTGTAACTCCAATTAAATAATATTTCTGCCTAAATATCCGGGTGCATTGAAGATAAGACATAGTGCCTTGGAGTGCATAAAGAAGGAGATTTTTTTTTTTTTCATTTAAAAAGAAAAAAAAAAAGAAGAGTAGCTCTCTATAGATTGAAGTGCTGGGTATAAATTGTACCTTTAGAAGAAGTGGGAGACACCTGTTATTTATATTTTATATTAATATTAATGGAATATATATATTTTCAATCTCCACCATCTTTTAGTCTAGCACCATAAAAAATAAAAAGTAATACTATTTAATCACCCACAGCTTAATAGTGCCTTAGTTGTTTACTGCCATCACACTAATTGCTCTGTACTAATGTGTTTTTCTGTGATATCCAGTAGTGCTAAGAGAACAGAGATCCATAACCAATTAAATATAGTGTTTTTTATGTTAAAAATATATCTGGTGAGGCTAGAAAGGGAACAGAAGCCGCCCTTAAGAAAGGCGCGTTGGCACACCATCTCAGCGCCCAGCAGAAGGTGCCCGCATTGCCTCTTTTGCGCAAAGACAAAGGGGGTAATTTTTTTGGCAAGAAAACAAACCCAAGGAAAACACAACAAACTGAATGTTTCCTAATTTTCCCCCTCCTGCAACTCCTCGGGCTGCGTCTGTCCTCTCTCTCGCAGTGAGGGAGAGTTTGATTTGGGAGGGCGGAGAGGGGGGCCTGGCCCCCTGCGGGGCCCGCGCGCGCGGGAGGGAGCCCGCAGGTCGGCGGGGAGGAGCGGGGGCGCCCGCAGCCGGCAGAGCGCCCGTTCGCGCGGGCAGCCCTGGCACCGGGTTCGCGGAGGAGCCGCGGCGCAGCTTCCAGGAGGAGGGAAGCGCGGGGATCGGCGGTGCGGGCGCGGCCCTGGGAGGGAGGCGGTGCGGGCAGATGGGACACGGCAGCGTTGGGGGTGATCATCGAAGACGGTGGCAGGAACAGGGACGCGGGACGCAGGCGCCGCCTAGGCCTGGGGTGTTTCCGTGCGCCACCACCGCGGTTCAGCCGCAAGAGCCACCAGCGCTGCCCGCCGCCTGTGTTGGTGGGCGGCGCGCTGGGGGGCTGTGGCAGCAGCCTGCCCGCAGGGCCCGCCTTCCAGCGCCGCACTTCACCTGACTCAGGGGAGATAATGGGATCCATTAGAGGCGCCGTCCCCGTGCTGCGACGGCTGCAGGTGCCCATAACCACTGGAGACCCCAGCGCCTCGGCCACCCCCGACCCACCCTCCGAGCGCCAGCCCAGCCGAGCCGCAGCCGGCGTTCTCCGTGCATGCTCCGAAGTGGGAGCTGCCCCCTGGAGGGCAGGGCCGCTCAGCCCAGGCTGCGGGGTGTCCTTGGGCCTGGGCTCCCGTGTGCCTGTGCCTGGGGTATGGGCCGCTGGCTGTGTGTAGCCTCTTTGGCATGTCTAGGTGGGAAAGTGGGCAAGCTGGAATGTGCAGGTGTGTGTGTATGGGTGTGCATGAGTGTGGGAGCCCACACGTGTTCAAGAGTGCTTGCCTCCTGTGCCTGCATGTGTTTGTGTAAGTGCTTCTGATGGTGTGGTTACACGTGCCTGTGTGTGAGAGCTCTGTGCATGTGTGTGTGTATGTGCCTGTGTGCAGCACATGTGTAAGGGCACGCGAGTGTGACTGTGTGCACATGCACCCGTGTGGCACGTGTGTTTGAGGTTTGTGTGCAGGTGTGCATCTGTGTGATGGTGAGTGCGTGTGGGTGTGTGTGTCCCCATGGGAGTGTGGGCCCATGTGTCTGCCTGTGCCTCAGGGGCTAGGGATTGATGCCCTGGCCTTCCCTCTCTCAGTCCTCACCCTCCAGTCGCTCCCCAGAGGCTGAGTTTTCTTTGTGGGCCAAGTGTCCCGGTCTGTGGTCCATGCCTTGGCATCCCTCCCACCCACACACAGTGGGTGAGGGCCTAGAGACCGGCAGGAGGGGCGTGTCATCCTGGTAACCGTGCACTGTGACGTTTCTTGTTCTCCTGCCTGGAATGGTCTTCTTTCCTGTGCTCATCAGCTCAAGTGTCCCTTCCTCAGAAAAGTCCTTCCTGACCCTTCTGCCCCTCCATCCCTCTCCTGTTGTCCTGTTCCGTGTCCTCGTAGCGGTCCTACTGAGTGCGCCATCTTTAGCTGCCCCCTTGATGGCTTCTTGCCTCCCTCCGGCAAGCGCATGCTCCCTGAAGCCAGGGCCTTGCGGCCACTCACTGCTGGACTCAGCCCCTGGCGTAGCGACGAGCACACCGTGGGTCCCGGGCGGGCAGGCCAACGGATTTGACTTGGCATCTGCTACCTGGCTGGCCTCGAGGTTCAGGGGCCTGCCCGTTGGCCTCTGTCCTTGGTGGCCCTGAGGTGGAGTTCTGGAAGGGGGGTTCTCTGAGATACCTTATATGGCTGGAACTGGGGTGTGAAGAAGAGAAGCTCCATGTAAGAGGGCATAGCAACAGCTCAGGGTTGGGGGAACAGGCTCGTTTCTCCGTTGAAGCTGGCAGCTCCTCCAGTCCAGAAGTGAGGAGAGGTCTGCCTGGTTCTTGCGTGCCCCACTTTCAGAACTGATGGTGTGGATTCTGCTCCTGTGTCTACGCCCCTCCAGTGGCATCTTCAGGGGGCGTGGGGAGAGCAGGAAAAAAGATCTCTGGAGTCTCACTTGAGCCCTGTCTCTGACCTTGATGCGCCCTTGAACAAAGAATTTGACCTCCTGTGATCTGATCTCATTTTCGAGATGGCCTGACGGCACCTTTGTCCTGCTTTCCCTATACGGAAATGGAATTGGCGATCGGGGCAGACTTTGTAAAAAGAAGTAGAGCCGGGGTGCCTAGGTGGCTTTGTCAACTGGGCATCAGACTCTTGGTGTCGACTCTGGTCGCGATCTCAGGGTCGTGGGATCAAGCCCCATGTCGGGCTCTGCACTGGCTGTGGAGCCTGCTGAAGATTCTCTGTCCCTCCTCTCTCTCTCTTAATCAAAACAAACGAAGGGGAAGTAGAACTCCCTGACCCTGTCATTGTCCCCACCTTGACACCCGTTCTGATGTTCTGTGTCTTCTGACGGCCCCGACGTGACACCTGGGCACTGAATTGGGGCGGGTTGGCTCCTTCTGACGGGCCGGGAAACTCCCGAGCGTCTCTCTGAAGGTCTGCTTTAGGTCCGTGCCCCGTTCCTTCCTCTTCGCACCCCCTGCTCTGCCCTGGCCTCGGTTCCTTCTACTCTCAGTGAGCAGCATGTCAAGCGGTGGACAGGAGGGGGCAGCTGAGAGGAGCCCACATTGATGAGCTTGCCTACCAGGAATCGAAAAAGGAACTCTCCAGGGCCTGTTCAGAGGCTGGGGAAGCCTTGTCCTTTGTCCTCCCACGAGGGCAGAGCTCCTGCTCTGAAGTTGTTCAGGTCGCGCATTCCACCTTCCCTGATGTCCCGAGGGCCTAGAGTGTGAGAAGCTCTGTACCAGGGGCCAGAGGGACACGGGTGGGCTCGGGCCAGGGTCTCGTCGACCTCAAGGGGCCTTGGCAGCTGTCTGGACTTCTGGATCCGGGGAGGGAGGATTGCGCCCGGTGGGTAGGACTCCAGGCCCGTCAAATGCCTGGCTTGCAGGAAGCACCGGTTGGAAATGATGTATGTGTAGTTACTTTTAAACACCCAATCAATGTTATTTGAGATATTACGGCTGTTGCTTTTTTTTTTTTTTTTCTTTCCCAAACACCAGTTGTTTTGAAGTTTGCGTATTCTCTTGCCTGGAGTTGACACAAAAATACTGTGGGAAGATACAGATGAAACGTGCCCACTGCTCCTTTGTCAGCTGGTCGTGGGTCTACCTAGTACACGTTCCCTGTGCGGGGAGCTCCAGGACTGGAGGGAGAGCTAGCCCCTGCTTACGCTGTGTGGCATTATTAGAGGCATATGGGTCCCGAGTCCCCCAGTGACGGCCCCCAAGTCTGGCGAAATGGACTCCCCGGCTTTTGGCTTCTCCCCGGAGCCTTCTCCAACCTGAGCAGGACGTGTTATTTTATTTTATTTTATTTTATTTTTTTAAATATTTTCTTTATTTGATAGACAGAGATCACAAGTAGGCAGAAAGGCAGGCAGAGAGAGAGGGGGAAGCAGGCTCCCTGTGGAGCAGAGAGCCCGATGTGGGGCTCGATCCCAGGGCCCTGGGATCATGACCTGAGCCGAAGGCAGACGCTTTAACCCACTGAGCCACCCAGGCGCCCAGGACGTGTTATTTTAATTAAAGACACTGTCCAGTACTTCCTGTTGAGTGGATTCTTGTTTGAGTGACATGGAAGGGGGAGGGGGCAGGGGTATGTCCTCATTGCCAGGAGGGCCTAAGAGCTAGAAAGGGTGAAGGGTGGAGGGGTTTGGGGTGGGGACCAGAAAAGGGGGTGAGTTTGAGGGGTGGCAGGGGCACAGCAGGTGGGAAGAGACCCACCTGGCCGCCTGAGGTCTGGGTGGCGGGGGTGGGGGGTGGTCACTGCAGTGGGGCAGTGGATAAGAGAAGGGGTGGGGACAATGAAGGGACATTGAATTCACCTCCACTGGTCTGTCGTGGTGGTGGACTTGGGACTAGCTGTGACTGTCGGTAATGGAGTACTTTTCCTCGTGGTAGGCATCTTACTTTCCTTGTCGAGTTTCATCCCCACAGCAGCCCTGAGGAAGGACCCGAGGGGCTCCGACCCAGAGTAGGGAGTGATTCGCCCAAGGTCACTGAGCTGGACAGTGGTGGTGGGAGGGGGGCGGGCTCCGCAGAGCGAGACCCATGCTACGGAGGCCTCGGCACTCCATGCCTCCCGCATGAGCAGCTCTGGCAGGGGTCTGTGTCCAAGACTCCAAACGCAGGAGTAAACACAAAATGTAGCCCCAGGTATGAGGGCATTCTTTGGGGAGGGTCTTTTTCCTAAAACAGAATTTTTTTTTTTTGCCAGCAGTCAGCCTTTTGTCCCATCTTTACGGTGGCCCAATTAGGCAATTGTACCCCTAATTAGCCAGCCTAAGGCACTCCTTGTTGCCGACATAGAAGTTAGCACATGGGCTTGAATGTTGGCAGGAAACTGTCCATTACTTAGGAGGCAGGCGGAAGCGTTGGAGATGGGCCCGCCCTGTGATGGGTGGCATGGAGGGCGTGGCCACCCCAGCCAGGCCTGTGCACCCTCCCCACCCTCCTCCCCAAGGAACATGTGGCTCAGCTCTCTCTTCGAGGCCCAATGAGTCTGAGTTATGAGCGGCCAAAAAAAGGTGAGACATTGAGAAGTCATAAATATTAATTTTCTTAGCGCTCTATAATTCACAAGTGACTCAACTGATTTGTCTCAAACTGCAGGAAAACTCATCTGTGGCCTCCTGACGTGTGTGCTCTCAGACCAGAAGGAATCTTGTGCCCACTGAGGCTTAGCTTTAAGACACTCGGAGTGGGCCTCACAGAGCTCTGGCTTCCCGTGGAAGTACAGCTCCAAGAGGGCGGAGTGTGGGCTGTTTTCCAGAAGAATGATGTCTGGCTGCTTCTCAGCAGAGACTTGCCCTGTGTCCACCCAGGTGTTCAACACCTGTTTCTGCATAACCGGCACCAATCGTGCCCCTCAAAGTGATTCCGTTTCTCTCGATGAGATTAATACTTCTTTGCCCCTGCTATGTGCCAGGCACTGGGCTAGGGACTGGATGCCAGTTGAGGTCTTTGTTTAAATTCTGGGAAGGAAGAGGAGTAGAGGGTCAGAGGTTACTTAGCCTATAAATACACGAACATTAGAAGAGAGAGTAGTGTGTCAGGGAGGGATGCCTAACTTAGATGGTGTAGTCTTGGAAGGCCTCCCGGAGGAGGTGAGGTTTGACTGGAGTCTTGCAGAATAAGATGGAACCAGGTGTCCAGACACAGAGAAGCCCACAGGGGCACAGATCCCCAGGTGGGAACAGGACTGACATGCTGGAGGGACTGGGCCAGAGTGTCAGGGACAGGGAGGAGAGACCCAGTGAGGTGAGGCCACAGTGAAGGGAGGTCACAGTCCTATGGGTTTTGCAGATGGGGTCAAGGTGCCAGTTCCCAGGGCAGTGGAAGTCTTGAAGGGTTTGGGCAAGGTGGCAGTGTTATCTGATCTGCATTTTGAACAGTATGATGGGGAGTGGGTGAGAGAGGATGAGACTGGGGGGCCGGGAGAGGGATAGACAAGGTCTGGGTCTGTGGGGAAGTAGAGCTGACCGGACGGATATATACAACCCCTTATTTCCATCGCTTGACCCCTCCACCCCCATCCAGATGGCTTTAATGTATCAAAGCCTCGCTAACTAAATTCCCACAGAGTATTCTACAGGGGAAACCTGCAAATATTTCCCGGTTAGATTCTTTTGTGAGAGGACAGCAAGCAGGGAGAGGAGAATGCTTTTCATTCCCCGGTTTCAGTCTCATCCAAGTGACCATGTGAGTCATTTTGAGTCAAAGGGACCTTCTTTTGTTCACATTCTGGCCGAGGTGCTTACTCACTCCCAACGGGCTCTTCTCTTCCCTCACCCTCCGCCCACAGAGACGGCTCCACGCTTCGGGGCCCTGTCCCGGTTAGGGCTCCTGACACCGTTGTCCAGTCTGATGGCAGCTTGGTGGGCCCGACCCCGTGTAATCCCTTACACAGCATGTGTGCAAAACTCTTCTTGCACGCTTTGACGAAGTTTCCGCAGCTGCACTGGCCCGGGATTAGCCATTCGTTTCCTCCAAGACATTTGGGTGGAAAATCTACAAAACAATAATAGATCAATACATTTAAATTAGAACTTTCAAAAATTCAATAATGGTATTTACAAATTAATAAAGCACTGTAAAGAAAATATCTGCACTTCTTTATTTAGGGATACAGTTAATTTTTTCATTGATTAAACATTCTTTTGGTGGATGGGATGTGGGTAGGGAATATGTATTTTTTTTCCCCCTAAGAAGGAAGTCCTGGGTGAAAGCTAGGAGTGTCGGTGCGTTTCTGCTCATGTGCACACATGGTTAGTGCATCGCTCGGGCAGGGACTGGCAGAGAGAGGAGGAAGTGTGACCTGGTTTGGCAGGAACTGCAGGGATGGGGGTGGGAGGGTGCTGGGTCATATGCAATCTGAGTGGTTTCGGTGGGGTTGGGGACCCCATACTGTGCATGGATGGGGCATGGCGGTGAACGGAGTGGGGGCAGGCAAGGACCTCCCAACAACGCACCATCCTAGTGGATGGCTCGGGATGGGTGCCTGCTGCCTTCTCTGTCCAGTGGTCTCAAGGGCTGGGCCCCGCACGGTGCACCTTTGAGGGCCTCCAGTCATGGATGTGGATCCTGGCACGGGGGAGCTGAGACATGCATGGAGATGGCCGGTCATGTGGAGTGTGAAGGTCAAAGGGTCATCCACATACAGTGCTATGGGCATCAGGGGAGGAAGAATGGGGGTCCCGATGGTGTTTAGAAAAGGTGAGCTCCCAGCTGGAGGTGGGAGAAGAAGGAAAGGGCCCCAGAGGGGCTGGAACAGCCAGGAGGCCAGGGGACAGCAGAAGGGAAGGGAAGGTGTTTGAGTTTGGTGACCCCCTGACAGGGGAGGGGAGCCATTAGAGTGGGGTCGTCGTGGTCGTGGTGACTGGAGGGGGCAGGGGCGGCCTGCCTGGGGTACCACCTGCCCTGGGAAGAAGTGCCAGTTCCGGGAAGGGGGCAGTCGGCTGCTGGGTGCCCAGATGGGGGTTTGCTATGGGCTGGGAAAGCGGGCCAGTACGCTGGCCGTGAACCTGGGTTCCTCCTCTGGCCGTTTTTGGCTTTGTTCTGTTGGGCTGTCATCAGTCTCCCCACTTCCACTGCCAGCTGTTTGCTGTGCCTAGTGCAGGGGTGGTTCCTCGTTACCTGCAAGGCAGAGCTCTCCCGTGTGAACTTGGCATCCAAGGCCTCTGTGTACCGAGCCTCACTAAGCCTCCTTCACCTCCTGATGTGACCTACCGTGGCAAGCGGCCTTCTTCCCGGGTAGAAGCAAGCCACGCATTGTCCCCCTCACCCCTGGGCTTACGTAACTCCTTCTGCTGCTCGGACACCCACTTCTCCCCTGTCTTCCGGACTCGGGTCCACCATGAGCCTCCCCTGTCGCCTGAACTCAGCTTTGTACGGGTGCCTTGGGACACCTTTTTTGTTGTTGCTTTCTATGCCCGGCTGGGTGGAGCCACGGGCCCTGTAGAGTGGTGTGTCCTTGTGGGCCTTCATGGAAATGCCCGGAAGAAGGAAGGAAGGAATGGTAGTCGCGCCAGGTGACAGAACTGGCAAGTGGTTTTCGGAGATCACATGCATCTGAGGGCCTCCCACTGCCTCCCTTCCCAGCGTCATCTCACGTGACATTCTTCCAGCCCTCGCCCTTCCCCCGCCTCCGAGACACCTCTTGTCTCTGTCCTTGCCATTCCGCAGCTAACCAGACCCTTGCGTTCTCGCCGCCTTTCCTTGTCTTAGAAAGCCAGCCACTTGTCCTCCCTCCACTCCGCTCCAGGAAACTCCTCTCCGTCCTCCCCAGTCCCACTGAAAAGTCATCACCCCGTGGAAGCTGTTTCTTTCGGCCCTGAGGGGAGTCAGCTGTCCCTTAGCTGACCATGCTCTAGTCTGCCCAACATCTGTCTCACCTGCCTCTTGTCGCTCCTGACGCACAGTAGGTCCCTAGTCCGTGTCTCTGTAGACACTGAGAACAGTGTCTGGCACAGAGCCGGGGCCATAGGCCTGAGGTATTTATTTTGAGGCTCTTGGGAACAGGTTTGGTGGAAGACACACGGACACTCCCCCTGCAGCTCGAGGAACCGGTCTGTCCCACAGGGGCAGTGACGGAACGTGCCCGCAGGTCCGGGGTGTGGATAGCAGGGGACTGGACCCGAGGGCTTATCCGAAGTCACACGCCATCAACAATTTTTAGGATCGCATGTTGACATCTGCGTGTTAAGATTGTGATGAAACGATGCTAGAGGAAGAGGGGGTCGGTCCGTGGGATTTGTGACGGAGGCCTCCGTGGAGACCGGGGAGGTGGTTCGTCGAAGGGAGAGTGCTGGTTTTCTGGGTCGTTGCCCGGCCGCTCAGGGCACAAGTCCTGCCCTCGGGCATGGGCTCCAGTGCTCCTGCTCAGAACCGGTCTGGGCCCCGGGATGGTGTCAGAGGGAAGCCCCGAGCATAACCTGAACGTGGGAGAAGGCAGGGGCTTAGTTGTGAGCTGCCGAAAGGAATGGAGCTGGCCAAGCCCGGAAGGGACTATCTCTGGCCTGGCTGGGGGTGGGGGGGTGGCGCGTGACTTGGATTCATGCCCCGTAGGGTCAAGGCTGAGGTCCATGGCCCCCTGGTTGGAGGGAGGTGCTTTAGAGATGCCCGCTCCCTGCCCTCCCATGGCCGATGGCAGTGAGGGACCCACTGCTTCTTTCCAAACCATTTATTGCCACTTACCACAGGCTTGGTTTACATCTGCTGCGGAGAGCAGAGCGCTCCCAATTTGGAAGCCGTGGAGGCCGTTTTTCACCCACACTGACATAAGCCATGACTCTCAAAGCTGATGACACACTCCAGATAAGGTCAAATGCTCACAGAAAGGGACATTTGTTGCCTCTGTTGCTTAATCCCTGTTTGCAGAGAAGCTGCAGACACTAGTGGCTGGTGGGCTGTGTCGTCCTTGTCCCTGGGAGGCCTGGCTGGAGGGCACAGCTCCCTCCATCTTATGCTTGCATGGACCCTCCTTGTCTGCCTGTCTGGGACCCAGGCCAGGGTCCCCACACATCCAGCCTAGAGGAGGGGTGTGGGTCCAGGAGGGGCGGGCTGGTCAATAGGCCATATCCCTTGGGTCCCTATTCGTCCTCCCGGATTTTCCCCCACCCCTGCACGTTGGCCTCTGGTCCCAAGGCCTCCGAGTCTTCAAGAAGGCTCTTTTGGCCAGGAAGTAGTGGCTGTGAGAAGTGGGAGGTGGGAGAAGAGGACAGGGACGCAGCTGTAAGACTTCTGGTAGAGGACGTGGGGTGTGAATCAGAGCCCAGTGTGGTGGCCTTTTTTGTTGTACCTGAGTGAAGGCAGCAGACCCCGGCCCCCAGGGACCTTGGTGCAAATGCATGTGTGGCTTTCCTCTCCAAGGACTGGGGGTGGAAAACACCATGTGACTTTGCGTGTCGAGTGAAAACTGCCTACAGTTGTGGGTGCTTGGTGGGGACAGGCAGGTGTCCTGGGGCGCCCACCAGAAGCCTTGATGGGGGGGGGCTTCCTGGTGTTCAGGCCACGGTGACCACCCGGCTGTGCTTCTGCCAAACCCACATGGCCCACTGGCAGCTGAGGTTTCCAGGCCCCAGTGTCTGCTGTCTGGTCGTGGCCTCCAGCTGTGGCTTCTCATGGGTTTTGCCACCTAGGGTGTGGCATGAGGGTGGGCAGTGTCCCTGACCCCCTCGGGCTCCTCCCAGATCCCTCCCTCCCTGGTGACCTGTAACTGGGCTGCCCCACCTCCTTTGCTGCAGGGAACAATCCAGCTAAATGAGTCTGAACATGGACAGTGAGGTTGCTGTCCTTCGAGACCAGTGCTTTAGAAGCCCAGTGCCGTGCTTGTCAGGGTCTTCCAGGGTTGGGATGGAGCAGATGTGTTCTTCCCCCCTGGCTCGTCCATTGTTGCTCTTGCGAAGACAGACCTTCATTGGTGGATTTCCGCTGCTACCCAGGACTACAGTCTTGTGATGGGCCCTGCAGCCCCTACTAGGACAGCTGGACAATTATGCAGGACTGGCTGACTGCAGGGCGTCCAAGCCCTGGAATTCACCCCTTGGAAGCAGCAGCGGCCCCTTCAGGAGGCCTGAGGGCTGGATGGAGTGGTCCTGTGGAGAGGAGGGAGTCCCCCAGCCCCGCCCACCGGGACGCTGGAACCCAAGACCATGTGCGGGCCCCTCTGTCTCCTTCCTCCAGTGTGGGACCACTCAGCGTGGGCTCCCACCCTACGCATGTTGCTTGTGACTCTGCAGAGTCTCGGGCTGCTTTTAGGATTGCCAAGTGGAAGGTGGGCTTATACAGCCTTTCCGTGCATAGCGAATTTTCAGAAGGTCACCGTGTGGTTGGTGATATGTGAAACCTCTGGGGAAGGGCTTCCTTGGAGGGGAGCATCAGCTCAGAGGGTGATCCCAGCACCCATGCTGGATCTGGCTATCATGGGTTGGGGTCCTGCCCTTCCTCTGGGCACAAGATCATTGAAAAGAAAATTACCTTTGGCCCAAGATGCATGTTTCCTACAGGTGGTCTTTTATCTCCTCCATACTTCCCAGCTCAGAAATCTTTCACCCGACCAGTACAGATAAGATGAATTATGATTTGCTCCCAGGGACTGTATTATGTGGACATTCATCATGGACCAGGTCTATGCCTTTCTTACCAATGGGGAAATTCCAGACTGGGCAAGGCAGGCATAGGACTAGACCCATTGAAGTTACCGGCTCAGTAAACGTCCTTTGCGTAAATAAGTGATAATGCCCTTGGCTCCTGAATCCTGGTGGGCCCACTTCCCCACTGCCCGGGGGTCCTGCTAGCCCACAGAGATAGCAGATAGCTGCTCTGGGCTCCTCCAGCTCCTGTCTTCTAGAAGCACCATTTGGCCGCTGAGTGCATTGTTGTGACATTTTCCAAGTTGAGCTGTAAAGGTCTCTGGAAAAAAGATGTTTCCAGCAGAACTGGAGAGGAAACAAGGCTGGCCAGGCCCCGTGGCACACAGCGATGCTATGTTTTCCCTGAAATTTCCCAAATGGCTGCTAAGGTCCCTATGCCCCTGTGCGTACTGCCTCCTTCCCTGGGATGTCTCCCCAGACATCCTGCTCAGGACCTCAGGGCCATTGAAGGACAAACCTACGTCACTGGGGCACCTGCCCTGTAGGGGAAAGTTTACTCATCACTGAGCGTTTACTGTCCCCTGACTCCTTCTCCTCCGGGCTCCTGAGCGGCTGCTGAGACCGTTGAGCAGCAAGAAGAAAATCCTGCTAATTCACTTTTCTCTTTACTTTAATCTTCAGTTCAGCTGTCCTCAGTGTACATTGGAACTTATAAAATAAAAACTGCTAGGGACTGCCCTTCTCTCCCCTTTAATAAGCTCTCAAACCAAAAAGGGTTTGGGAAAGAAGAAAGGCAGCGTGAGCCAGTAAGAGCGAGGGCGGGAAGCGAAACTTCGAGGGGCGCAAGTCACAGCGGCCGCTGGAATCTCCCACAGCCCCTGACGGGGTGCCCCCTCGTTGTTCCCAAGTCACCAGCCAGGCTTACCGAGACGATCTGATATCCTGCTGCAGAGCTGAGGTCAGAGGGGGCTCTCATGCTTCCAAACCCCCTGGGCTTGCAGGCTCCTTCCTGGCTTTTAAAAACACCCTTGGATGCCTGGCCAGAAAGCCCCATGGGTAGGACAAGTGGGGGGCAGATCTGTGCATTTTCCAGAGGATTCTAATTGAGACCTAGGGAAACTGCCTGTCCTCCGCCCACCCCATGCTTACATCCGACCTCCTTTAGCACTGCTGTGGGTCTGGGTCACTGGGAGCATCCAAATCCATGTCAGAAGAAACAGAGATCCTGGCTTGTGAGCTAAGTCAATCTCTCTACAGAGCACTTTATAAACCTCAGGCCCTGCCTGCCCTTGAGCTCTGGCAATATAAATGTTTATTCACTAGTGACCGAGTTTCGCCTCTAGAAGTGTATTATATGCTGTGGTCCTGGAGCCCCCGCCACATCAGCCAGAAGCAGAGGTCTAGCCACTGCCTGTGCACGTACCTGGACAGGTCATACCTGGAACCCTGCCCCTGAGAGCTGGAGGGGTTTCAGATCATACGGCCCAGAGCAGCCACTGTCTCTGATCCCAGAGGCAGAGGAGGGCCCCTGGCCCCACGTTTCTGTTCCGGGAGTCTCCACTCAGACATGCTTGTGCCGCGGTGCTGCTTGTCTTGGTGCTTAAGGTAAAGATGAGAAAGCCCAGCTTCAGACCAGATCTGAAGATCAAAAGAAAGAGGGAAAATGGTAAAGGAACTTGGGGGAAAAAAAAAAACACCCAAAAAACAAAACAAAACCAAAGAACCCCCCCCCCCAAAAAAAACAAACAAAAAACCAAAACCCACACTTTCTAATTCACTCAGGCACTGAACCTTTGGCCAAACTTTCCCTTGCTCTGGTTTCAACTCTGTTACCCCTCTTGGAACTGTCTTAGAATGTAATTGTCTCTCAAAGGGCTGGCACTATAACCTTAAACCTTGTCATTGTGCCCCAGGACAGATCAGGTTGAATTCAGCTGATGTGGCATACCTTCTAAATTCCGTGTTTCCCTCTGGCCTCTGCTTGGTTAAGGGTTTCCCAAAAAGGGGTCTGCCAGGAGAGATAGGCAAGCATGCCTCGGTTCTGTCGGAGGCTCTCAGCTGTCTGAAAGCTGGAGAGGGAGGCTCAGGCTCCCTCCCTGCCATCGCGGGGAGCGTGGAGGGGGGGGATGATCCCACTTTCTTAGTCCTCAGCCACCCCCACGCTCTTGGGAATGTGAGTTTTCCCTTGGGCAGTCCCTGGGCCTCGATGGGTGTCATCCTGAATTTGCAAGGAAACCAGATAGAAACCACAAATCCACAGAAGAGGGGGCAGAAGGATTTTGCGGTCAAATCTAAAATACAAATGGAGGGTAGAAGCAGCCACCACAGGGATTTCATTAAGGAGACCACAGAATTTCGCCTTAAGAAGTTCACACCCATGTGGAGACCGTGCAAGGTCCCATCGCAAGGGGTGCAGAGAAGGTTGGGAGGCCCCGGATCTAAAATTCTTGCCTGAAGCCACCACCACCGGGAATTAGCTGCGTTATCTGGTTACTCTGTGATGCTAACACCCAGACCCTGCGCTTCCCAGGAGAGCCCACCTAACACGACATTCCCCAGCCAGCCTTCCACGCTGTGTGATTTCCCTTTTTTCTAGGTGTCTCTGTTCTTACAAGAACATCAGATAATGGCTCTCAAGTGAGCTAAAATTCAGCTCTCAGAGAGTTGTAAGTGCTGTTTTCTTTCTAGTGATGGAAATTGTACCATAGTGACTTCATTTGATGACATCACATGATGGCAGAAGGACGGGGGGAGGGGACTGTGGGGCAAAATCGTAATGACATATTTTTCCTCTGTCCTGAAAATTAGTGCATGGGTAGATCAAAATACGACAGGGTAGATGCTCATTTCATTCATAAATTGCTTGGTAACATGGAATCAAACCAGTGGGGTGGTTATTTAAGACTGTGAGAATGCTGAACCCCAAGCACATTTGGAAACCACTTTTGCATGATCCACGTGGCACAATGTGGTGCGTCAATCCATTTATGTAGTCGGCAGGTGCATAGGACACCTACTGTGGAAATCTGTCCCAGGGAGAAGTGGTGTGTGGAGGTGTGGGAGGGAGTCATGTCAGCCGTACATGCTGAGTAAGGGGGACAGAGCTGGGGGTCACACAGCCCACCATTCGCGCCCTCCTTCAGGCAACAACCATATATGGAACTTCATCACTAGGCCCAGGTTCCTGCTACTACCTTGTTCACAGTGTATTAGGGAGGAAACTGTGGGCACAGCTTTCATGATAAATACACAGGTGGGACATGAGGGGCACAAGCAATAGTATCAAGGAAGAGGGTTCATGCCTTGCATTCATTCATTCATTCATTCATTCATTCATTCATATGCTCGTTCAGTAATTCATTCATCCCCAAGGCTTTTATTGGAGACTTAACTATCCACAGGGGATATGATGACGAGCAAAAACGGAGTCCACTCCTGTCTCTGTGGGCCTTTAGTCTGGAGGGAGGAACAGATATTCATTAGAAAATCACATGAACAAATACAAAATCACAACTCTGACAAGAGCCTTAGGGAGAGGTACCTGGAGCTCTCAGAACCTCTGGCAAAAGTGTAACCTCAGCACTCTTGGGTGGGGGTTGGATAGGTACAGCACAGGGAAGAACACGGCAAGTGCAAAGGCCCTGCGACAGAGGGACCTCGGTGAATCTGAGGACTGGAAGGTGGGCGGTGGGGCTGGGAGCAGACAGGAAGGGTAAGTTGTGAGCTGGGTGGGAGAGAGAGGTGTGGCCAGACCACATAGGCCTTGTGGGTGTGTTAGGGGCTTCAGCCTCTATCTGAAAAGCAATTGGTGGCTGTTATGCAGTGGCAAGAATAGTTTAAGGGCTCACGTGGGAGGATGGATGCAGGGAAGCCAGGAGAAGAATGTGTGGTGGTGGTTTTAATGGGGTGATGGTAAAAGAGATGGAGAGAAAACAGATAGAAACCCCCTGTGGGGAGAAAAGCTTTTGGTTCCGAGGGAGCGTCCGAGGAGGGGCCTGCCAGGAGAGCTGGCCAGGGCAGGAGAGCCAGGCCGGGGAAGCACACGTGCAGATGAGAACACGACAGATAGCTTAGCTCAGCCGGCGGCACCCAGTGACCTGGCTGGAGGTCAGCACACGGAGCAAGGAACTTCTACACACCAGACACCCTCAGTTATGGATCTCATTGGTGGCCCAGACCTTCCCTTAAAGGACTTCAATTTCCTCCTTTGTATATTAGAGGATTATTTATATTTTCTGAAGCTGGTCCAACAGGTGTGCCCACCTATCGCCTACTTCTCCATTATGAACCTGTACAAATTGGGTAATTGTGTGTGCAAATGGGTAGTTAGGTGTCTAACTACTAATAGGTGTGTGTGTGGGTGTGTAATTACTGGATTTGCATTTGTAAACGCTCATTTCCTTAAACAACCCTCTCCCCACCCCTACTTCTCTGCCACCTCCCTGTCCCCCAGCGCACATGTTCCCAGGTGTGTGGCGCGGCCTGGTGTACCTCTCCCATGTGCTCCAGGGGCCTCCCCAGGGGCCCTCCCCTGTGCCCCCCTACCCCTGTGCGCCCCCACCTCCTCCCCACAAATAGAGAGGAAAATGGCATCATCTCCCCTTCTTCTGTATCGGGGGGTGATTGTTTGATCTGCTTGTAAACAGTACGGCCTGCAAGGTTCCCCTGGGAAGTTGCTTCTCGACCTCCCCAAGTGAGAATCACCACCTGTGAACGGCCCAGGCTTGCGCACGGTGGTTCTGGAGAGACCGTGGCTTGGGGAAAGGCACTGGCTTTGGTGTTGCACACATCTGGGGCTCAACTCAGCTGCTCACGGGACCTGCTACCCCTGCGGATAAAGGTAAAGCACATAAAGGGTTTAGTGCCTGCTTGCAAAGTTGGTCGACGTGTGTTGCTGCATCATCGAACCAAGGGCGGGGCTCGTCCTAGGCCTTCTGCAGTGTACGGAAGGGACAAACCTTAGGCCGACCTTAATTGCTGCCAATTTTCATGTCATCGGTGGTACGATATTAATAAAAATGATTTTTTTTTTTAAAAGCTAACATGGGACAGGTACTTTATGACCCTACAATCATGTAGTCTACAAAGCCAACAAATTGTCACTTTGGGAAACCATAAAGGGAATATCAAGTAACTGAGACATAAAAGTGGCAATTTTTTCCTCAGTTTGCAACCTTCTACAGTAAAATACCCGAGATGCACATTTGGTTTGGGACGGGTTAGGTGGTGGTTTAAGGCTGAGACCCAATCCGGCCCGTGGATGCAGACCATTGACCCTGACCTGCGACAGTTGCTGGTCACGATTTGTCCTGTGGGGGGCGCCTGAGTGGGTTTCACCCAGGTCATGATCTCAGGGTCCTGGGATTGAGCCCTGTGTTGAGGGCTCCCTGCTTCTCCCTCTCCCTCTGCCCCTCCCCAAACTAGGACGCTCTCTGTCTCCTTCAAATAAATAAATAAAATCTTTAAAAAAGTAAAAGTAAAAAAGAATTCGCTCTGTGGGATGATGGCCCACGGTCACCCAGACCTTTGGTTGATCTGCCTGAGGAGATCCGCTCCTTCCCAGGACCCTCTGCCGGGACGATCCCCTGTGTCCCCCTTCGGTGCCGCTGGCCATCAGGTTTTAGCACCGTATTCTTTCTTGACGTCAGACTTTGCCTCTGCCATGATGAAATGCCTCGGCCTTTTGCGGAGTCTCAGACACAGGAAAGGATCCTCTTCTTTTCTGTGGAGTAGGAGTTTCTTATTCTTTTAATGCAAGTTAAGTCATGCTTGGAGTGTAAGATTTACAATAACTAGATCACTTACATTTTTGTTTTCAGGGTTTTTTTTTAATAAAATTAGTTTTTTAGAGAGATTCTAGGTTCACAGAAAAACGGAGCAGAAAGTAAAGAGATTTCCCATATACCCCCCTGCCCCCCCATACTGACAGCCTCCCCCACTTTGGACAGCCTGCAGCACAGGGTGCATTTGGTACAACTGATGAACTTACACGGACACGTCACTATCACCTGAAGTTCATCACCACATTAAGGTTGACTCTTGGTGTCGCCTATGGGTTTGGACAAACGTGTAATGACACATAACCACCATTGTAGAGTCTGTATGATATCGTGTACATTATAAACTATGGTACGATCATTTACAATGCTTCTCTGCTCTATTTCATTATGTTTTTAAAGATTAACTTCTCATCAAACCAAAAAATTCCAGTTACAAAAAACAAAAACAGGAAAACACCATCCTTTTATTAGGTCGGAGAGATGCTGGGTGACCCCCCCCACTGCCCCATTCCCATGCCCAAGAGGGTGATTCTGTCTGTTGGGGGGAATTTGGACTGGTGGATTTCTTCCAAATAAGGGATCACATGCCCTGTGTTCTAGGGTCTGTAAAATAAGCAGTTTGAAAGGAAATGTCCAATTTGACTTACATTTTCTGAATCAATTTGAAGTTCTAGAAATTTGTGGTTTACTTTTTTTTTTTTTTTTGGCAGTTTCTTCAGATTGGTCTCCCCCATCCACTTTTTGTTTACACACTCAGTGTAGATTGCCAGTAGTCCCAGAGCAGCACTTTCCAGGAGGAGAATCTGCAAGTGGTTCTAGGGGAGAGGGGAGCTTTTCTCGGGATGAGTCCTGTCTCCTTTTTGTGATGTGCGGGCAGTCTTTCCAGGGCTTCCTGACCCTCCTGCCCCATAAGGACCTTGACCTTGCTGCACACCTGCTTCTTCCTCCCCCACTTCTTGCCAGAGCCCAGAGTCCCTGGTTGGCTTTCTCAGGACCCTAAGGTCGAAAACCTATTGGAACTTGTGACTTGAGGGCTTGGATTACAGAGACCGAAAGGACACCGTGGTTTGTGACTCAGGGGTAAGAGAGAGGGTCCCTGTCCCTGAGTTTGCCTCCTAGATCTCAAGGCTCACAAACACATCATGCACACAGTGTCCAAACCCACACTTTGCACCATAAATGGAGAGTTTCGCTGCAAAGAACCCTCGCTGGCTTGGGGCTCTCCAGCTAGCCTCTTCTCTTGTCTATTTTTCCAAACAAAACAACACATGGTAAAACTGCATAGGACTAAACACACACACACACACACACACACACACACACACGTATAAACCTGGTGAAATGTGAACAAAGCCCGTGGATTGTGTCAATGTCAGTTGCTGCTCGATAATGTACTGTGGTTATACACAGTGTTACCATTGACAGGTGAAGAGTATGCCAGATCCCTCAACATTGGATAAGTGCCTATGAATCTACAACTGTCTCAAAACAAAAAGTTTAAAAGAAAAAGCCGCTTTCGGTTCTTCGTTTTATGTTGTCATTTCCATCCTGCCCTTGAGCGTTTGGGTCCTGTGTATTCTTCATGGATCTGTCTCGTTTATTTAAATGGTAATTTGGCTTCAATGTTAGGAGCCGAACTCAACAGTGAGAACTCTTGGTGATTATCAGGTATGAGCACGTGGAGAAGGGGATCTGGGAGGACCCTTGTTCTTACAAGAGGGTAACCTGTGCTTTGAAATACGTGGATACGAGAGAGAAGAATCCTCCAGTGGAGACAGGAGAGTATTGGCTCTCAACCTGGAGTTAAGAGCTTACGAAAGAGACCAGGTCTAGGATATTAGAAAGCACAACACAGAAAATAGCACGTGATTTCCACATTTCATTTGTTCCTTTTCTTTCTAACTCTTAAAATTTTAAACTAATGACAGATTAACAAGAAGTTGCAAAGACAGTACCGGGAGGTCCCACGGACCCGTGACCCAGTTTGCTCCCCTTCCTTATATCCTATGTAACTGTCGTGGTGCTGTTGCCCTTTGAACAACGTGGGTGTGAACTGCACAGGTCCACGGATCTGCAGATTTTTGGGGGGCTAACTACAGTGCTGTAAATGTATTTTTTTTATTCTATGATTTTCTTAACATTTTCTTTTCTCTAGCTCACTTTATTGTAAGAATACAGCATATACTACATATAATGTACAAAATACGTGTTAATCGACTTGGCGTGGCTTTCAATCCATAGTAGGTGATCTGTAGTTAAGTTTTCGGTGAATCAGAAGTTTTCTACAGTTTTTCAACTGCGTGAGGCGTTGGGTCGCGCCCTTAACCCCCGCCTTGTTCCGGGGTCGAGTGTAACAGAAAAACGAGGAAATTGACGTTGCTTTGGTATGTGCATAGTTCCGTGTTATCTGATCACATCTGTGGATTCCCTAAGTACCACCGCAGTTGAGATACAAAACTCTTCTCTCAACCACAAAGACGTCCCTCACGCTGCCCCTCTTTGTTTTTAACTCCCTTCCGGCCCCATTATTCTAGCCCCTGGCAATCACGAATCTATACTCCCATTCGTATGACTTTGTCCATTTGAAAATGTGAGATAAACAGAATCATGCGTTATATGACCTTCTGGCCTTGGCTTTTTCACTCAGCATACGGCCCTTGAGATCCAGCCACACGACAGCATGTCCCCACATGTTGCGTCACCCTCCTGCCCCCCTGCATGGATGGACCACAGTTGGCTTGGTGTTCACCTCTCGTGAAGCACTGGGGTTCTTTCCAGCTTTCAGCCATCACAGATCACGCTGCTGTGAATAGGGAAGTGTACAAGTTTTTGTGTGGAACTAGGTTTTTGTTTCTGTAAGATAAATGCTCAAAAGTGCGGTTACTGGGTCGTATGATGTCTGCTTTGCTTTGTAAGAAGCTACCAAGGTTTGTAAGAAGCTACCAAGCTTCAAGAGTACTCTTGAAGTACTCTGTACTCATTTTATATCAGGCTCAGCGATGTAGGAGAGGACCGGTTTCTTTGGATCCTGGTCAGCACCAGGATCCAAAGGTATTCTCACTATTTCTGATTTTTAATTGGCCTGGCAGGTGGGTCATGGTGGACCACTGTGGTTTTAATTTGTTTTTCCCCAATTGCTAGTGAGTATCTCTTTCACTTTTTTGAATATCTTTCCAAGTGTTTATATGAGCATCCTTTATATCCTTTTTGGTGAAATGTTCGATCGTGTCTTTGGCCCATTTTTTTAATGATGTTTTTGTCTATTTACTGTTAGATTTGAGAGTTCTTTGTATATATTAGATTTAGTCCTATGTCAGGCACGTTGTTTGCAAATATTTTCTCATGGTCTGTGGCTTGTCTTTTCATCTTCCAAGAGGGTCTTCTGCAGAGCAAAATTTTTTATTTTAATGAGATCCAATTCATTAATTTTACCTTTTATGCGTGGTGCTTTGGGTGCCTATCTGAGAGCTATTTGCTGGGGTCCTGATGACTTTTTTCCTGTGTTATCTTCGAAAAGTTTTATAGTCTTATGTTTTACCTTGAAATCTGCGATGCATTTCAAGTTAATTTTTGTGTAAGAAGTGAGGTTTAGGTCGAGGCACTTCTTTTTCACTCAGCCTCTTTGTTGAAAAAACTACCCTTCCTTCACTGAATTGCTTGTACATCTTTGTAAAATATGCAAAATGTAGGGGCTGCTTGTGGTTTGTGTATTCTCTTCCACTGACATATGCATCTTGATCTTTGAGAGTAAGAAAGAGGGACTAGGGTCCAGGTTGGGGGCAATAATGGGCGTGGCCGCGGGAGTGGGCGGGGCCTGGGGTGGGCATGGCCCCAGAAGTGGGCGTGGCGCCCTCTCTAGAGTTGGTTCCGCAAAGGAGCACCAGTAAGGGATTTCCCAGCCAGTTTCTCCCCTGCGCGCCCCAGACACTGCTGTTTTTGCCCTCCCTTCCCTTCCTTTTCTTGCTTACGCATGTTCTCAGATTAAAGTGGGATTTTCTAAAACAGATTTTTCTATCATGGGGTAAAAACCGTAAGTAAACAGAATTATCATAACAATTTAAATAGTAATAAAATATGTTTTTCCGTTTCTATTCAAAGAAGGGAAAGGTAACTAGAGGAGATGAAAGGAAGATCTGGATTTGTGGGTGGTAGGTGTGTGGGATTTTTTCTTTTCTTCTTCAATAATAGGTACAGAGTTTTCGGAAGGGACTTCAAGGCAAAAGGAAAAAAATAGCATATACTGTTATGGGGTTATTTTTATCTTTCATTTTTATGACAACTTATTTGTACTTAAGAGAATCTTTCCAAAGAGTTAGAAGCATCATTAAATAAAGACTGTGAAATGTGCAATATGGCTTATTTATTTAAATGTTAATTGGTCCAACGAACACTTCTAATTAGCTCTATATTTGCTTAGCAAAAAGTTTTACAAATTCCAATTGTGAAAAGCAGCTATTTTGAGCTGGTAAGCATGTTGCAGCCTCAGCTATGATTTTTCTATAGTTCTCAGCCCTTGAAGGCACAATTTAATTTTTCATGTATGCATACTAGCAACGGTAAACACTTGCGAGTGTAAAGAACCTTCTTTAATTAGCCGCACAACAATTAAAGGATTCACAAACTAAATTGAACCCTGTCTCGGTGCTTACTAGCTGAATTCCACCACCTGTCACAACAGCGCTTTGTTCAATCTGTTATGCAAAATCATTATAGCAATATAGCAGAGGGGGAAAAAAAGAGAAAACAGCAATTATTTCTTACTTTTCTCTTGAATGGGTTATTTTGGGTTATACTGATGTCAGGTTCATTGAAGCTAACCTTTTGAAATCTGTAACAGCATAATACTTCTAAGGCAGTCTCACGATGGCTAGAAGAGTATTTCGTTTTACCCTTTCGGGAGGAAGCCGTGCTCATCCTTAAAGTGTGTGAGGTCTCTGATCATTTGGAACAACCTGTTCTCACTGTCCCAGGCATCTCTTCTTCCCCCTTCTCACATGGAACCCTTGGCAGGCTCCTGTGTTACAAAAAACACATAAACCATCAGGGATGTTCAAGATGCAGTTCTCAAACTGCCTTTCCTCAAAGCATACCAGGTCTATTATCTCACTGGTTCTCCTCACTATTAAAAGATATGTGTGCATGCATGTGTGTGTGCACGCATGCGTGTGCTTTTTAATTTTTGAACATTAAAAAAAAAATCCCTTAAAAAAAAAAGGTTTAACAATTTGATTTAAACTGACCTGCCCTCCCGCAGATTGGGTTGGAGGGGAGGGCTCACCCCTTTGCTGTTTGCACAGACAAAGGCTTTATTGTAAGGCCCAAACCCCAGGCCTGACACGGCAGACTTCTCCTTGTAGTCGAGGAATAAATGTTTACATTCGGTGTTGCCATCCTCCGGCCTCTGGCAAGAATGCCGACAGCTCCGTGCGCGTTCACGGGCAGAAAGGAGGGGAAGGGGTCCTTGGCGGGTGGGAGCCCACCTCCACTGTCAAGCTGCACTACGAGATGCTCGTTGGCCCTTGCTTAAAATGGCATCAAGAACATATTGTTAGTCCCAGCCTCTGAAGCATATGTGATCTGGGCATTTCAGACGCTGGAGTGATTATAGACAAACAGCCGGGCTCATTCAGGGGGCCCGCGTTTTCCGGCATCACTATATTTTTTAGAAGTCTCCTCTTGACGTCATTTCATGAAAATGTGCAGCGAAGACAAGGGAGCCCTTTGAAAACCCAGACTCTTTCCCAAAAAATGCTGCAAGAAGGAAAGTGAGAGCCAAAGGTCAAAGGCTGAGCAAGAATGTGTTTCTCTATTTTTCCTGTTTCTCAAGCAGAGAGGAAACGCTTAGGGTTACGACATTCGGGTCATCGAGACCCTCTTCAGCCAGGTCCGGGAGGGAGACGTGCTTCCCTCTGCTTGCAGCTGCGGACCCGGCTCTTGGGCTGGTCCCAGGTCAGCACGTGTAACTTCAAGGCAGTTGTCGTCCACTCCCTTGAAGCCTGGGAAATGCATGCCTGATTCGAAGTTGCAGCCCTGGAGGGGAGACTCCTCGCTCTCTCCCCCAGCCTGGGCTGCTGCTGAGTTGGCGGCCCTTCTCCTGGTTCTGGGTCCAGCTGCTCTCTGATTGCGCCTGGCTCGTGCTGCTCTCCTGCCTGCGCGGGGCGGCGCCAGGCCTGTGATGGGAGCCTGCTGGCGCCTCCGGGGACAGGATGGTCACCTAGTAGGCTCTCAGCAAACATCTGCTGCTCAGTGTACATGGAATCTCCACTTGGCTGCAGAATTCATGGGAATTTAAGGGTGAATTCAGGCAACTGAATCCTTTTAGCTTTTTCTCCACTGTCCCAGGGTTCAACTGTCCATCCGTCCGTTCTTCCTTCCTTCCTTCCTTCTTCCTTCCCTTTCTTTCTTTCTTTCCCTCTTCTTCATCTCAAATCTCCTTACCACAATGTACTGTTTGTTCTTACCCGTGTTCCTGCAAAGACAAATGGCGCGGAGAATGAATGGCCTTTGGGTCAGCACTGCCTTGCTTACACAGCTTACCGTGCACACAGACCTGGGTCTGGGCCCTCAAGAAGCCGCCCTGCCCTCCAGGGGCCTCCAGTCTGTTCGGGGGAGCCTCGTCTCCCTGAGGAAACCTGCAGACAAGCTCCTTACTTGTGGCGGGCTGGCAGAAGCCACCGGCTTCCTCTGTTCCAACGCCCCAGGAATTCCGGCTGTGTTCACTGAAGGCTACTGGAGGTAGTGTGGGCTTAGCGGGTGGTGCACGCACAGCACACGGAGAAAGTTCCAGCAATTCCGTTTATCAGATGGCTGACTTTGGGCGAGTGATTTAAGCTCTCCATGCCTATTTCCTCAGTTACGGGCTTGGTGATAGTAAAACTGTTTTTACGGAATTGCTGTGGGAACCAGGTGAAGGCGCTCAGCACAGTAGGAAGTGCACGTGGAGGGTTACTGGTGGCCCTTGCTACTGTCCCTCTTACTGTCATCCTCAGAACCACTCCCTGAGGTTGAAGGTTTTCTAGCATGTGGACTCTGAAGGGTGAGGCACTGAAAGCAACTATAGGAATCCCTGTCCCAGCTCCTGACCCCAGGCTGGACAGGCTCGTGAGCCCACAGACCAGTGCCTTCCAGAAAGCTTCTTGAAGGACTTGGAACCACTGAAACGGCTCCCGTGTCTCCGTCCTCTGGATACAGTCGTCTCGTCTGGAAGTCAGATGTTCGGAACCAGCCTCATCAGAAGGTGCGTCCCACGTGTTCTCGCCCGGGCTTCCTGCCTGTTGGAAATCGGAGAATGCGAGGATACCCTCCATCCAAGAGGCAGCACTTCCAGCGGATTCCTGGAGAATCTCTGTCCGAGTCAGGAGTTACTGCACATTGGCTGCAGGAGAAAGATGTGTGATGTGCCGGGCACACGAGAGGGCTACAAACACATCTAGCAGAGGAATTTTAACCTCGTGGGGGTGTCTAGGAAAGGCAACGGCGGATCAGATGTGGTGAATGCTGGGAAAGAAGCAGCCCAAGGAGGGAGAGGGGAGGCAGGAGAGTTTCACCTAGTTCTGGGATCCAGAAATGTCCAGGCAGCAGGTACCAGTGGCACTAGTCATCCCTGGGCTGCTGGGACTGAGATGGCCTCTGGCATGGGGTTTTCTCTGAAATCCGCACCCCTTTGCTCCAGGCCGGGAGACATCAGAGTGACGGAGGAAGGCTCTGCTCTTTGGGGAAGGATCGTTTGCAGGGTTATAAAAACCTGAGATAGGAAATGCATATTTTTAGCTCTGAGCATTGAGGAAGCTCGGGTGATCTGGCGGAGGTTGGAGTCCATTTCCTAGCTGTTCCCACCCTGAGAAACCAGACGGCCAGTTTTTCTTTAAAGGACTGAACGATGTACTCGGCTCAGTCCAGCCTAACGACCGACACAATGGCCCTTGGGAAATGTCCGTGCCGTGACTCCATGACTCCATGACTCCACGACCGCCTCCAGCGAATTCGGGTTCTGTCATGAATGTGCTTGTTTAAAACAGGGACTGTATCTTGCTGTTTCCCCATAAATCACTACCACGAGAAAGTTCCTCATGATGATAACCTTTGAAAAAACATGCACCTCCCGAACAATAGAGAGAGATCTGCAAGCCAAGGGGAGGTCAATGAAGAAGAATGAGGGTCTTTGGCAAGCCCTGTGGCCCCATCACGTCAGACCTGCCTCGCCTGTAAGAGAAAGGATCTGGTGTTGGCCAAAGTTGTGGCTTCTCTTGCGACTGTCCCTTCGCTTGCTAGCCTAGCCCGCAGCAGGCGTCTGGATCAGAGAGAGCCAGCCGACATCTCCGTCCGCTCCTTCCTGTCCTAACCCGTCCAGTGCGACCAGCAGATGGATTCTATGGGGCCCTGGATGCCGAAGAACTTACAGGAGAGTGTTTCTTTCTTCTCACTTCTATATACTTACATTTGACTAATTCGTCTGTCATTACAGACAGGCTTATTTTGGAAACTCAGAAAACAGAGAGGAGCAGCTAGAAGGAAAGAGACATCCCTTAGTGATCACCAACGTTGGGTCTTTGCTGTGTATCCTTCCAGACGATTTTACGATTTTGTTTTCCTTTGTTGTTGTTGTTGTTGTATATAAAGTGGGATTGTACTTCACATGCCATTTTATAATCAAGGGCTTAATTTAATGTATTCTTCTGTATCCTTTTTGATGAGTGCAAAGCAATTGTAGAACTCTACTATGATTTTTTTATTCAGTTGAGTCCTGGGGGTGGCTATTTAGATGTGTTTGTGTGTGTGTGTGTGTGTGTGTGTTTTCGCTCCTCTCTCTTTCTTCAGATGTGGGGATGAGGCTTGCTGTCTTTGGCTCATAGAAGGTGACCAGAGTTCTTTTTCTGGGAAGGAAAGTGACCGTCTTGGCATCAGTGGCATTGTTTCCTCAGACCTAGTGGGTACCGGGAATGTCTGCCTTGGCAAACTCCTTACCACCCCTGAAGGCATCTCAGGTGCATGCATGGATCGGAGGTGGGGACAGGACAAAGGTGGACTGTGTCCCTTCACTCGTGTGTGGGCCCTTGTCCATGTGCACGTGAACCTGTGTGCACAGATGTCTAGGGGAAGTTCCACGGTTCTTCATCCAGATTTCGAGTGACTGAATCTGGACCATCCGGACATCCAGAAGAGGGTGAAAATCTAGTATAATTGGCCTCTTCAGGCACTGCCCCAGCTTTTGGGGGGTCCCCTATGGGCGTCACACATCCTTCTGTGTCATTTTTCACGAATGCATGGGATCCAGTTCAAAGTGAGCCCATGCGGCCAGTCCTCCCTGTTTTCCACTCCCTTCCACCTTCATCCCATCACACCTTCATCCTTTTCTTTCGTTCCTTCCAGCGCGCCCTCCATAATCCTTTCCTAGGCTGTGTCCCCTTTTCCTGGAACTAAAAAGTCACCCATTCTAAGGCCATCAGAATCTTCTTGACCTCTGATGTGAGCTGGTAACTGCTCACCCCTCTGCTGATTTCAGCAGCTGAGAGGGACCCTGGTGGGGGCAGGGAAGGAAAAGGGGGGAGGTCATCAGGTGGTCTCACTCCTGAGTTGCAGTCTGCCTTTTTTTTTTCTGTTATTCGTTACTTATCGGTCCATCCATCTGTCAGTCTGTCCGTCCGTCCATCCATCCATCCATCCATCTGTAATACTCTGTGTATCCATGCCTGTCATCTAGAATGATGTCTGCATAGTGTAGTTGTTCATTAAATACTCATTGAATGGATGCATGAATGAATGCATGAATAAAAAAATAAGAGGTCTTGAATTCGGAGAGTTTGCTTGTTATCAACAGCCCACAGCAGGACTCCCCGGGAGATATCCCCTGCTGGCATTCCTCGTAGACCTTATTCTGCTGAAATGGCGTCTCAGGACCTCCTCATCGCACAGAGCTCTCTTTCCTAATGAAGTTAACATCCGGCCTCACTTTCTCCATTGGGATCTCTGTCTCCCCACCCCATTTACCCCAGCCCTTGGCCGCAGGCAAGGAAGAAGGGCCATCCAGTTACACTTCTGTTAATGACAATTGGATGGACATCATTTTAGTGACATCTTTGTACACGTTCTTAATTACTTCTTTTGGTTTAGTTGCTAGATGTGGCATTGCAGGTTAAAGGAAGATGCACATTCATGAGTTTGTTGCCAAGTTGCCCCATCCTTCGGGCTTATCATGTCACATTATTACCTCCCCAACACACACAAGTGATAACCGCGCCCCTTTCCTTATATTCTACCAATACTGAGTATTATTTAGCAAAGTGATATCAATTTGATATGGAAAGTGTCTCATTTTGTTTTTCATTTCTTGAGCTTAACAGATGTATATCTATATTTTATGTGGTTCTCAATCTCTATCTTTTCTCTCTCTATCTCTCTACATATCTTGAATGGAATGTCTATAGTTCTTCTTTGGTGAGTTGCTAGTTTATGCCCTCTGTGCGGTGTCTTTTGAGTATTTGAATTTTTCTTTTGAATTGTAGGGTCTCTTCATACATCAAAGATACTAACTCTTTGTCTTGTACATATCTTGTAATTGTTTCTTCCAAGTTTTTCACTTGCCTTTTAATTTTGTACATGGCGTTTTTTAATGAGATAAAGGGATTTACGTGATCAAATCTTTTAATCTATTCCTTTGCTGTCTTTGGTGTCATGTTTTGAAAATAATTTCTCACCCCATTATTGTATTAATATACTCCCAAATTCACCTTCTTATGTATTTATGGTCTTATTTTTAAGTATAAATATTTAATCCATCAAGCCTGTATTTTGATATATATTATCAGGGCAAATTTTTGTATACATACATTACACACATAGATGCATATTCATAATTTGCTATTATGAAAGAGATTTTAATTAGCAATAATCGCACCTTGGATAAACCTCATTGGCTACGATCCTGCCCCTGCGCAAAGCTTATGAAAGAGATTTTAAAGTTGTACTTTACAACTGATACACAGAATACACAGGAGAACTATTTTTTATATAAATAAAACAAGTTTTGAAAGTCACGTCAGAGAAAGAGAGAATGAAGAGTGAAGGTTGTATTTATCCTCCCACCTTCACCCCAATTCTAGTGCCTTCCGAAGAGGTAAGGATTCTCAGCACATTGATGTATCTCTATCTGTATATATGTAAATGCATAAGGATATAGGAGTGTGTGTGGTTTTGTTTTGGTTTGTTTTTTGTTTTTTGTGTGTGTGTGTTTTTTTTTTGTTTTTCACAGATGCAGGGAAATCTTGTATGTGCTGATTTGCTAGTAGCCTTTGTACATTTAAGAATATAGAAAGCTATTTAATTCTCTTACACCTCAACAAGATACTGTGACATGAATATAGCATAACTTATTTCAGTATTTCCCCATTGTTGAATGATTGTGTCATGCCCACACTTCCTCTAGTTAGAAAAATGTTGTGGTAAATATTCTGGAACATACCTGTGTATTTCTAGGGTACAGATACCTCTAAGTAGCATTGTTAGGTTGGAGGGTATACACGTTTGAAATTGTCATGGCTATTGGTGAAATGCTTTTTCTCCTCATTGTGCTTATTTGATTTTTAACATTAATTAATTTTTAAAAAATTTTTTATTATTGAAGTACGGTTGACATACAATGTTATGTTAGTTTCAGGTGTACAACATAGTGATTTGACAATTCTGTACAATGTTTAGGGCTCACCACAATAACTGAAGCCAACCAAAGAAAAAGAAGACAGTAATCTGAAAAGATATATGCACCCTCATGTTTATTGCAGTGTTATGTACAATAGCCAAGATAGGGAAGCTGGAGGTTTTGTATTTTGTTTTGTTTTTTTTTTAAACGTATCCACAGATAGTGTGTAAGAGTGGCCACTCTCTCACACCTTTGCCAGCAGTGTGGAAGTAAAGATCTAGTTTTTGGCAATCCAAGACACTGGAAGTATTTTAATTTTATGTACATTTCCCTTAGCATTTTCACAAAGGTATACTTTCCATTCACATGACTTCCTTCTTCATATTTTTGCACAGTTTGTCCTATAATTTGTTTCATGCCCCCATGACGTGAAGGAGGTCTTTATATATTAATGTCCATATTTTTTTGTGGCAGAAAAACTTTAAAAACTTTTCTATCTTTTGATTAATGGTATTGGAATCTTCTAAGGATTATGAAAAAAATCTCCTACCTTTTCATCAATAATCTGGTAAGGTGGTTTTTGTTGTTGTTGTTGTTGTTTTTTAGATTTATGTATTCATTTGAGAGAGAGAGGGAGGAAGAGAGAGAGAGAGAGAGTAGAGAGAAAGAGCAGGGGGAAGAGCAGAGGGAGAGAATCTTCAAACAGACGCCAGGCTGAGTGGGACTCAATTCTATGACCCTTGAAATCATGTCCTGAGCAGAAACCAAGAGTCAGACCTCAACTGACTGAGCCACCCAAGTAAGTGCCCCAATGGCCTCTTTTTTTTTTTTTTAATTTTTTAAATTTTTTAGATTTTATTTATTTATTTGACATACACAGAAAGAGAGAGAGATCACAAGTCGGCAGAGAAGCAGGCAGGAAGCAGGCTCCCCGCTGAGCAGAGAGCCCAATGCAGGACTCGATCCCAGGACCCTGAGATCATGACCTGAGCCGAAGGCAGAGGCTTAACTCACGGAGCCACCCAGGTGCCCCCCAAAGTGGCCTCTTAATTTTAAAATATTTTCATGTGAAAAAATTTGGGTGAAGTATTTTTCTAAATGATGACCTATTGTCCCAATACGTTTACTGGCCCGTCTATTATTTCACTCTGTATTTGAATCATCTCTATTGAAACCATGTGTCTCTTTGGTGGTTCTCTCTGGCCCTTTGACTTATTTGTCTACTCTTGTGCACTGCCCACTATTTCAATCCTATTACTTGACTATATTTTGATTTGATAGTGTGCATGCTATCTCTTTATTCTCCTTTCACAAAACTTATTTGACAACTATCACATTTTTTCAGGTAAATTTTAGATTTTCCTTGCTAAATTTGATCTCACTGGCAAGTTCACTTGGATTTATAGATTAACTTACAATATCATCTTTCCATCTATGAACATGGTATGCCTCTTCATTTTTTTCAGGTTTTATTTTATGCCCTTCTATAAAGTTTTTGTCTTTTATTTCATATAGGTTTTGCCCATTTCTTATTATATTTACTTCTGGGTATTTAAAATTTCCTCTGATAATTTATAATTTTTTTAGTGTATAAGAAAATCATTTTCAGTATATTGATTTTTAACCTCTTACTGCACATTTATTAGTACCAACAGTTTTGCATTTTATTCTTGGAATTTTTTATGTACAGTCATTTCTGGCTGCTATTCATGGAAGTTTTTTCTGTTCCTTGCCAATAATTATATCTCGTGTTTTCTTTTTCTTTTTTTAAAAATCACATTGTTTGCATTGGCTAAACCTTCCAGGACAGAGTTCTTGTTGCTAGCTTTGACAGAAATGCTTTTGATATTTTGCCATCAATGTAATGTGTGATGAAGGCCATTTATATTTTTGTAAATTAGGAAAAAAATGCTGAGTTTTATCATGTGCTTTTGGGATACTGTTGATATAATATGGTTATTCTCTTGGAAGATACTACTATAGTGAGTTTCAGATTTCCTGTTGTTGAATGATTCTTGAATTATTGGAGTAAACTCTAGTTGTTCTTTCATGAATGGTTAGTATACTGCAAGGATCATTTTACTAATAGCTTATTTCAGATATTTACATTGATGTTAATAAATAGTAGTGTCCCATAGCTTCTGTAGGTAGTAGCTCTAGTAGTAGTAGTAGTAGTAGTAGTAGTTTTACTAGTAGTACTAGTACCAGTACTAGTAGTAGTTTTACTACTAGTAGTATTACTACTACTCTAGTAATAGTAGTAATAGTAATAGTGATATCTATTGTTCCTCCCAACTCCCCCTGGTCCTCCCTCCCCTTTTTTTAACTCCTGCTCTTTCTTTTCCTCTTCCTCTTCTTCCGTCCCCTCCTTGCCCATATCCCACCATCCCCCCTTTCTCCATGTCACTGAGTCCCTGAGTAAGTCAGAGGTCTGCTCCTCCTGCTTCTCTTCTTCCTCCTTTCCCTCTGTTTTCCACTGTGCTGTTTGTACTACCACTATTCCAGTCCCAGAGAATCTGAGGGGTTTTCTGTGCTCTGGGACAGTTTATAAACACAGAGATAATCTATTCCTTTGAAGGTCTGGTAAACTATGAGCATAAAACTGACTGGGACTTTTTTTTAATGTAACTGTTTATTATCTTTTCAATTTCTGCTACAGTTACTATTTTATTTACCTTTTCATTGAGTCATATCTGATCCTTTTTTCTAGATAGTTATTCATTTTGATATAGATTTTTAAGTTCAATAGTATGAAGTCATTCCATGTTCCATTCTAATTTTCAAGTCTCCTTTGTACCTGAAATTGTTTCCCCTTCTTCAATCCTAATATTGTTTGTATTTTCTCTATTCTTATCCATATTGCCCAGTTTATTTATTTATTCTTTTTTGGTCTTTTCAAAGAACCAGCTTTTCTGTGTCCTTTTTTTTTTTTCCTCTCAGAAGGTTAGAGGAGGGGGGTGTTCTATGTAATTAGTTTCTGCAGTCATTTATTTATTTTTTTTAGTTTTATTTATTTTAGAAAGGGAGAGAGAGCAGGAGTGAGGGGGAGGAGCAGAGCGAAAGGAAGAGAGAGAATCTCAAGCAGACTCCACGTTGAGCTCAGAGACTGACAAAGAGCTCAATCCTAGGATCCTGAGATTATGACTGGACCCGAAATCAAGAGTCAGGCACTTAACTGACTAAGCCACCCAGGTGCCCTTCTGCTATTATTTTTATTAATCTCTTCCTTCTACTTTCTTTAGGTTCATTTTTATGTCTCTCCCCAACTTCCTGAATTGGAGGCTTTGTTCATTTGTTTCAGGCCTATTCACTTTCTAATCATTACATTTCGGGTTATAAAGTTTCTTTGGAGTACTATTTTGGCCCTTTCCTGGAAATTATGTCTTCTATCACTTTATTTTTAATTTGAACATGTGTGTAATATGACTTCTGTGTTTTGGAATTTATTTTTGTATGTGTGGCCTACAACATGAGACATTTCTGAAATGTTGCATGGGTTTGTGGGAAGATTTCGAATTTTTGTTAAATATGGAGTTCTGTCACTGTACTCTTCTTTTTTAATTTATTTTCAGAATCTTCTTTTCCTGTGATTATTTGAGGTAAGATGTAATGGTTTCCTGATGGATTTTTCAATTTTGCATTTTACATTATCTTGGGTTTTGCATTATTATATATCTTAAGCTTTGTTGTGAAATTCACTGAAGCTCATGACTGTGCTGGTTTTTTGCGTTTTTTTTTTTAGTAGATTGCAGCCTTTTTATGGATTAAAAAATGCCTCTTACTTATTTAATATTTTTGCCTTAGATTATATTTTTTCTGATACTAATATCATAATACCTACTTTTGTTTTGCTAACATTGTCTTTTCCATCTCTGTATCTTCAGCCTTCATGTGTAAGCTGACTCTCACAAAAATAGTATAAAACTGGGGGATTGTGTACATATATTTGGCCTAATCAAATATCTGATATTCTCTCTCTTTTAGACATGATTTTAAGCCATTAATATTTATTAAGTTTACTGACATGTTTGGTTTTATTCCTGCTATTTGGTAAAGTTGTTATATGGTATGCTATATGGTAAAGTTGTCTCTTTACCATGTTATATCAAGTTTTGTTTATTCTTTTCTTTCTTTTATTGTATGAATTAAGTTTTCTCTTTTTTTTTTAATTTAGAAACTATATACCTGGGATCTATGTTAATTTCTAACATATACGTTTAAATTTGTGTGTGTGCACATGTGCGTGCTTGTGTGTGTGTGTGTGTGTGTGTGTGTGAATGCACATAGACACTCAGCATCCAGTTCCTCCTTTCAACAAAACAAGAATCTGAACATGCTTTCACTTTTTATCTTATCTGTCATCTCACCCCAGCCCACCCCCTTTCTTCTTCCTTTTATGTTAAAATGATCCGTGCTTTTAATTCCAGACTTTTTCTTAACATTATGCACTATGCATGATTTAGATTTAAATATAAATTTTAACTGACGTTTTCTTCACCCCTATTTTAAAATCTTGTTTCCTCTGTTATAGTAAATGTTTCAGGGAGAGAGTCTGACTCCTTTCATGTCTGAAAATATGTGGTTTTTAAAAAGTCTTGCACTTTGCCTGGGTGACTCAGTTGGTTAAACGTCTGACTTTTGATTTTGACTCAGGTCATGATCTCAGGGTCATAAGATAACGCTCCCACGTGGGCTCTCTGAGCTCAGTGGGGAGTCTCCTGGAGATTCTCTCCCTCTGCCCTTCCCCCCACCTCCACACTTTCCCACTCTCTCCCACTTGCACTCTCTCGAATAAATAAATAGTAAAATAAATAAATAAATAAAACCTTGCACTTGATGCTATGTAAAGGAGTCTAGGTTCAAAATAACTTCTCTCAGCCCTGTGACTATATATTCCTTGATTGTTTTGAAACATCCAATGTTGGTGAGAAGTCCTACAACAAACCCATTCTGACTCCTTTGTGGGCAAGCTGTTCCTTTTTTCTTCTCTCTTTTCGTTTCTTTCTTCTTTCTCTTTCTTTTTAACATTCTTTTTCTTCTTCTTCCTCTTCTCCTTCCCCTTTCCCCTTCCCCTCCTCCTTCTCCTTCTTCTCTGATTGCTCTGTCTCCACGTAGTCATTTCTCTCTCAGGGGGACAACATTCTCTTTATTGTTTCTAAAGATACTAGTTAGAACTTTTAATTAAATTGTCCCATTTCTAAATGACTTTTGTTCTGGTTTCATCTTGGTTCTTCTTTTTTATGTGTGTTATTAGCTTCCCTCACACTTCTAATGAGGATTTTCGGTCATGAGTGGGGGCAGCTGACTGGTCTCCCTCCTTGCCTCTGTAGTTGTGTTATGCCATGGGCTTCCGCCATGTTTGTGATTCCTCACTGAGTGGCGCTCTAGGACAGTCAGACTCCAATTTTCAATGTGCGTGATGGGTGAGGCAGACAGGAGGGTAGGCAGGCTGGACTCACCTGCCCCCCTCCCACCCTATCTCCATCACAAGGGCAAGAGAACAAGAGAGCAGGCCTTCCCTCTGGCAGTGGGTCCCTGCCTCTTTGCCAAGGCTGCCTTCCATTCTGTTCTCCACTCTCTCAGAAAGTACTTCCAGCTCTTCTCTGCTTCATTTCAGGGTCCCGTTCTCATTCTAGGACACTGTTCAGGTCAGGAGTTTCATGCCCTTACAGGATTGTATTTGGGGCCTGGCTTTGGGGATGAGGTTCTCTTCTGCCACCATATTTTTATTCTGAGTCAAGTTTCTCTGGATCATCTCATTTCTTCCAAGTTGTTTCTCCGGAGTATATTCAAAGCTGTGTTTTTAGCCTACTCCTGTTTATCTGATCCAATCTATTTTCCATCTTCTGGAAATATCTCAAAATTTCTGGCATGCTGGTAGCCCCCTTCTTGTTTTTTAATGCCATTAGGGAATTATCCTGCATAAAAAAAAAAAAAAGCTTTTGTGCCATTTCCTGGGTGTTGGTGGCAGAGAAGGAGAGTAGACGTGGCCTTGTTTGCTACCCAGATACAATCAATTCACTGCTGATTTTATTTAAATTTTGACGCTCCAGATTTTAAGAGTCAGTGGGGTTTATTCAGGTGACCAAATACATCATAAGAAAGTAATGATAGTATTTTCTTATTTCCAATATTTGTGGTTCTTATTTGATTTTCTTTGGTCATCGCATTGGCTGGAACTTCTGTACCAATATTTCGAATTGTAGTGACAGAGCGTCTTGACACCTTTAATTTGTTTTTAATTTTGATGAAAACACCCCTAGTATTTTACCACGAGCCATTTTTTTATTAAACCTTTTTTTAATAAAAAATAAATAATTTTTCAATAAAAAATAAAAATAAAAATTATTTTAAGTATAGTTAACATCTAGTGTCCTATATGTTTTAAGTGTACGATGTAATGATTCAACAACCCTATACATGACTCAGAGCTCATCAAAACAATCCCCTTCACGTTTCTCCAATCCTTCCCTGCCCCCCTCCCCTCTGGTGACCACCAGTTTGTTCTCTACAGTTAAGTGTCTGTTTCTTGGTTTATCTCTGTCTTTTCATTTTGGGTTGTTCTGAAATAGAAATTTTGATGATCTTGTTCTTATATCACTAGGTATTTTTTTAAAAATCAGAAATGAACATTCAATTTTGTTAAAGACTTTTTTTTTTTTTTTTAACAATCTGTCAAAATGAACTCATAGATTTGGTTCTCTGGCCTAAGGGTGACTATTGGCCATACCTTCACACATCCATGAAGCATTCCTGTAGCGAGGGCACCATCCCCAGTCTACTCACCATGTAGAGCCTTCTCTCCCTCTGGAGACAGCGGCCTTAGCTAGGTGACGCTCCTTCATTATTCTCCCGGAGCTGGGAGTAGAGTGTAGATGAGAAGAAATTAACTTAATGGCCTTTACTCCATTGAATCTAAATGGTAGGCACTCAGTAAATGATTGTTGAACTTAAGGGAACTATTTATTTAGTCTTGCAGGGTTTGTTGTAAAAATCTAAATATCCCAGGAGAGAAGCTACCTTGGGTTTGCGTCCATTTCCTCATGAGAAAACACCTGGATTTGTCCAGGTCCATGATACTTTGGAACATCTACTGTAGCCTAGGCATGGAGCCAAGGGGATTGGCAGACAAGACGTGGGCGGCTCCTCTGAAGCTGTCAGGCGGGCTCGGGTGGGAATGGCTTTCGGTGATGGCAGACCAACTGGGTAGGTCCTGACTCCTTCATTCAGTCATCCCTGAAGTGCCACTTGCTGGGAGTCACATTTTAATGAACATTACTCAATTAAAACATTTCATCATTCTGGGGCACCTGGGTGGCTCAGTGGGTTAAAGCCTCTGCCTTCGGCTCAGGTCATGATCCCAGGGTCCTGGGATCGAGCCCCACGTCAGGCTCTCTCCTCCACGAGCAGCCTGCTTCCCTTCCTCTCTCTCTCTGCCTGCCTCTCTGCCTACTTGTGATCTCTATCAAATAAATAAATAAAATCTTTAAAAAAAAGCACATTTCATCATTCTCAAGCTTGTTATTTTAGAATCTTATTTATTTCATCCCAATCCAAACTTTTTTGTTACCCAATTAAAAAAATTATTTCCTTATTTGAGGAGGAGAGGGGCAGAGGGAAAGAATCTGAAGCAGACTCCATGCGGAACGTGGAGCCCAAGGCGGGGCTTGATCCCATCTCCCTGAGATCATGACCTGAGCCGAAATCAAGAGTCGGACACTCAACTGACTGAGCTACCCAGGCACCCTACTAGTTACCCAATTAAAAAAAAAAAGTGTTGAAGATTGATCCCTGCCACATGGAGGTGGGTTTTCTTTAATTTTAGCTTTCTTTTCAAAGATAAGTTTTATTTTCTTTCTTTTTTCTTTTTTTTTTATCCTTAGAGAAACAAGGCACCCCCATGAAATAATTTGGAAAATACACTAATAGTGTTCAGAAGATGTTCAATCCCACCCCCCCTCAGAGATAACAGTTTATTAACATTTTGTTATATTTTCTCACATTGTCTTCTCTCTCTCTCTCTCTCTCTCTTTTTGTTTCAGAATTGGAATTAGACTGTAATTATAGTTTTATGTTTCACTTAAAATTATATTATGAGCATCTTCCCCTTTTCTGAACTATCTTTCGAAAGGCTGGTCTGAATGCCGAGCCTCTGTAGGGCATCGAATTACCCGCCCCTGTGCACACACGTGGACATTTAGGTCGGTTCTGTCTTTTGTTACCGTAAGTAGCATTCTGTCTTCATTCTGGTCATTCTAGGTTTGTGAGAGGGCTGGAAAACCAACTCATAGGTCATACGTATTTTTGAGGCTTTTGATATACGATGCCAAGCTTATTTCAGGGAAATAGTACCAGTTTATGCCCTTCCAATGCCCCATGTCAGGACGTCCCTTACCTGTTCCGGCAGCGGATACTGTCCTTAAGCACACGCATGTGTGTGTGTGCATGTGCCTACTTTATAGGCGATAAACATCATTTCTGCTGTTTTAAATCAGATGGCATCCAAGACAGGGCACGTAAAGTGCACTTGGGCAGTGAACAAGAAGGGAGCTGGTGATGTCAATGATCCAGCAGCGTGGGGACAGGCAGGAGGCGGGCAGGGGCATCCTGGAGAAGGCACGGGTTGGCCTGCATCCGAGAAGAGGCAACACGTTTCCTCCCCTAGTGTGCTCACATCTGGGGAGGCTTCCGCGTGAGGTCCCGCTCACCACAGCTTGCCCCATCCAAGTAGGACTCCCGAAGTGTCCCTGCTCCTCAGTGTCCTTGCTAGGCACGGAGAAGCCATCAGCAACCCAGGGAGCTCAGTGAAGAGGAAAGAAAGCGGAGCAGAGTGGGGACAGAGTTCTCCAGCAGGCACTTCTGGGGACTGGAGCAGAGGCCAGCCGGGGATGCCGGCCCCAAGATGAGTCACGGCCTGGTGCTTGCAGGAGCTGGGCACCAAGGGTGCTGGGCATCTGCGGGGCCCGGCCTGCACGTGACACTCCCAGGGATGTCACGGGGAACTGCTTGCGAGTGGCTGAGAACAGAATGTGGCTTAATGCTTTTAACAAGTTAATGTTTGTGCTCATGGGTTCTGTGCACATTTAAGAATTAATTAAATCCTTTAAGGAAGTCATTTATGTTTGAGACGAAAGAATACACTCAGGGGCCAAAACACCCCCAAGAAGATGGTCCAATCACCGCTCGAGCGCCTTGGCAGGCCCCGCAAGGCCAACTTTCCTGCACCCCTATCCATGGTGTTCTCCAATATCCTTAACCCGTTCTTCTGTGAGGCTCCCGGGGAGGCATATTAGACTCGAGTTATTTCCAATTTTGTCTAAGGTATCTCTATCCAATGCAGTTTCTTCAAAGTCTGCAGTGTGGGATTCAAAATCTCTGAGCATCATCAAAGTCTTAGGAAAATATATTACCAGGAAGTAGAGCTGCTACTTGTGTGTTAATTACAACAAGCCCGGCTGCTGCACCGATAATCTCTGGCGTCAGAAGCACCAGCTCAGGCAATAGCAGGAAAAACAAAATCTTCCTTAAAAACATCCTAAATTCTCACTTGCGCCCTTTGAGGAGAAGGTACCATTCGTTGTGAAGCTAAATCCCGTCTATTTAGTTTTCTTACACAGATCTCACCGATATTTGAAAGGTTCCTCTCTTGAAAAAGAAAAACAAGGTGGATTTTCAGGACCCAGGCTCAGAACGGCTGTGCTGTTTTCTGAGGCTTTATGCTTCGGAGAGAAACTCTATGGCTCATCCGTTGGGGCCAGGTTCTGGATGTAGGGAGAACTTGACCGCGCTTCATGCAAATGTGCCGGTGATACGTGTTTGGGTTTTGGTGGATCTTGCTGTTTTTCCTTCGCTTGCAACCTGAATCCGTGTTTTGCCCCAGATGGGAGTCTTCTCTCCTTTGAACTTCAAGGGGAGCAGGGGCCTCTCATCATTGGCTCCTCAGGTACTGAGGTCCTCGGGGAAGGGCAGCCACCCGCCCGGCCTCAAGGGCTAGGAGGGGCGAGGGTACCTGGTCCTCCCTGGAAAACGAAGCAAGCTTCTGACCCAAACAGCATCTTACGGGCTTTGGATGGGGATAAAGGTCAGAGACAGGTAGGGGGAAGACCCAAGAGGCAGAGAAGGGAGGAGTAGGTCTATTTTCAAATTAAGGCTTTCCTTTAATGGGTGGAAAGGTCCATTAATTCCTATTTGTTCAGAACTTGTTAAGGAGATCCTTACCCACGGTGATCTGAAGGTCCTCGCCGGTAAAGGAGGGGCTGTTCTGACCTGGAAGAAGCCGGCTCCTGTGGGTGGTGCGAGGACCCCCGTGTAAAAATGACCTGGGTCACAGAGTGGAGACAACCATGTGGCGTGGCTCAGCTCTCCGGGAGGAAGCCCCGTTGGCATGTGTGTGTGTGTGTGTGTGTGTGTGTTTGTGTGTGTGTGTGTGTGTGTAGTGCCCTGTGCCTTTGTCAGCCTTCCTCTGTAAGAGAGAGCAGGCCTCAGGCCAGCGCCTGCGGCAGGCAGCAGGATCAGCCAGAATTTAATAACATTGTTCTCATTTTATTTATTTTTATAATTACCTTTAATTTAGAGCAAGTGATACAAATTTCCATTTAGGGTAATGATATAGTTTCCTTTTAAATGCATTAAAGTAAAAAATAGTGAATTAATTAAAAAAATATTAGCAGGGGTACAAAAACATGGCAAAAACCTGAAGGTGGTTTATGACAGAGAGCTCCCTGGCAAAGAGCATCAGGCAGGCGATCTGGGGACGCCTGCGACTGGGACTACGGGTCTGGAAGGCCCTCTTAAACTACTTTTATTTTACTTCTTTCCTGAGACGCTCCTGGAGAGTTTAGGATTTGGGAGAAGCAGGGCTCTGCAGAAAACCCCCAGAAGACGGGGTACATTGATTCCGGAGGTTTAAAATCGATTCAAGTCTCAGGAAAGGTCACCAGAAAGATCCCCAGATAGGGTCACCTTTCTCCCCATTAGGACTCATTAGGACTGTTAGTTTATTCGTTGTTTTTTTTTTTTTTTAAGATTTTTATTTATTTGACAGAGAGAGACATAGTGAGAGATGGAACACAAGCAGGGGGAGTAGGAGAGGGAGAGGCAGGCATCCTGCTGAGCAGGGAGCCCGATGCAGGGCTCGATCCCAGGACCCTGGGATCATGACCTGAGCCGAAGGCAGATGCCCAACAACTGAGCCACCCAGGCGCCCCTGTTATTTTCTCTAGAAAGGACTAAGGACATCTGACAAACATAAAGGCCCCACTATCCGAGTGAAATTTACCAGGTACCACCCAATGTTATGATGGGTCCTGATTTTTTTTTCCTCTCCCCTCTCTCAATTCAGAGACCTCCTTACAAGACTGTATTCTTTGAGGAACCCTTACTGCACTCTCTGCTCTCAGCTTTGGAATCAGGCCAAGACGTGTTCCCTTCTAGAAGAGACCAGTGCAGGCTCGTCTCCACCGTCCTCATAGTAGCTAACATGGAGGGGATACCCACACACCCATCCACGTACACATCTGTCCATCCCTCCGTCTGCTCCTCCACACATCATCTGTCCATCCGCCCACACATCCATCCACCTCTCCATACGTCCCGACACACATCTGTCCACCCTCAACATCTACTCATCCCTCATTCCGTCCACACATTCATTTATCTCTGCATCCCAACTGCTTACTATTTATGAGGACTATTCTGTATACTTCTTTATTTTTTTTAAAGATTTTACTTATTTATTTGAGAGAGAGAGGGGGAACACAAGCAGGGGGAGTGGGAGAGGGAGAAGCAGGCTCCCCACCGAGCAGGGAGCCTGATGCGGGGCTCGATCCCAGGACCCCGGGACCACGACCTGAGCCGAAGGCAGACACTTAAGGACTGAGCCACCCGGGTGCTCAGGACTATTCTGTATATTTCCTAATAAGAAAGTTAAAGAAAAACGAAGTCTCCTGGGCAACCCAGCCCTTGGGGTGGGCTCCAGGGATGTAACTGTGTCATGGGGAGGCTCTCACTGTGAGTTTATGGCTAATGGGGAGGCAGAAATTGGACCATGGGCTCTTCCGCCGTGGGTTGAAAGTGAGTGGATCTTTGCACTGCTGCTCTCCGTCACTGCTGGGCGTTGGGGCCCGTGGTATCCGGGGGATGCTGCAGGGGGGGACGAGAAGTTTCGTAGATCAGAGGTTGCGCGTGCCGGTGCCTGGCCAGCTGGGTTTCTGGAGTGAGATGACAGGCGCTGCAGAGTCTGCTCAGTCTGATCCCTGCCACCGAGGGCCTGCCCAGCCTGTGCGAAGGGCACGCAAGGGCAGGGCTCCCTCCCGGGGGCTCCCGCAGGAGCAAAGCCGGCAGGCCCGGCAGCTGTGGCAGGGCAGGGGGCAGCGGGGTGGTCGCAGCAAAGGGCGCGGGGAGGTGGGGACCTCTGGGTGGGTGACAAGCAGTAACATGACCGGGATCCTGGGGAGGCCAGGCACAGGCGGTCTCGGGCTCCCTGCCAGGGTGAGTGTGGCCTCTGCAAGAAGAGACACGGGGCCGACTTTCCAGGATCCCGACGACACATTGCCCAGTCCCAAGTGCTTTGCCGGTGGTGGTGGTGGGCGGGTGTTTGCTTGCTTGCTGTGAGTACTGTGGCGGCGGGGTGGGAGAGACTGTGTGCTCCGGGGATCACTCTGAAGCTGAGCTAAGGCCAGCCCAGGGACACTGGGGTTTTATGGGGGTGACTGCTCAGCTCAGTTCCATTCTGCCCTTACAGTTGCCTGCTGAGTACCCTGTTTGCAGCCCCATGTGTCCGGATGCCCTCACACTCCTTGGCTGGCTGTGGAGGGGCCCGCACTCAGGTGGGAGCACTGGGCTGGAGCTCAGACACTCCAGCGGCACTCTTTACACTGAACACCAGGCCGGAGGAGCCCGGGTGGCTTAGTTGTTAAGTGTCTGCCTTCGGCTTAGGTCATGATCCCGGGGTCCTGGGATCGAGCCCTGCGTCAGGCTCCCGGCTCAGCAGGAAGATTGCTTCTCTCTCTCCTCTCTGCCCATGCTCTGTTTCTCTGTCTCTTTCTCAGATAAATAAATAAGATCTTAAAAAAAGGAAAAAAAAGGAATGAAAAGGAGTCCAGGAGTCCTTGCAGTGTGGGTGGGTGTTGCAGAGAGAGCAGAGGGAATGGTGGGTGAAGGTTAGCTCTGTAGCATGTAGCATGTACACGCCTTTGCTGTAGCGTGAAGCTTGTGCAGCAGTGAGCACTCCCGGGCCTCACTTTCCTTCATCAGCCAGCAGACGTCTGTACTGAGTTCAGCTAATAGTTGGCTGGACATTAGGGCTTGAGTGCGGGTAATAGGGAAAGTGACATTTGGCTCTAGATCTGAAGGAGAAGCACCCAAGGAGGGGAGGGTGGGGGGGCCAGTACAGAAGGATTGGCAGGCGTCTCTAAATCCGCACAAACCCGCTGAAGACTTCTGGACTATCATGACTACGCTCGGGTACAATCACTTTTCCTTGAAGTAAATAAGAAAAGCCTTATGGGAAAGACCCAATGGTGGAATTCCAGATCCCTTGGCAAATGGCAGGCGGACAGCTGGGCAGGGGGAGAGAGGCGTTCTCGGTGCCCACTGTGGAGTGCTTCTTCTGTGTCCAGGGCCTGCCTTCTCCACTTCACACCAGACACTTCCAGAAGAGCCAAACCAGAGTGGGGCTCGGCACCCTAGGGCGTGCATGGTGTGCCTGGCCTGGATTTGAATGAGATCAGTGGAAGAGAACAAAGATGGGAAGGAGTTGGCATGACCATCAAGCAGGCAGGAGGCTGGCTGAGCAGAGTAGAAGCGGAAAGACGCAGGAAGTGTCTGGAAGGGAGGCTGTGGTCTTTTATTAGCCAAGACTCCTTTGGTTTCAAGTGACAGGAAATCCAACCCAAACCAGCTTAAAGCACTGGGAGATTGTATTGGCTCATGTCATTGCAAAGTATTTAAAGCGTTCAGGTTCAGGTGCCATTTGATCCAGGAGCTCAGTTTGTGTCCCTGAATAGCAGACTGCTCTCCTCTGTCTCCTCTACCCCAGCCTGTGACAGCCCCGCCCCTAGCAGCTTCCAAATCTTGGTGGCAAAATAGCTGCCAAAGCTCCAGACCTCACAGGAGAGAGTCTGAAACATCTGTAGCTCACAGGCAAGCCTCAGCCCTCACTCTCATTGACTTGAATTAAGTCATGTGCTGAGCCTTGAACTTAGCACCAAGGCCCAGGAATGGGATATGCTGATTGACTCAAATGAACTCCACAGTCAGGGTCTGGGGGGTCGTTTAGGCCCACCCAAGCCCCTGGGCTGAGTAGGAAGAGGAGGGTTCCCCTGTGCAGGGCCTGTCGTGGGCCTGGGTGGAGGGAAATGGGTGTCTGCTCAAACTTCTACCTTTGGTGGAGGGGTCTGGGCCTGGTAAACTTGGCTTCCCAGAGGTGTGGGCAGGAAACTGTCCCCATGAGTACACAGGATGTCCGCGATCCCGCTAACAGTCCTGAGCTCCTGTGGGGTGGAGTTTTTGGGGACACCTGCCCCAGACAGCAGCTGGCTGCCCACCAGTCTCTCCTCCCCAGCAGAGCAGGCATGGGGCAGGGGCTGGCACCACACCCTGGCCAGACCTGGCCTCGGAGGCCTCTCTAGAGGTGGTCTACCTCGCAAGATCTTTGCAGCCCTCGAGGGAGCTACAAACAGGTAATGCTTGGCTTCCTCGGCCCTGTGTTCTGAAAAGCTTGAGTCACAAAACGCTTTGGCTATTAAAAACCTGCTACTGACCAACGGCAATAAAATATCTGCTGTTTATGAGTAATTAGCCACTTCTGGAAAAGAGCTCTATCCCTTTAAATTTATGGGGTGCCTTGATTTATGCATTTCATGGGGGGAATGTCATGTTACATCACATCAACCTGATGTAATTTGATGCAAATCAAACACATGAGTGAGCGAATGGAAACATTCTATCCGGCCTCCTGAAGTGTGTTTCCAAATGGGGGGCATCTTTGGCCTCGACCCCAATTTTGCTCTTCTGCCTGCTTTCTTAGAGAAGACTTGGGAGAATCTTTATCTTCAACGTCTTGAGTCCTGAGTGCCCCGGCCACAGCCTCAGACTACCCCTCAGGTGCCCCCTGGGAGGGATTCATGTCCCTGCGGTGGGGGCAGGGGCTCAGACCTCAACAGCTAGTTCATGGGCATCATGCCCTGCATGGAGCTCTGCTGAAGGCTGAGGAAGTCGCAGGTGAGCAGGCTACCTGATTTTGAGGACCGGTCAGAAAGCCCAGGATGTGACATCATCAGGAATCTAATTTTATGTTGTCTAATTGAAGAAGGAATTATGGGGGTGAGCTTGGGGTCCAGCAGGGAAGATAGATTACTGAAGCCTTTTGGTAATAGCTGTTCCCCATTTGGCTGCCGAGTAAGTAGAGGCAAGGGCATTCCAGAATTGGTTGGTTGGATGGTCCATCTTTGTATTTGTGCATTTCTTCTTTTTCTGTCTACCTACTCATGCATTCAGCTAGCCGGGGAGCAGTAACTTAGCGTCTACCAATTATTTTGAGTGATAACGAAGTACCCTAGGGATACAGGCACATATAGGCCCAAACAATTGTAACCTTAGAAGGATCATCACCCAGATCCTGGCCTCCGTATACCTATCAATAAAATGGGCACATCAGACTTCTCCGGCTTTGCCTTACCCTACCGTCCTCTGTGCCTCCTTGCCCTCGAGTAGCATCCCTGGACAAAGAGAGAAGTTGTGCACGGATCTTCCTTGTGGGGTGGAGAAGTGCTTCCCGAGCAGTCCAGGAGAATGTGGAGGAGAGTAGTGGCGAGGGAGACTGGATGGGGGGCGGGGATGGCCGTTCGTGGAAGTCTCTGGCAGGAACTCCGGTTAGCTGTGCCGCAGTGAGACCGTGACGTTTGTTCTGTGCACAACCTGCTGCCTGGGGAGGTTCGCTTCCTTGGCAGGACTGTCGGAGGCTTTCTAAGAGGTTTCTCTGGGTAAAGCAGAAATCACAGGCTACCTCTTTTCACACCAGGGCTTTTTCTCTTCCTTTGGTCCCCAGCACAGGTGTGAGAGCGCTGTCTAGAATGCTCCCCTTCCTGGCTCAGCTCCTTTCAAGAACCCCTGCACGATAGCTCTGGGTGTCCGACTTTGGCAGGGGAGCTGTGCTTGGAACAAGGACATGTTCCCTTCTCCCATGCCCCACTTTGCGGGGGTGCCATGATTCTGTGGAGGAAATTTAGGGTTCCCACAAGGTCTGGATATCATCTGTAATAGAATTATTTTCAAATGGGGCCTTGCTATTGTCTGGAGTCTTCTTGCTGTCCTGTGAGAAGTGACATTTCTGTGGTCATATGCCAATTCCATTTCTTCCATGAATTGCCTTCGCAGGCTTTTTGTCCAGATTTCAAGTGGGGGTGTTTGCCGTTTCCTCCTGAGCTGGAGACACTTTTAAAAATAAGAAAGGTGAGGTTATTAACCCCTTGGCGACCACATAGGCCCTGGGGGTGTTAGGCTTCCGGGGGCCCTTGCAGTGGGACTGACCGGGACTGGGCGAGGCAGGCGTGTGGACGGCCCGACAGTGCACGGTGACCACACAGTCACTGTGGTCGCAGAAGCGGGGACAGCGCAGGAACCTCTACTGGGCACGGCTGCAGGCCCCTGGCCCAAATGACCTCATTATTGCTCTCCATCCCAGACCCATAAATGAGGAAGCACCACCTCGCGGCTCCCGGGCCTCCTGTTCTTTGGGTTAAGACGCAATTCACCTCTGGTGGCAGCCGCCATTTTTCATTTGTCACACGGCATCCCAGGAAAGAGGCCCCCGGGGGACCCCAAAGAGTAACACTAGCCACCCTGCTGTGGACAGTGTCCCTTCTAGATGCCATTTGCTGCTCATGGAGCTCCTACCCCCACACCAAGAATGCCCTGGGCTTCTGGAAAGCTTCCCCTGAGAAAAGACCTCTTGTCCAGGTCCCTCGTTGTCGTGATTGTGACAATAAAGTGCAGCCTGTCTGGGGCAGGGTGGACCGACCCCATGCCGATGGCCCCAGACCAGCCCACTGATGGCATTTCCTCCCTTGTCAGAAGAGAAACGTTAATTGCTTCATTTTTAATGTTTCCCCAGTGTTCAGCATCGGTGAAGTTCAACTCCAACCATTCTCTGTGATTGGTGATGGTTCAGGATCAGGGCTTGGCTGGGACGCCTCTTCCTGCCAGGTGGGCCACAGGAGCATAAATCAGGAGGCAGGAGGAGAGTCTGAGGGCAGCGATGAGCCTGGTGGCCCGCTCGTGTCATAGATGGGAAGCTGTGACTCAGAGAGGGGCCGCGCATCCGAGGCCACACGGCTGGCCGTCTGGGCTGGGCTGGGGGTTGGTTCCAGGGTGGGATGGAAAGCAGCCTGTGGGAGAGGTTGCAGACCCACTGGTGTAGGTGTGGGGGGCAGCCAGTTTTCTGGGACGCACAGCCCCGCTGCTATTCCAGGCACAAGGAACCCTGTTCCCTGGAGGGCACTGTCAGAGGGAGAGGGCATTCTGTTCTGCAAGGACCTGGATTTTGGAGTGACATGATCTGGGGTTGGGAGGGAGGAATCAGCCAGGATTCAGAGTGTCATGAGGATTCAGAGACAGTGTCATGCTGACAACAGACCCGTCCCCAAGGGCCTCCCCGTTGCTGGGCACTCAGAGACAGCTGGATGCGAGGTGTGATAGTTACCCTCAAAGCTACTAGTTCCCTGACCCTTTGTGAGCAAACAGTGCTTGAACGTTATCATGATCTCTGGGCTGACGTTTCGGCTCCGTCTGCCCTTTCTGATGGCGAGGTCTGGAAGGGTAGGCTACTTCTGATTCTTTTCTCTGCAGAGCCCAGCACAGTGCCTGGCACACAGGGGATGGTCAGGAAATGCAGGGTGAATGAACGAACGAATGTCTGCATGGGCAAGTGCAAATGTAGTGAAGGGAGCATAGGCATCAGAAGGAGTGCGGGGTTTACGAAGGGCAGGTGCAGGGTGGCGGGGGAACGAATCATAATTCACCCAGCCAGAATTTGTAGGTTTGTATTGCATGCAAAGCATTGGGTTTGGGTTAGATACAGGTCCGTGGAGGTCCCAGCCGGAGACAGGGACCCAGGTTATCCATCATGAGATGGAGTGGGGTTCATCCTTCATGGGGGGGGGTGTAAAGTGGGGGGGACTGGGAGAGGTACATGGATAGGGTGACACTTGAGATCAGGCACTATCAGGCCAATCCCTCACCTGGCTTGTGTCTTGAGGAGCAGAGAGCAGGGTCCGCCCCCACAGTGCAGGCGTGGGCTGTGGTCTGTCTTCCTCTCTGGGCATCACCTCTCTTCCCAAGGTTAGATGCTGCATACTCAGCCTGCACCTTTTCTTGATTGCTCTGTTCCTTCACTTCCTCGTTCAATCATTTATCCGTTTTCTTGCTCCTTCCTGCACGCATTCAGCAGATATTAACTGAGTGCCTCCTCTGGGCCTGGATCAGTGCCCCTGCTGGGGCACTTCACCCCAGTGAAGCAGTGCTCATGATCTTCCCCCACAGGGAGCTTCTGGACCCGCATACAGAGAAACCCAGCCCAGGATGAAAGCCATTGTGAGGGGGCAGGACAGACAGACAGGAGAGCTCCTGCCCTCCCCTTGGGTATCTTGGAGGGCTTCCTGGATGAGGGGGCATTTAATCTTCACCAGATGATGGAGCATGGGATCAAGGGGTGGGGGTGCTGCAGGGAGAGTGCTCCAGACAGAGACAAGGACTTGCACCAAAGCCAAGTCCCCTCATCAGCTCCCGGAGAATAGAGGGTCCTCTTTTCAAATACTCATAGGCTTAAACAAGATGGGGCACAGGGTGCTGCTCCCTCCTTAAGCATGTGTGAGCTGGGGAGTCTGTCTTTGCTCCTTCTTCTCTCCTAATAGTGGTCAGAAATCCGTGTCTGTCCCTGGAGTCCATCTCTGTGGGGTAGCAACACCCACTGCTGGCAAAGCCGCTCCCAGCAGCCCCCTGCGAGTGCATTTGGCTGACGTGCAGCCCCTCCCCATGGCAGATGTTCCCGCTGCTTCGGTCAGGGGCTGGTGGGCTGGTCTTCCCTCCCCTCCCGAGAGTCTGGCCCAGCAGAGGCCAGGCGAGGCCAGCCTGGTGACCTGCCCAGGACCCGGAGATGCTGAACTGGGGACCCCAAGAGCCAAAAGGGACCAAAACCCCAGCCTGGCCTAGAGAGGCCCCATCAGTTGGCCTGAGCCTGAGAACTGCGGGCAGCAGGGGTTCCACTCATGAACCTCAATTCTGTGCTCAGTAATGATTGTGTGTACTTAGGAGATGATGTGTGTCTGAGCTGCTGTCTTCGACAGGTGCCCCTGTGAACGAATCTCCCTGGGCCGACTTCTATGAATATTTCACAATCAGGCCCTCTTTGATCACTCTTGCATATGTGCATTCTACATTATATTTAGTTTTGCTCTGAATCAAATCTGAGGCTTCTGTGAAATGAAAATCAAGTGTTCGACACGATATCCTAGTCCAGAAGTGCTCAGATGTAAATGGCTCTAATCGGGGTGAAAGGTGGGGACAGGGAGCTGGGCCCCCCACCCTGTTTTTCCTGCCGCTGTCGGGGAGGGAGGCGCTGCCGGGAGTCCTGGGGGTGCCGGGCCCCCGGTTTTGTTCTAGGGCAGCAGTTGTGTGCTGAGGCTGAGCAGGGAGCCAGGGTGGGTTAATAGGGGATTAAATATCTAACTTCCTGCCATGACCAAGTCTGGTTAAAAGAGAGAGAGAGTGAGGCAGCGAGAGAAAGAATCAATACACTTCTTGACAACTGCTGGTATCTTTTTCAGGTTTGTGATATTTTAAAGGTAGGTCATTCATTAAAAGCTTGTGTGTGTGTGTGTGTGTGTGTGTGTGTGTGTGTGTGTGTGTGGACAGTTTGTTGCTTTCCCTGATGAGGTGGACACAGTTCAGATAAATCAATTACAACAAATTAGGGGGCCATTTCCTTCCCAAATCATCGCATCTGGGAGAAATGGAAGCACTACTCGGTGGCCTGCATTCTAGGGGGAGAGCCCTGGGCTGTTGCTCACAAAAGGCTGGGCATTCTTAGGAGGCTTCCGACTACCTCCCTCCCCTGCCTTGTGATCGTCAGAAGCTTAAAGAACCAGTTTTTGGTGGGACTATTGCCCCAGGTGCTACAGACAGAGGCTCCTAGGATCCTTGCTGTCCCAAAGCTCCAGCAGAGGAAAAGAAATGCCGTAACCTCCTTATTTGCGCGCATCCAAGTGCATTATGAATGTGTCCTAACGGTTCTAGAGAAACTGCATGACAACTCGGGGGACAGTCTCACCTCCAGCCTGGGGCAATTCCAGGAAGGCTTCCTGGAATAGGCAACCCGAGGATGGCGCATGAAGGACAAATCGGGGCGGCCGCATTTGGAGAGGTGGGGGTGAGCTGCCAGGAGATATGGGAAGCAGTCCTTCTTTCACTTATGTTTTTGCTGTTACAAAGAAGAGTTCCAAACTCTGAGCAGTCTTTCCTCTTGGGTGCAGGGAGCACTCCCTCACCATAGCAAGAACTCTAGCCCTCGGATGTTGGGGCTGTGTTCGGGAGTTTATTTTCACCCTCTGTTTTCCTTCATCTCCTCTGATCCAAAGTAGTAGGAAACTACTAGTGTGTCACAATGGCAGTAGAGCATGTGTTCTCTAACAACTCTCACAGAAGCTTCCTGAACCCCCCGTTCTGCCGCAAATATGAATTCCTTGGACTGACTTTCAGGTGTGCGCCTGGCCCGCCATGTCCACCCTATCTCCTGTCATCCCCTAGAACATTCCATGCTTAGTCCCCATTTTGCACATTCTCTTCCCTCTGTCCTCCATGCCCTTCCATCTTTCTGTGTCAAGTGACCTCCTCCAAGCTCAGGCAAGGACTGACCTCTTCCTGGTTGTTCTCCTCACAGGTGTCCCTTCCCTGGTCCCCGCTGCACCCTCCTGCCTGCACCCAGCCACGGCATGTTGTAGATTTCCTCCCCCCAAGCACCTGCCCCCAGTCTGTGCTCCTCGTGGGGGTAACTCTCTCCCCTTCCCTGAATCAGCTTTCCAAGGCAAGGATCTGGTCTTGCTGGGGGCCGGTCTGCTTCTTGTCACATGCAGGCATTGACAAATGTCACTGAATGATCTAAGTCCCACTTCACGCTGCACCAGTGAAGTCGGCTGTAAGTGAGGTTTTCATCACTGCGTTTACAGGCTTTGATGGTACCTTGGTTGTGTCCTTTGCCTCTTGGGATTTATTCTAGCCCCAGATAAAAGGTCTTTCCAGCTCCGGAAGCCTGGGCTGAAGATGTGGCCGGCACATGAGAAAGATCCTTGGACAGGCACAACCTTCTACAGTTTAAGCTCTGTGTTTTCTCTCCCATCATCCCATTCGCCTTCTCCAAACCTTGTCAAGTGTGCAGGACAGCTAACATCAGCTCATTTTAGAGACAGTGAAGTTGGGACCCAGACAGGTAGCCACAGTCCACTACCTGCGGAAGAGCTTGTGCAATTGGATGCATGTTCATGGCCCTTCAGGTGCCATCCTCTTTCCGGTCTGGCTGGGGAATAACCCGTCTGACCCAGGACAGGAGAACGTGGAATAAGAAATAGATCCACCTTATGCACGCTAAGACAATAAGATCAGATAAAGACATTTTTGTGACACCCTCCCCAGCTGGTGAGCAACAGACTCTCCCCGTTTCTGGATCTGTGGTGCCTTCCCGCATCCCAGCCTCACCCATGCTAGCCCCCTGGGTTGTTTTCTCTGGAGTATACTGCCCGTTTCCATTTCCTAGCACACATGTTTGTGAGGGCTTTGGCTGCTTGGCCTCCTTTAAGCTTTTCCTGAACTGTGTGGCTTCCTGTTTCTACACAGTTTGCCAGTGAGGGAGCCGGCATCTGTCAGAATTCAGGCCAGCAAAACTAACGTGGTATGGACATGGGAAGCCAGCCTGCCCACCAACATGTCTTCTTTGGGCTCTGGAGTCAGACTCTCCAGTCATGTGGCATTGTTGGATTTAAATTTCCTAAGCCTCAGTTTCCTCTTTTTTAGTATGGGGGTAGTTGAATACCTAGCATTCGAAGGTTATATGTGGTTAAATGAGATAATCATGTAAAGTATGTATCACGGTGTTGTGCCAGCACGTGGTATTGTGATGTGGAGGAGGAAGACACTGTTGCTGATGTAGATGGTGGCAATGGTGATGATGGCTACAGTAAAGAGAATGACAGTGGTGATGATGGTGATGGTGAAGATGAAGGTAACAATGGGGTGATGGTGATGTGATAGCTGTCATAAAGGTGATGACAGTGGTGACAATGATGAAGGTGATGATGATGAAGATGATAGTGATGATGGAGATGATGAAGAGGACAATGGTGATGATGGTGGTGATCGTGAAGGTGATGATGATGATGATGAGGTAGCTATGATGAAGACGATGATGGTGACAGTAGTGGTGGTGAAAGCAATGATTATGGTGACAGTGTGACAGTGGTGGTGGTGAAGGCAATGACAATGGTGATGACGGTGATGGTAATGGTGATGACAATTGGACAATGTGGTGGTGGTGATGGTGATGATGATGGTGATGTGATAGCTACGACGAAGAAGATGATGATGGGGACAATGACGGTGGTGATGATGATGGTGTTGATGATGGTGATGGTGATGACAGTGGTGACAGTGGGTGGTGAAGGTGATGGCAATAGTGATGATGGTGATGGTGACCGTGATGACAGTGGCGACATTGTGGTGGTGATGGTGATGGGTGATGGTGATGATGGTAGTGACAGTGGTGGTGGTGAAGGTGATGATAATGGTGATGTTGGTGATGGTGACGATGATGACAGTGGTGACACTGTGATGGTGGTGATGGTGATGGTAATGGATGATGGTGATGGTGATGATGGTGGTCACAGTGGTGGTGGTAAAGGGGATGACAATGGTGATGATGGTGATGGTGACAGTGATGATAGTGGTGACAGCGTGGTGATGGTGATGATGGTGATGGAAGATGGTGATAACAGTAGTGACATTGGTGGTGGTGAAGGTGATGATGATGGTGATGGTGATGACAGTGGTCATGGTGGTGGTAAAGGTGATGATGGTAGTGATGGTGAAGTTGATGACAGTGGTGGTGATGATGATGATGATGGTGATGGTCATGGTGATGCCAGTTGTGACAATGTGGTGGTGGTGATGGTGATGATGATGGTGATGGATGATGGTGATGGTGATGACAGTAGTGACAGTGTTGGTGGTTAAGGTGATGATGATGGTGATGGTGATAACAGTGGTCACAGTGGTGATGGTGAAGGTGATGATGATGTGATAACTATGATGAAGATGATGATGATGATGGTGAAGGTGATGAAAATGACAATGGTGATGATGGTGGTGATGGTGAAAGTGATGATGATGATGTGATAGCTGTGATTAAGAAGATGATGATGGGGACAGTGGTGGTGAAGGTGATGATGATGGTTGGGATGGCTGTGGTGAAGGTGATGACACTGGTGACAGTGGTGGTAAAGGTGATGATGGTGGTGATGATGGTGATGGTGACAGTGATGACAGTGGTGATAGCGGTGGTGGTGAAGGTGATGGATGATGGTGATGGTGATGACAGTGGTGATAGTGGTGGTGGTGAAAGTGACGGATGACAGTGGTGATAGTGGTGGTGGTGAAGGTGATGGATGATGGTGATGGTGATGACTGGTCACGGTGGTGGTAAAGATGATGATGATGATGAAGGTTCTGCCTGACACGTCCATGGTCTTCACAACCACCCCATGGGAGGTTGTCCAAATTCCATCCCAACAACTGTTTGTCTGTTGGGCAGAGACTGGCCCAGGAACTCAGACTGGAAGTCTTCTATACCCTGAAAAGATGACCAGGGGTACACTTTGTGAGTATTTTCCTTTCCTCTCTGTTGTGCTCACGATCTGCTTTCAATTCTGGGCTACAGTTTCAACCCAGTCTGCAAAAGCCAGCATGCATTCAACCTTGTTTTGAAATCATCTGAATTCTTCCAAGAGAGGATACTTTTATTCCCTTTTTTCTTCTAAGTCCTTCAACTCCCATCCCCCAGTGGAGAAGCTGTTGGGGACTCCATGGGACCATACATGAAGCTGGTCCAGCAGGGTCCCACTCCCCATCCAAGGCTAGGGCCCTGAATTTGACCCCCATTCCATGCACAAGGGGAAGTTGGTGAGTTCGACCATAATCTCCAGCTTGGCTCTTCTAGTCACACAATCACCATACTCCATGGCCTTATTTGAATATCATCTTTTCATTAATAAATTCAGCAAGGATTTAACCGTTTCTGGCCCTGTCTCATAGCATGGTCTACACATCAGTCAAAACGGAACAGGTCACCCGAACTGCCCTCCTGTTTATCTATTAATCATCTGGCAAATAAACCACTCAGTATCCTGCCCACCTCAGTAATGTTTGTGATGTAATTTGTTTGGATGCCCAAATGTCACCAGCGTTGATTGTAAGAGATGAAAAAATGTACTTGCTCAGCATAGCAAGCTCTAGGCCAAAATGTAAGCATGAAATCTCTGGTTTATTTTTGTAATAATGTTTACAGCTGTTTAATGACCCTGAAAAGGTTCAGTAGTCTGGTGTTCTGTATTTCAGAACAGGAGTGTATTATGCTTATAACAACCTTGGTTAAACAGTTTGAGCTACAACAATTGGAAAATAGGATTTAATAAGGAGCCATTGTATTCTAGGTGAAGTTGTCTTAATTACCGCTTACCCAAAGTATAAGAAAGCAAGATGGGTTGTGGGGAAGGGTGGAGGGTCACTTGAGCCTGCAGAAAGAGGGTCCACCTGCTACCAGGACTGCGTGCCACGAGCCCCACGGTGGCGTTTGGATCCCTCGCTGGGAACCTACATCCCTCCTCTGCCAGGCAGTTGGGAGCAGTAGGACTCGTACTTTTTCCAAGGCAGCGCTTTTACCCACATTGATAAAAAAGGGAATATTTAGTTGTGCTTGGCTAGACAACAATATTTGATTTTTAAAAACCCAGTTGAAATGGTTATTTTGAAAGTCATTTCATTTCCCAACTATTCTTTTTCATGGTATAAGGATAAAACTCGTTCACGCAACTTACTGGCAAGATCTATATTTTTTGGACTATTCATAAGATTACTTTCTTTTTTCTGTGCTAGCAAAATGAAACTGTGTTTTTGTGTAAAATTTATTTAGACTCGTAGCAGCTGGCATTTCTGGTGTCCTGATAGTTTTAAATTTCATTTTGAGTGAAAGATACAATTAGGTTCTCTATTGGAAGAGTTAAGTGAAAACTTTTGTCATTGATATCACAGGAAATAGTTTTGAAGGCAGAAATACAAAATCAAAATAACCATTAGCACCATCAAAGGCAGCTGAATGGCTCACTGTACCTGCAACGATGGAAATGATGAGACAGAATGTATTTTGATAATCTGTGCACCCAACGGTGGGTTCCCTGTGCTGAGAATACACTGGTATGAAATGCGAAATTGCCCAGCTCATGGAGAAAACCTCTAGCCTTCCGAAGCTTTCAACGGCGGCCCTGCCCATGCTCAGACGTAGGGCCCGGGCATTTCCACAGGGTGGTGAGGAAAATACCATAGTGGCTGGGACTCACGCCCACGCCTGGTTCTTTGTCAATATTGACAGTCGCCTTGAGGACCAGCAGTGCCCCACCATGACCCTGGGGAGCGGGCAAGTTCAGGACGGGGGTGGAATGTTGGAGTGTTCCCATGTTGGGGGTGGGGGTTGGTGTACCCGATTCAGCCATTTACAGTGGCCTCTGACTGTACAGACTTGGCTGCCTTTCTTTCCCCAGTTAGGTAAATTACCTATGCGTTGGTTCCTTCCATGAATCAACCAAGGTGTACTGATCTTCCCAACATGCTTTGGGCTGGAGCGCTGAGCTGAAAGCCTAGGGGCCAGCTGTTCTCAGAGTTTGGGGGTTTGTTGACTTGTTTTTAATTGTACCGAGGGTTTTCCTACCAGGGTGGGAGGGTCCGAGGAATTACTGTACAGGTTCCTCAGAAGGAATTGTCTTAAGCCCAGGATCATGGCCAGCCCTTTCCTAGGTCCTGGCTTCCTTGTGTGGGTCCCTCAGGTGCTGGGTGTTGGGATAATGAGGCCAGAGCCCGGGCCAAGGAAAGAAGGATAGGTTGGGCACATGGGAGCCAGTGCTCCCTGGAACTGGTGAGCAAGGAAGCGGGGGGAGAGGGGTGGTGTGTGTGCTGCATGTGGATTTCATCTACTCAAGCTATCAGGACAGAGGGAGTGTCCTGAGCCAAGAGGCCCTGCCCGAGACACTGACAGCCATTTGCTGCAGGGCCTGGGAGGGAACAGTGTGGTCCCAAAGGGAAGGCAACTTTCCCTATGCTTGCTCCCTGAGGTCTGGGGGAAAGGAGTAATGCCTCCTTCCATCAGAATGGCGAGCTCCCTCAGGGAACCTCACCTCCCTGGCCCCATGAGCTCTTAGGGCTGTGGTGAGATCCAATCCCTTAACAGTGGGGTTGATGATCCCTGAGTTTCCCAGGATGTGCATTTGTGTAAGTTTCTAGAGCGCTGCTACTTAGGGAATCCCTGCCTTTCCCCCAACACAGACATACTCATGCATACACATGTACACATATATGTGCGCACACACACACACACACACACACTTATATGCCAAAGCTGTCATGGTTACTCCTTTGTCTAAACTGTGTGTTCAGCCTCTCTGAGCCTCTTCATTGCTCCCTGTTATATTGGTGGCCTTGTCTGTGCTGGCCCCTTGGACCCCAGAGGCCCTCGACGGCAGGTACATAGAAGGGCCCTGGCAAGTATTTACTGAAAGACTGACATAAGGGGTAAATGAATCCCGGATGGGTGAAGTGTCAAGGCTGGAGAAATTGGGGCCGACCCAGGTTTTGTGAGTCCCAGGCCGGGCCTGGGGCCAGCTCATCCCGCCTGGGCTGCTTTGGCCCAGGGACAGCACACCAATTACCCCGCGCTCTTTCCAAGAACTCACTCTCCCCTTTCTTGCTCTGAGTCTGGCGACTGGCATTGATTACGACTGACCCATCGCAGTGCCTGCACCTGCTCACGGAATCATGGGGTGCTGGGTCTGACCAAACATTTGAGGGTAATCATCTGGCGAGGCCATTCCTCAGAGTGGGGCTCTGTGCGGGCTTCACCTGGGTTCACTCCAGGGCCAAGGGGCTGTAATTCTCAGAGCATCTCCTTGGGAGCCGGCCAGCTCTGCCAAAATTTTGAGTTCTCCTGTGGGTCCCCCAATGAGCAGTCAAGTTCTCAAGGGGGATCGCTGCTCAGTGGAGGCCTGGGATGGTCACTGTGGGTACATATAATAGAAAGAGCTAGTGGTGGGGTTCTCCCTTGGTGGTTTTAGAACCCCGAGGTTCTAGGTCAGCCAGAGACCCTTCCAAGTCTGACAATCTTCTGAAAGTAAATGTTCATGGATGTGCAAAAGCTGAGTTTGGGTCGCATGAGGTTGGGAGGAGTGTTTTTCCTATAGGGCTAGCTTTCTTTTATGGGCTGTGTTTATAGGGTCTCTTCCTTCCTTCATCCGTTTGGCCAGAAAACGCTGAACTTACAGTGGGCTAGCTCTGCCCTGGGCCTGGAGGCTGCCACTGTGATCTTGCCCTCATGGAAAAGAAACACATTTGTAAAAGGTCAACGACAAAACTTTGCCCTAGTGATAAGTGTCGTAAAGAAGGAAATGAGGTGATGGGTAAAGAGAGGCTTGGGGCGACAGCCTCCGACAAGGGAAGCATGGTGGTTTTTGTGAGGAGGGGCTATGTGAGCTGAGACCTTGTTGAGGGAACAAGGAGCCAGCTGTACCTTTGCACATTCTAGAACATTCTTCCTCCCATCAGCTGAGGCTTCAGCATGGCACCTGAAGACCAGTTCCTTAAAAAAGCTTTCTTGACTAAAAAAAAAATTGACAGAATAAAAGAATTCTATATCCAAACCTAACTTAAAAATTCCCCATGTTCATTATTTAACAAATTGAGTTGATACCTACCCAGCACGAATGGGGGTGGGGGATGGTCTTCAACTTGACGCCCCTCATCCAGCCTGATTTGCAGTCTCGCCGTATTGCACATTCAGCCTCCTCTCCCTCCTGCTGAATTGGCATCAGCTCATCAGCAGCAACCTGAAAATAGCCTGTCTTTCTGGATTCATGTCTTCAGAGAAGGCCAACTGGGCCGCCATTGGACGTGGGCCAGCCATGTTGGCTTTGGACTTTCCAAACTTCCCCAGAGCTGTTGGGTGGAATTCTGAGCACTCCCAAGTGGCTTCAGGGTCATGATCCATGTTTGCTTAGGAGAGGAGCCAGCACAGCTGGATGGAGCTTGAAGGTGGAGAAGGAGCTCCAGACAGGGCCCTGGGGGCTGTGAGCATCCCTGCATGGGGTCTTCCAAGCTCCAGTCCAGGCTCCAGTCCTGCCCTAGCAACTTCTACACACTGGGCCTGCTCCTTCCTGCTGCTCAGTGGGTGCCGTGAGCCCTGGGGCTGGTCACTCTTATCCACCATGGTGTCCTAAGTGCCAGGGACAGGGCCTGGCATACAGTGGGAACTCAGCAATTTTGATGAATGAATGCAAGAATCTCCATGACAAAGTAGTCCTTTCTGACCAGTCTCCAAAATGGACTTCTTTTTTTTTTTTTAATTTGCATATAGACCGCCATCAGAAACAAGAAGGAAAGATGGCGAATTAGAAGCCTTCTTCTACTGCAAGTGACCATGTGCCTGTATGTGCATACGAGTGTGTGCAGGGGTCCGTGTCATCATTCATGGACATTGCTAGCCCTGCACTGTGGCTGCAGTGTTTCTCTCTCCTGGAAATAAACATTCATGTCTTTTTCTTCCCTCCCTTGCAAGATGGACTCACAGCCCCTGTCCTCTTGCCAAGGAAGCCAGGTCTCCCGTTGGAGACCCTCCATGCCAGGCACAGTCTGCTTGGCAGGAGGCCCGGTAGGTAGCAGACACCCCCCGCACCCCAGGGCTGAATGCGCTTCCTGCACAGTTGAGCTCTGTCCCCACCCCATCCCCCGAGGGAACTGCTTGGCCCAGGAATCAGTCCTGGCTGGGGTTAAGCGCTGCTCCTAGACCACCTGGCTAGCCCAACACATGTAAACATCGGGATGTGCAAAAAACGGTTCCAATGGCAGGAAGCAAATTTGGACTCCTTCAGGTGGGAGACAGACCTGGAAAGGGAAGGACCCAGGCATGAGTTCATTGCCTTTCAAAGCTGAGCTCCTCACAAGCTGTGATGGGGAGTGGGGCATGTGCTCCACATTCCTTCCACCCCACCCCCAAGCAGTGTGGCCTTCGCAGATTTGCACAGGCTTCAGGGGGTGGGGGGCAGAGAGGAGCATTAAAAGCAATTATGCAGACCAGCTTTGAGTGTTAGTGTTTAACAAACAGCTTTGAGTTCTAATTTTCTGCAAAACACATACCGCAGGTACAATTTGTACTCATTACTGTATGTTGGGAAAGTTATTAAAAACACTCAAACTTGGTTGAGACTTCCTATGGCATCATCCCTGGATTTTAATTGGTTTTTATCTAGTTCTATAAAGGATCTCTTTAAACCCAATCAAAGTCCCTGCCTGCGATATCATGCCAGTGGAAAGACAGGGAGAGCCCATTAAATGGTGTGAGTCTTCCCCCCCACCCAAAAATGAACAGCCTGGACGATCCACAAAGATTCCGTCACCAGATAATTTATACTTCTTTTGATGGGCACAGTTACCAAATGACAAAATAACAGTGTTTCGTAACATAAGGGTTAAATCTTAATCTCTGAGGTTTGCAAAGCCGCTACTCGCAGTCTCCTTAAAATTTAATATACCTCGTTAATGCTTCCTTGCAAACACTGAAGGATTTTTATGATTATAATCATGTGTTACAGCACCTAGTACTGTTTCTAAGCAGCATACTAATCAGCTTAATGAGATATTACTGCACTTTTTGTTGACTAAAGCAAAATCCCTTTTATTGTTCTAAAGCCTGTCCTTTACTTTATTTTTTCCCAAAACATTATCTTGTTTTATTATGTACCAGTAAATATCATGCCATTGGGTTTTTTTGGGAGGGGGGTGGGAAGGAACCAAATCATAAAATAATCTCTTTCATCTCGGACTGGGGAATGTATTGAACATAGTCACCGGAAACAAAAGTTCCGCGTGGGTCTCCGGTCTTGAAGGGAAAACCATTCTGCTCTAAGGCAAACTCTGAGCGAACCAACAGGTGCAGGTGCTACAAGGGGGACAGGAGGAAAAGTTTGACACGTAGACCCTCGATTCGATATTAGGTGTTGAACGTGGTAAAACATTAATAATTTAAGTGTGAATGAATAATTGCAGTCGGTAAATAGAAAATACAAGGAAGACAATCTATCGCCAAAACAAATTGGAGAAGCAATGCCATATTGCATAATTGGCATTTAATAATTCATCTTTTTATTATTGTTTTTGACTATAATTCCTTAGCATTATCACGTGTAGGTAAGGCATGAAATGCAAATTCCTCCCCGGCTGAGGCCGTGCCTCCGCTGCACCCCGGTACCTGGCACCCATCTGAACTCTCGCTTTATTTTCAGGGATGGAAGAAGCCAGTCTGTGCCTTGGAGTGTCCTCGGCGGCCCCGGAAGCTGAGCCCCACCTGAGCGGCCCTGTCCTCAACGGCCAGTATGCCATGAGTCAGAAGTTGCACCAGATCACCTCCCAGCTCAGCCATGCCTTCCCCGAGCTGCATCCCCGGCCCAACCCGGAAGAGAAGACCCCCGCGCCCCTCGACGAGAAGGCGCACGTGCCCATGAGCGGCCAGCCCATGGGCAGTCAGATGGCGCTCCTGGCCAACCAGCTGGGCCGGGACGTCGACACCAGCCTCAACGGGCGGGTGGACCTGCAGCAGTTCCTCAACGGGCAGAACCTGGGCATCATGTCCCAGATGAGCGACATCGAGGACGACGCCCGCAAAAACCGCAAATACCCGTGCCCGCTGTGCGGCAAGCGCTTCCGCTTCAACAGCATCCTCTCCCTGCACATGCGCACTCACACCGGCGAGAAGCCCTTCAAGTGTCCCTACTGCGACCACCGGGCGGCGCAGAAGGGCAACCTCAAGATCCACCTGCGGACCCACAAGCTGGGCAACCTGGGGAAGGGGCGCGGGCGGGTGCGCGAGGAGAACCGCCTGCTGCACGAGCTGGAGGAGCGGGCCATCCTGCGGGACAAGCAGATGAAGAGCAGCCTGCTGCAGCCGCGGCCGGACCTGAAGCCGCTGCCGCACGCGCAGCCCGCCCCGCTGGCCACCTGCAACCTGGCCCTGCCCGCCAACCACAGCGTGCCCGACGCGGCCAACCCGGTGCCCTCGCCCAAGCCGGCCAGCGTGCAGGAGGACGCCGTGGTCCCGGCGGCCGGCTTCCGCTGCACCTTCTGCAAGGGCAAGTTCAAGAAGCGCGAGGAGCTGGACCGCCACATCCGCATCCTGCACAAGCCCTACAAGTGCACGCTGTGCGACTTCGCCGCCTCGCAGGAGGAGGAGCTCATCAGCCACGTGGAGAAGGCTCACATCACCGCCGAGTCGGCGCAGGGCCAGGGCCCCAACGGCGGCGGGGAGCAGGCGGCCAACGAGTTCCGCTGCGAGGTGTGCGGCCAGGTGTTCAGCCAGGCCTGGTTCCTCAAGGGCCACATGCGGAAGCACAAAGACTCCTTCGAGCACTGCTGCCAGATCTGCGGCCGCCGCTTCAAAGAGCCCTGGTTCCTCAAGAACCACATGAAGGTCCACCTCAACAAGCTGTCTGTAAAGAGCAAGTCCCCCAGCGACCCGGAGGTGCCTGTGCCCATGGGTGGCATGTCCCAGGAGGCCCACGCCAACCTGTACTCCAGGTACCTGTCCTGCCTTCAGAGCGGCTTCATGGCCCCGGACAAGGCCAGCCTGAGCGAGCCCAGCCAGCTCTACGGCAAAGGGGAGCTGCCCATGAAGGAGCGGGAGGTCCTGGGCAAGCTGCTGTCGCCCATCTCCGGCATGGCCCACGGGGTCCCCGAGGGCGACAAGCACTCCCTCCTGGGGTGCCTCAACCTTGTGCCGCCACTCAAGTCCAGCTGCATTGAGCGGCTGCAGGCGGCTGCCAAAGCGGCCGAGATGGACCCCGTGAACAGCTACCAGGCTTGGCAGCTCATGGCCAGGGGCATGGCCATGGAACATGGTTTCTTGTCTAAAGATCATCAGCTACAACGCAACCACGAAGACACTTTGGCAAACGCCGGAGTGATGTTCGATAAGGAGAAGCGGGAGTACGTGTTAGTGGGAGCAGATGGCTCCAAGCAGAAAATGCCTGCTGATTTGGTTCACAGCACTAAAGTGGGCAATCAGAGAGACCTGCCAAGTAAGCTCGACCCTCTAGAAGGCAGTCGGGATTTTTTGTCGCACGGGCTGAACCAGGCGCTCGACTATAATCTGCAGGGGCCCGGGAGCATGAAGGAGAAGCCCACTGAGTGCCCTGACTGCGGCCGGGTGTTCCGCACCTACCATCAGGTGGTCGTGCACTCCCGCGTCCACAAGCGGGACCGCAAGGGCGACGAGGACGGGCTGCACGTGGGTCTGGACGAGCGGCGCGGCTCGGGCAGTGACCAGGAGTCCCAGTCGGTGAGCCGCTCCACCACGCCGGGCTCCTCCAACGTCACCGAGGAGAGCGGGGCCGGCGGCGGGCTCTCCCAGACCGGGAGTGCCCAGGAGGACAGCCCGCACCCCTCCTCGCCGTCCTCCTCAGGTAGGCTGCCAGGGAAGATGGGGGACGAGCGGCTGGTGCCGGGAGCCCACCCCGTCTGGGGGCCCTGGCTCCACGCAGGCCTCGGGGAGAGGAAGGGCCTTCGCTGCTCTTCCAAGCCAGCCCTGAGCTCCCTGTGGCTTGCTGGCCTCTGTGGACCTTGCCTTTCTGCCCTGCCTCAAGGGAAGGCTAGCATTGCAAGTCGTTGGCCTTCCCTTGAACACTGGCTGCCCGGAAGGAGAGCTGGTCCTCCTGTGTGGTAGACATGACCAGCTGGTACGCTGGCCAACAGGCAGAGCCTGGCCTGCCCCAGCAGTGGGCTGCCCGGCCCCGTTTTTATGCCCCGCCCCCGCCCCCAAATCTGTCATCACCTCGTCTCTGGAACCTGGGAGCTGGCGTCTTAGCTCCATCCACGGATGTGAAGGTGTAAGTTCAGACCCTCACCGTCTTTCCCCCTGAGTATGCTCCCACAGTTGTCTCACTCGGGCACCCCAATCTCCCTCCCCAGGCCAAACCTGTCTCCTGTCCCCTTGCAAAATTCCAGCGTGGCTCACCTGTCAGGCCCCTGTAGCCTGAAGAACCACACCACTCAACTCTGATGGTTTGGAAAAACACAGAGGTTTGAAACACAGATGCATGACGGCGTGTCTTAAATTGTACTGTGTTACACGGGCGATACAGCTTTGGGGTCTAAAATAGCAAAGCAGAAAATCTGTCATCAAAATGTCTGTGAAACGCTGAAGCTTCCTGGCCCGGTTTGGGGGAAAGAAAAAAAAAAAAAAAGGCCCCCAAAACAACAACAACAAAAAAAGCCCACTAGCCTAAGACGGCTAAATTAAAATCACTACCTAACAGCAGGTAAGCTTGTTGCCTGCCTCCGTATTTTCAAAGTCCCTTTCTAATGGATGGTAAATTGAAAGTTATATCTCTAGCCTTTTATAAAGAAAGCATCTCGCTAATACTGTAATCATTCTGCAGCCTAACAACAGAGGAAATCACGCCATAACAAATACCCTGTTACTAATGGCAACATTGATTTCTGCAATCAGCCATTAAGTCTAGAAAATGAAAGACAGTTTGAGGCACCTCAAGGCACCGCATTGCCCACTGTTAAAGGCGTGGCGGCACACCGTCGAGGGTCGTTTTGGTGAAGTTTTTTTCTTTCCTTTTCCTTTTTTCCCTTCTGGGTTCCGATAAATATTTCCGTATCGGGAGCATTTGGCTGCTGTAGTTAGTAAGTAGATGTCACTTGAGTTTTGCTGTCATTGTCACGCTTCAGCATTCCTCCCACCCCACCCCCTGTTCTTGCAGGACAAAATTAGTATTAAAATAAAGTGTGAGTCTGCGGGCTTGTTACAAACCAGTAAAGAATGGTTAACGTACATAAATCTGAGCTGCACATTCCGGAGATTCCGATAGCTCTTAATGCTGCTGTTTAAATACCCATGAAACACACTGTCTACTCCTGGAGTCCTGGGCTCCCTTGCGATTTATTTCCGGAGGGGCCCCCTGGCAGAGTCTGATCAGGACCTTGAGGAGTGCGGAGGGGTGAGGCCCCCGGTGCGCCGAGTGACCACTGCGTGGAACGTACGAGGTGCCGGGGAAGGGTGTGCGAGTTTCCCAGCCTGACAGCAGGAACTCCAGAAAAAAATGGATCTTTTGTGCCGAGGCAGCCAAGTGCCAGGCAGGCCCCCATCAGGAGGGACGCTTTCCGCCCTCCTAGGGAGAGGGCCCGCGTTCTGGGGAGCGTCGTCTCACTGTTTCTGGATCCGGGGCCTTTAAGGGGGCAGAAGGCAGAGGGCAGACTGGCTCCCCTAAGTTTTTGGAGTGATGTGGAGTTAACATTGACAGATTTTCATCCCTCTCCCAGACCTGCTGAAACGAAAAGATCTCCGCAGAATATTCCGGCACCAAATGTTCGGCTTTATTAATGACGTGTTTACCATGTTTTTCCCACCTTCTGGCCAAGTGATAGCCTCGTGCTATTCTATCTCTGTAGTTTCCATATCTGTCCATACTCGGTTGAAAAAACCCATTTTGCTTAAAAGAACCAACAGGGCTTACAACTCAAAGGAGAATTATTCTTGAGTTGTGGTTATCTTCTCACTTTTATTTCCCTCATTGAAGTATTTTACAATTGTGAATACCGATTCTTTCCTTTCTGGTTGACTTCTTTGTTTTCTTCATATTCAAATTAGACCCTTTCATAATTTTCCGACTAAGTAGGAAAATTGATGGCATACCAATAGGCAGGCCAAATCAGCCGCACGCCTGGGGTATTCAGGTTTTCCTGGGATTAGGACCCTTAACCAAATCTGGTTAGTCTTCCCTCTGATTTCTAACAAGTATGACTTGTATAAAGTGCGATTAAAATAAGCATTTACATAAAAATCTTGACACAATAGGCATTTTTCTTATTACCTGTTAGAGAGAAACCTTCAAGGTGAAGGGGGAAAAAAATCTTTAAGCCCTTAAGTAAAGAAAGGAGTACTTATTAAGGCTTTTATTAAGAAATAACCGCAAAACACGGTTTTACAAATTTCTCAGACTGCATAACAATGTCGCAAAACTTAATTTGCATCACTTGATTCTTTTTTTGTTGAAAACTGGGTCAGTAGGGCCTGAGAAACTATTTTTTCAGATCTTAACCAGTGAATTCTTCTTTATAAATCGCTGCTCTTAACATGATAGTAGTTCTGAATTCATCATAAAAAACCTTTTTACAGAGAGCCTCTTAGAACAGATCTCCAGAAGAAGGCTTACAATGAGTGGCAGAGACGTCCTTTGTTATCTGATGTAATTCTTTGCAAAGGAGGATTGGGAACGGAGTGGCTGTTTAAAAATGTCTTGCTCAGACCGAGACGAAGACGGGGTCAAGTTTGCAATCAAACAGTTACTGCCGAGATGGGCGACTGTCACTGGCTAGGCTAATGTGGGATGCAGCTGTTTGTTATGTGAGCAAAAGAATGTTTGAATCAGTGAACATGTGAAAGTGATTCCAGTGAACCAGAAAATGTGTTTGTTCTTTGGCTCTCCAGACTGCTGAGAACGGAGCTTAAGATCAACCGCGAAAACTAGGACCTTTGACAAATTGAGAGGTCGTATTTTCTAACAGAAAATGGACAAAACCAGTCACATGGATCACTTCCCCATCTTTCCCCTTTGTTTTATTTTTGTTGTTGTTGTTTGTTGTTTGTTGTCGATTTGACTTCCCGATAATTTTACACCATCGGAGATGTCATTTCTGCCTCCATGGACGACGCAAAGGGAAACTATTTGGAAAGCAGCAGCTTATAAATTTTACTCTTTTATGACATTTAGAAAGCGGGGCGGCTGTTTTGACGCTCCCTCATTTTCTGGCTCGCGTGCAAACGCTCCGATGGCATTAATTTCTGCATCTCTCCCCAAAACCTCGATGGAGACTGTGCTCAGATCAGAGCTTTACTCTGAGCCAGAAGACGACCAAAGTTCTGTTTCTTTAGGTTTTGCCTTGGAAATCACGCTCAGAATAATTAAAACTTAATGTACTAAGAAACGATACTGTTCATTATATCCAACAGGGTACTTACCTTCTGCATTCCCCATAATTTTGGAGAGGGGCTAATTGAAGTGTTGACGGTGGGAAGGGGGTAATTGAATGCGTTGACCCTCTGTTCATTAAATAAAGTCGGCTAAGTTACGTGATCAATGGAAAGCCAGGGAGAGATGCAAAGATGAAAACAGCGTTAACCCCTACTACTTCTGGTATAATATTTTGAGATGGTCAAGGCTTATTTGATCAGCTGGGCTGGAAGCCTTGTGGGGTCTTCTTTTGTTGCCTGAGCTGCATTCCTGAAATGCTGGGTCTCCAATCCTGCATCCGTCCATTGACCAAGGCATCAAAGGCCTTTATCCTGGGCTCCCTGGCACTTACATCGGATGTCTAGTGATATGATAGATTTTCTTTCTTTTCCACCTCTTTTTCTGATGTGGTTCCTCCTCCCTGCCCCCATCCGCGATAACCACTGCCTGCTCCACCAACAAATCTGGGCACCCCCAAGAAGGGGGGGAGAGCGGAGAAAAAGAAAAAGAAAAAATTTAAGTCTGAGGATTAAGATCTTCATTTTTTTTTTTTTTGCTTGTGCATTCCAATTGTTCTTAAAATATTTGGCAATGTCAATTAGTAACTGAGCAGAGTTAGCTGATGAACACAATTTTCCAGTAGACTGAGCACCCTATTGTTGCCGAGCGAACAGCAGATTTCTGAGGTCATTATCATTCGCTGGTTGCTTGGCCCAGCTGCTTCCTGCTGCAAAAGCCAAACTTTATACTGGAGCTCGGGGATGGCGGGGATGGCGTGCAGCAACAGGGGGCTGGGAGGGGGAAGAGGGGAGCTGGCTGCAGAGCCGAAGACAGTCATTATCAGCAGAGGAAACAGAAAGTAAAAGTTTCCAGGCAATTCCAGGAAAACGGCCCTATCAGGCTTCTTCCTCCTGTGCCTCTCCAAGCACCTTCAGCCTCCAGGCAGGGAATTCAAAGGACCAGGGACGTCCCTGTGGGCATTGTGGCAACTAATCTCTTCGCTGAGCTTAGAACTTTGGAAAACAATAATCCCATTTACAAATGTACTTAAAAATTGTTAACCCAGTCTTCGGCATGTGAGTGATCCCTCCTAGATAGACGCCTTCGTTTTTATTAAAAACAGGAGAAAAGGAAGAAAAGAAAAACAAGTCCCTTTCCAAAGATGGAATGACTTTCTTGAAATTAGCCAACTTGAAGATGACAAGCAGGGAACATTATGTCATTTTCCAGAGGGACCTTTTGAGCAGATAATAGTCTGAAATTCCTTGTAAAATCAAATTTAACGTGGAAGGCTCCCCCTGCCCTTTCCAGCTTCCTTCTTCTCCTGCTCCCCTCCCTCGCCCACCCCCGAATTTGGGAGCTGGTTCAGTGAGATGAAAAGCTGCACTTTTTTAAAGCTCAGCTGTTAAAACTGAGCGCCATATGCAGCCCTTCCATCCCCGATGTGGAAGCGTGTGCGGGCGGCCGCCGTGTTGGTGGAGATTTACGGAGGCTCGGCTGCGTGTGCCGAAGCTGTCCTGGGCGGACGCTGGGGGCCCTTCCTGCACGCGCAGTGCCCCCCCCCCCCCCCCCGCCTGGGCTAATGCACCAGCCAGACTTGGGCTGACTCCTGGCAGGTGTTGATGGGCCTCGGAGGTCAGAGGGCGGGAGGTCAGAGAGCCGGGTGGCCTCCCTCTGGTCCCTCACCTTTCTGCTGGGTCTGGGCACTGAGCGGGGACAGGGATTCAGAAGATTCTCCTCCTGATCTATGTTTCCCCTTCAGCGTGTGCACTTTGAATATCTTGAGTCCAGGAGCAATGCTGTGGGGACACTCGGTCCCACTCTGGGGCTTTTCTTGCCTCTCTCATCCCCCATGCATGGAGCTATAAATCCCACTTCCACAGGGCTGCCCGATGGCGCTGTCACTTAACATTTCAGAAAGAGAGAAATTGCACTGGCTCTAAAAATCTTCACATTGGGAGTGTAATATAAAAGATGTGTGACATAAAATCCCGGAAGCAAAGCCTCTGCAATGATCGGGTGGATTCCCAGGACGGACACCGTTTTGTGTGGGAGGATCCGACTCCTGGCCCCAGGGTCCCTCAGGCCCCTCCCCTGTTGGCAGCTCACCACCTCCACTTGCCCATCCTCATGGTGGGCACCGCGGGGCTGGGCTCCCCCCATGGCCCGAGGGCTCCGGGGGTGCTGCGTTCCCACCCAGCGCTCTGAGAGGTCCAGGGTGCTCACTGGGCGTCTCTTCTGTATTGCATGTTAACTCGAGGAACGTATGCCTTGATTTAATTCTAAATTTGATGGTAATAAGAAAAACAGATTTGCCGAGAACAGGTTACAACAAGGCAAAGACCTAAGCAGGCGGCTTTCAAAATAGAGCGTGAAGCATTAGCCGCGTGATTCCCATTGATTGGAACGGGAGGTTCCAGGCTTGGGTTCTGGCCACCACCTCGGATGTGGGCGTTGGGACGGGCAGTGTGACTTATAGACGGCCACGCGTGGCCAGAAGCAGGCAGGGATCATGAGATTCTAGGAGCCACCTTGTCTTACATCTCAGCCATTTCCTGTGTCCACGCTCCTCGGAGAGAAGATTCTGGAAGGGGGCCCTGATATCTCGGGTGGGTGGAGTCAGGGACAAGCTTCAACAAGTCTCCCATTTTACTGGGTCTCAAAATGCCATTGGGTTCAAGAGGGAGACCGCTGGGATGCGTGGAGCTCCTGAGAGGGAGGGCAGAGGGAATCCTGGGGAAACATCCGTGTTGGGAGCGCTCTGCTGCGTTCTGAGCCTGTGAGGTCAGAGCGGGAGTGAGCAGCTGACTCCTTTAACTGCCGGACTGCTTTGGGGCCTTGATGGTAGGGGTGGAGAAACACCTGCAGAGATCAGGAGATTGGATTTGTGCAGACATCCCAAATTCGTGATGACTGGGCTGGGACCTTTGCCATCTGCTCCCCTTGGGCTCGCTTACTGCCTTTCTGGGTTTGTCACCTCCCTATGCCTCCCTGTCCTCAGTCAGCATCTGACAGCTCCCTGCACTTTTGCAGAGGAGGCTGGCCCACTGAGGAAGGAGGAGGGGGTGCAGAGAGGAAACGGGCTCTCCAGCAGGGTGCAGGGCAGGTGGTGGGGAGCTCTCTGTTCTCCCCAGGAAGTGAGCCTCGCAGCAGCTGAAAGGAGCCTTGGGTCCCCCTTGCCTCTTCCTGGCAGGACGGGGCTACGGCAACATTTACTTAAGCTGTGGAGTTTGGCACTGCCGCCGCCAGGCGCCATCTGGAAAGCCCTTCTCAGAAAGCCGTGGACCCTCCCAGAAGAGCTCAGGGGAGCGGGACTTGGGCAGAGCTTTGGGGCTTTTTTTTTTTTTTTTTTTCCCCTTCTTCTCAGGCAGAACCTGAACATGGAGGCACCTGAGCAGGGCACGGGGGCTGGGGTCCTCTGGAAGCTGCGTGGCTGACCCAGGTCCTTTCCGCAGGCTCGTGGCTGTTCTGTCCGCCAGGCGGGCCTCTCTGCACTCAAGTCCTGAGCCAGATCTGGTTCAGCTTTTCTTTGTCGGGAGTGCACTCGATTTCCTGGGGTGGTGTTTCCATTTATGTATTTTGTATTGTGTTCCGCTTAGTGTTTTCACCTGAGTCCTGGTATGTCGTGTGTACAGAGGTGTGGAGCCGGCCAAGGTGGTTCTGGTTAGTTACTGATACTACCCTGTAATAACAGGCCTTGTTCACAGAACATAAGAAACGAATGTTGTGCCTCTCAACTCTGTTGGGGAGACAAGACTGAGAACCCGAGGCTTGGCTTGGGACAAACAGGGCCCAGCTAAGCACAGAGATTTGCCACCATACTTTCCCTGATCCTCATCTTCAAAAACAGCTGCTGAGCCCCAAAACAATGCGTGTCTGAACACTCCCGACAGCTACCTGATGGGTGGGCCGAGGCACAAAGGGAGTTGTGCTGAACGCCGGTGGGATTCATGGGCTCAGTTTTGTTTTCTTCTCCCGCCGAGGGAAAGGGGTCCAGGGCCTAGCTTCTTAGGGGACCCATCTCCTTGTTGCCGTGAGCCTTGGGATTTTGTGGGACACGTGACATATGTCAGAGAAAAGCGTGAGGCACAGCACAAGCTGACTCCTTGGCTGAGTTGCCCACTGCACCACGGTGGGGGGCGGGGTGGCCCGCCAGGTGCTGGAAGGAGGACATGGGAGGCAGGTGGGCTTAGTTTTCAATACCTGGTCTCTTGCTTCGAAAGACTGGGGTCAGTTTTCAGCTTTTCCTGGGAGGCGGGGTACGCCTTTGGGAAACTTTCCTATGTTTTACCCTGGGCCTTGGGTCCAGAACATTCCACAGAGGAATCCAGTCTTTCTCTGGTGGAGGCAGAATTGTTGGACTGGAATTTGGGTGGCCACCAGTTTTGTCTTCTTGTCTGACCTCAGCTCCAAAGCCATTGGATGTGCGACGAAACAGGACCCCACCACGAAGCTCTCTTCTCATTAAAGTAATGCCCCGAAACTCGACTGGGTGGTTGTCATCCGTGCTTTTTGGACACCCTCGGTTGTCTTCAATCATCTTGAGAGGCATTTTGGAATATTTCCAGCTTGCTTATGTTTAGTTTAGTTCAACATGAAATGTATGCAGCGGTTGTTTCCTTGAAGACCGAGACAGATTCATGTGTCTCTTCGCTGCTAAATATGTTCTGTTGAATTTGTTGCTAAAATAGGTGTTTTAATTTTTTTTTTTTAAGTAATTTGCCCTGAAAAATCGAAGTGATCCCTTAACAAAGCTGAGGTCTGACATAAAATAATTGCTATTACGGGAGACAGGCTGGCAGGGTTGGGCCCCATCTCAGCTGGGGCCTGACCCCCTCCGAAAAATCCCTTACAGGTGACCTTCAAACCCTTTCCACTTGGCATCCGCCAAGAGGGATGCTTCCTGACTCCTTTGTTGTTATTGCTGTCAGCCAATGACATTTTTGTCATTTTACTCGTCTTGGGTATTTAGAAAATATGAATAAATAAAAATAAAAATAACTTTTAAATATGCATGCTCACCACCACTCGGAGATAATTAGCACATCCTTTTCCAGTCCCCCCGTGGACCGAGAGATGAATTTAGCCAGATAAGATCAAACAGCACATAATTCTGTATGCTATAGTTTTTACTTAAGCCTATACAGTTTATTGTTGGTATATGCTTGAATATTCTACACAAGGGTCAGCAAACTTATATTTATTAAATATTTCAGGTGCTGCCGGCCACGTGGTCTCTGTTTGAACTCCTTACCTCTGTCATCAATGGAAGTGTGTAATAGTCTTCCAATTAGACTTTATTTACAAAATCGAGTAACAGGTGGATTTGGCCTATGAGCTGCCTTTTACAGACTCTTGTTCAACACAGTAGCTGTGCTTTTTTTCTTTTTTAAAGCTTCACACAAGTAATACGTTCTTTGAGAAAATATCAGAAATATAGAGAAGCAAAGGGAGAAAAAATTGACATCTGTAAAAGGGTTTAGGCCGTCTCCTACCTGCAGAGTGTAATAGGAATTGCTTCCATTCTGTTTTTCCTGCACCCAATCGTTCTGATCCTCTGCACAATTATTTTCTGAGGGAAGCTCCCCGGAGCGGACTCCCTGGTCACAGGCGGGCCACCCTGGGGCTGCAGGTGTGTATTACGGAGGCCGTCCCCTCCTGTAATTTTTAACCAGGAAAATGTTCCTCCCAGGGTTCTGCTGAGATCTGTCTCCCTGAGGCTAGTCACCAGTCTTCTCTACGGCTCATCTGTGCATCAAATACTCATTGGTTCGTTCGTGCGTGCGTTCATTCATTCATTCTTTCATTCAAGGGCAAAATGCTTATGCAGTAGGTTCTGAACCGAGCAATGCGCCAGGTCCTAGGGATGCAAAGGTGAGTAGGGACATACCTGGGCATCCAGAGTTGCAGACCCCGGGACGCCCAGGGCATGTCATTAAGCAGAGTGAGACAGACCCACGCGGGACCCCACTCCCCGGCCTGGAGGAGCACCGATTCACCTGGGAGCCCACGTTTGCTCCCGAGGGATCTAGGAGGGTGAAGGGACCTCCTTTGTCACCTAAGGGAGTCCTTTGGCAGGCCACGCTTTCCCTCTGCAGGATCTGGCTGATCCGAGGACTTTTAGGGGAAACAGATGCCCCAGCTCAGCCCCTAGGGTGTTGCTGTGAGCTAGAGTTGGAATCACTTTCTTGCTGCAGAAGAGGCCCTGTAGGGAAGTCCAGGGGGGAGTTTTAAGGAAGACCTCCCCTCCTCCCCCAGGGCAGGGAAGAGGCAGGAGGAGAATGCTGAGGGTTTTGTAGCTTTGCTGTAGGGCTGTTGGGTAGCCCCCTGCACTCCCTGGGTGGCCCAGAGCAGGGAAGGGGCCAGAAGGGGTGCGTAGCAGGCTCCATGTGCTGTGGGTGAGGGGCCCGAGTCAAGTGTCAGGTGGCCTGGGGCCTCCCAACTCACCTGACTTCAGAACTGCCCACTCCTTCCCCACAGGGATCAGGTGAGTCATGTGGGGGACTCTACCCCTTCATATGCCCAAACACCCACCCTCGGCAGCATGAGTATAGAATCATGGGCAGGGTAGACAGAGCCGTTTTTCTGGTTGGGTATTGGGACATGAACACAGAGCCACTGTGAGATTGGGGGAAATAATTTCCCCTAGTACACATCAGACCTCAGCACCCCTTTATTTTCTGTGAAATAAAACCTCATAAGCCTGGCTATTAACCCAGAGACAATTGTATCTTCTAATGTTTAAGAAAGGGCTCAGAGCAGACCACACACACTTCAGCGGCACCTGCCCCCCACTCCCCCCCCCCACATCTTCAGCTTTCAACCAATAGTTGGACAATGTGAGCAGCTCACTCCTCTTCCCTGAACCCAGGCTTTTTCATCCACATGGCTGGAGTGGAGTGAGGAAGTCTAGAAGGCTCTGAGGCTCCCTTCTTCTCCTCTGTCCCCTCCTCTTGTCTCCCCTCCCTTCCCAAACCTTTCCATGACCCAAGGGTAACTTTCTCATCCACTGTTCCCCAAGTCGAGGGAAGTTCACAGTCTGAGGATTTGGTAGATTTCTTGTTGCTATTTGTGTCTGCGCCTCGAGCAGGGGGCGAGGCCACATTATGCCTGCAGGGCCGGGGGGTCTGGTGAGACCCTCATTTATTTCCCTTCCGGCCAGGTGCCTTCCCACCTACTATCCCTGTCTGAGAGCCTACAGGCCAGGGACAGAGTCAGTGCTGCTGCTGGGAGGGCGCCGCCAGGGTCCATCACCCAGTGCGGCCAGCCAGAGGCTAGCTTTTCCGTTCCTCCCAGTGGGCACGGAGGAGGGCTCTGGGGCTGGCCTTTAGAAGCTGTGTGGCCCAGCGAGGGTCATTCATCCTCTCTGTGCCTCAGTGTCTGTGGTGCATGTATCTTTCTATAAAAGGCTTAGCACGGTCCCTGGCACGAGGACGTGCTCACTAAAGTGGCCTGTTATTAGGATTCTTCCTGCACTATGCAGTACAAAAATAAGTGGGTAAAAAATCAGAAACTTGGCCAGTGGCTTGTGCTGGAGGTCACACAGCACTGAAGGACAGCCTCGATGATTTAGTTTCACAGGATTTAGCTGGCACTTGCCAGGGTCCTGAGTGAAGCAGTGGGATCAGTTGGGCTTGTCCCACCATTTCCACTGGAGGATGATTGGGGCCCTTCTGACACTGTCCTGGGAAGGCAGCTCCCTTCCTTTACGCAGGACGCTGACAAGTGATCCTTTCTCTGTCCAATTTCCTCGCATATTTTGTTGCCACAAATGAATCCCCATTCAAACTGTCTTTGCAACTGTAACTAGGGATTCAGGGGTTCAAGTCACTGAAAGATCTGGGGACTGGTCTGTGATGCAGACTTAGCCGATGGTGTTCCCATGGTTTCCTCTCCTCGTAGTGGCAAAAAGGCTGCCGCAGCTGAGACCTCACATCCCCATACCACCTCTCAAAGGAGCACTCTCCTCTGGAGGCCCAGCAACTATCCCCTTGCATTTTGTTACATCTTAGTGTGTTATTATGCCCATTTCTGAATCAGTCCCTGTGGCCAGGGGACTGGGATGCCCCTGCTTATGTCAAGCAGGACTCACCTCTGGGTGGGGGACGGGGGATCTCATCCAGGCCAATAGCTGTGAATGGGAAAGACAAGTTTTTCCCGTAGAGATTCAGATGAAAGGAAGCCTAGAGCCTGAACAGCACAACGGTCCAAAATGTCACAGCTCTGAGGCCCTGCCAGCAGTGGAAGCATTTGCCGTCTTGTTTGGGACATCTAGAGACATGTCCTGGCCTCCCAAGCCAGGTGGCTAAGGGCCTGTCCAAGGCTACCTCGCCCCTTCGCCCAGGACTTTCCGGGATAGGACCGCACTGGGCAGGAGAACCGTTCCTTGGTGATTGTCTGCAGGTGCCTGTTTCTGTTTCTTCTCTTCTTGTACTACGGAGCTTCGTCTGAGCCTGGCCACGAAGACCGCTGCCCCCCGGAGTCTTCCCGTACGTCCCCTGAGTGCCCAGGCCTGGTTCCCGGGCACACCAGTGGCAGGAGGACGGGCCAGTAAGGAAGAAAAGGTGAGATTTCTTGCTGCAGAGGAGGAAGTGGCGTGGCTTTGGGGGGCGGCACCCACAGCAGAGAGCGGGGAGAGCACAGAGCAGCATGGTTGCCTGCATGGGTCCTGGCACGGAGTGGCTTTCCCAGACGAAGGGGAGAAGCCTGGTCCTTTCCTCCCACAACCTCCACCTCTGCTGCCCCCTCTGCAGGTAGAGACAAGGTGATCATGCAAAAACGTGCCCGTGTCTCAGGTCTGAGAGGACAAGCTGCGAGAGGAAATGGCAGGTGCCTGCTGACTGCTCCCCGCCCCCCACCCCGCCCCAAAAAGGGCCAGGTGTCACTAGCCCCACTCCTAGGCTGAACAGAAGGAGATTTACACCAACCCTGGGCTGTGGTTTCCAAGTGTTTCATGGAAGGTACAGCTGGGACCTGGCCCTGCCAGAGCCCGCGGTCTGGCCGGGGAGAGCATGCTATCCAACGAGTAAACTGAGGCATGCAGAGGCTCTATTGAGTTAAGAAGGGGCCAAGTGGTGGACCTGGGATTGAAGCCCACCTCTGTCTGACCCTCGCCTTTTAATTCCTCTGTTGGGTCCAAACATGGGATGAATGGCGTGGATGGCAGAGGTCATGCTCACTTGCCCCATCTCCAGCTTTAGTTAAATCAGGCTCTAGGGAACACAGTCTTGACTCCTTCCTTCTGGCCCAGTGTTGGCTCAGCCCTGCCGAGGAGTGACCAGGGGCCCACCCCAAGCTCCACACGGACACTTGAAGTCATCCCTAAGCCTATGGTTTCAGATACTCCTGCTCCTTCCCCCCTTATCAAGGTCATACGCACCACAGGTCACCAGTGTCTTCAGAACATGTCCTCAGGGTGCCCCTAGCGGCCCATGGTGGGGAGAATGAAGCCCCAGGAACATGGCCTGGTGATGGGGACCCGGTTTGGACTTAGCAGATCTGGTTCTTGGCCTGTGGGAGCTTGCCTGGGTCTCAGTTTCCCCTATCTTTCCAAACACTAAGCTGCTCTGTCAGCATCATTTACATGCCCTGCTTTACAAGCTGGCACGGGAAGGGGGTGTGGTATGGATGGGGGCACACAGGACGGGACAGAGAGCGCAGGCAGAGGCCCACCGCTGGCCTGCGCCGGCGCTGGCTAGTGAGTGGACCCACAGAGCTCCAACGAGAAGTGGGCTCTCTCCAGCCCGGCTCCTCTCTGTGAGGAGAAGAGGGGGAAATCCCCCACTGGCAGATGAAGAGAAAGAGAATGGGCGGTCTCTAATCCTCCCCCCTCTGAGGTGTAAATTAGGAGGACAGAATTCTCATCTGGGAAGCCTTTCAGAGGAGGAGATGTGGAATTCTTTGTTGTCGTGTGTCATGGCACCAAAGGCTGAACCAAGTGGCCACTTCACCCGGGCCAGTGCCTCGGAGAATGCTGGGAGCCGCCGCTCTGCCCTGCACGCACTGGGGTGCTCCTGGGAAAGGGCCCAGGCTCATCTGGGGGCCGAGTCGGCTGTCCTGGGTGGGGAGGGGAGCGTCAGCCACGGAGCAGCTGGGAATGGAGGCTTCGTTGGGACCCTGTGCCTTTGTGATGGGGGCTCATGTACCTGAATGTCCGCCGTGGGTGCTGCTGGGAGGGCGGTCATGTACTGGGCTGGCGTTGCCATGTGCTTGTCTGGAAGTGCCTTATTTTTGGGTTGTAGGTTGCTGAGGGGGTGTGTGTTGCTGTGAGCATGCTGGATGTCCTGGGCTGTGGATGTCGTGGTCTGCAGGCAGGTGTGCCTACGTCGGTGTGTGTGCTGATGTGTATATGGGGGAGAGGGGTTGGGATGTGACTTTCAGCTGGTGTACATGGGTACTGGCATGTACGTTAGGATGTAATTTGGGGTCTGAGCATATGTTGGTGTGGCTGTGTGGTTTGGGGCATGCATAGTTGAGCATTGACACACGTTGGTAATGGATGTGTGTGTTGTGTGTCTGGTGTGGTTGTGCATGTTGGAAAGTGCATCAGCGTGTGTCTATGAAGATATGTGGGTTGGGATGTGTTGTGTGGGTAAGGATGGGTATGGTGGGCAGCGTGATGGGACTATGGTACTATTACTACCAACTAATTTTGCAGGCTTGTTTGTCCCCGCCAAGCATTGTGACCCTTGAGTCTCCTTGCAGGAAGAGAAACGGGGTTCTGAGCCAGCCCCACCCCCTTTCCCAGAACCTCAGAATGTTGCTAATGGGGTCCTCCCTCCCGATGTTAGCTCAGCCTCAGGCAGATCTGGCCGCTGAGGGGCCAGCTGGCAAATGCGGAAGGGCCTTGTCTTCCAGCATCTCACACCCAGGCCTCTACTGCCTCAGGCTCCTCTTGGAAGATGCTGGGGCTTATGAGGGCCCGGGGTCCCAACCAGGGAGCCTCTGTTCTGGACCTCGGCCAACTGTGTCTCTGGGGTAGAAGCAAAATCCTCATGAGGGCAGGTGCGTTGCTATCACGGCCCCCCGCTCGGAGCATCGGATCCAGCAGGTGGTCAGGGAATGCTGGTCAGCTCACCCAGAATGAAATGAACAGCTCTCACCCAGCACAAAGGGCACTTGCCCGGGAGCCAGTCAGGACTCGGTCCTTCCCATTGCTCCTCCTCAACGTGCCAAAGAGCCTATACTCACAGTGCAGGGCCTGGCAATACAGACCCACAGTGGGGTCACTTCGAGCTGGCCGGGCCTCCCTCTGCCAGGGAAGGGAGGATAGGAGCGCACAAGGTGGTGAGGGGGCACTGAGACGGGACGGGGGGCTTGGGCGTGTAGCTCTGGGAAGAAGCCCTCATGTGATGTGCTCAGTTTGCTGTCAACACCCACGGCACCCCTTCTCTGGGGTGCTGGCAACCTTGGCTCCATGTCCAGATCCTCCCCCTTTGATGTCTGTCCCCCGTGTACCTCAGAGCGGCTTTCTCTCTTTCCTCCCCCTCCTTGGATGCACTAGCAGCCTCGCCAGCCATGTGCCCGTCGGAGGCCAGGATAGTGCAGTCCTGTGGTCGGCGGAGTGTGGACCACCTCTGCTCTGTGGCAGCAGTGTGGAAAATGAGCCTGCAGCCACTTTTGTGTTGAGCTGGCCACATTCTGTGGCAGCCACAGATAACCTAGGAGGGCAATCCCAGGGGTTGGCAGGGGTGTGGTTGGAGATGAGCCTCACGGAGCTCACCACAAGGCAGGAACTTCAGAATGGTGCCCCAAACTAGTAGCAGGCATTGGGGGGTCGGTTTGGTCAAAGTCTGGGGGCCACTTGGGCACTGAGCCCTGGAGGAGCTCTGAAGCAAAGGGCTTTTCACTGACCTCTGTGTGCCTGGGGCATAGGGATCCCCCTTTCCTGAAATGTCAACCCATCTTCTACTAGCCATTTCACAAATGCAGACAGAAAGAAAAAACTGTTGCGGGGGGGGGGGGGGGCTTCACATGGTGGGTCAGGGCAGCCATGAGTCTGGTGGAAATTTTCCTGGACGTCACACGGAGCCATGAGACCCCAGGTCACCTCCGCGCAGCTTCTGCTGCAGATTTGTAAAACCAAGGGCTTTGCAGTCGACTGTCCTTTTTTGGTCGGCAGTTGAGGAATCTCTGAGATACAACCCCTAGTTGGAGAAGCCCGCAAGGCTCTGGGACACGGCGGGACAAGGAAGCCATGAGTGGTGGAGAAGGAGGGCGCCCCTGAGGGAAAAACATTCCTCCATGGGGCTTCTCTTACCTGAGCTCCTGGATGGGGAAAGCAAGGCAGGTGGAGGCTCAGAAGCCACGTTTGGTAGCTTCAACTTCTTGGGGGATTTGGATGGAACATGCCAGAACCCCTGAGGGATGAGGATCCTAGAGATTGGGAACTCCTGGTAAAACCTGGGGCTGTTGGGGATGGTGGGGTGAGTAGTGACATTGGTCCAGGCATCTGAGTGGTCATAGGAATGACTCAGCCACATCCCGTCCATGTTTAGAAATCTCCACGTGGAATAAAACCATGGCTGGCAAGGCCCCGTAATCGCCCCCGACACCCTCTCTCTCTGGCCTCAGCCCCACAGAGCCGGCCCTCTTGGTGGCCTGGGCAAGGTCCGTCCTTTCTGAGGCACGAGAGAGCCTCTGGACACCGTGTGTCACAGGCTGTTTGCGTGTCATCTCCCAGACCTCACTTTCAGCCTCGCTTCCTCCAGGTGGCCTTTCGGTGACACGCGATAGGAAGCATCCCTTGACCAGCCTCGCTGTAACAGCGCTGTTCTCTGTTTTCACCCGGAGGCCCCTGGAAAGCATGGGTGGGCTATTTCCTGACTCGTGGGCTCCCTCCTCCTGTTCAGCCACGTGCTTGTTTGTGGTCTTGTTCACCCCCTGGCGCAGGCTCCGTGGGACTCTGCTTGCTTTGTTGCTACGTGGTCAGGCCCCCCAACAGTGCCTGGCACGTGGTGGAGGCTCGGGAAACACTTTGCAAAAAAACACTGGTATATACATATCGTGACCGTGTGTAAGCATGTGGTTCAGTGATGTTAACGACCCTCACACTGCTGGTAGCCATCACCACCATCCATCCCCTGAACGCTTTCATCTTGCAGAACTGGAATGCTGTGCCCATCCATCAGTAACTCGCCCCCCCTCCCCCCAGCCTGGCAAACACACCCTTGACTTGTCTTTGAGTCTGAGTGCCCCAGGGACTACCAGGGAGTGGACTCGGGCGGTCTTTGTCCCTCGTGACTGGCGTGTCTCATGTAACATATCATCCTAGAGCTTCATCTGTGCTGAGCCCTGGGACAGGAGGGCCTTCCTTTCTAAGGCTGCTGGTGCTCCATTGCGTGGACAGACCACAGTCTGTCTTCCCAGTCATCCCTCGCTGGGTCCTACCTTTTGGCTACTGGAGTCAACGCTTCTGAATAAACGCATGAAGGCGGAGGGCGTGTTCTGCCCCTCTTCTTCCACCTGCCCCAGGGCCAGACTTGAATTCCGTAAGGTAATGTTTTGTATTCTATGTTGCCGCTCTCCAGGAGCCAGCGGGGCCTGAGCAGAGTGCATGTGTTCGGGCCTGGGACTTGACATTTTCGCTGGTTTCCGGGGTGAGGGTGAGGAATCGGCTTTTGATCAGAACTTGGGCCACCGGGAGGGCCTCTCTGTGCCTCGGAGGGCCCCTCTGTGCCTCGGAGGGCCCCAGCTCTCTCCGCAGAGGCAGGAGCGTGGCAGCCTTGCCTCGTAGGGCGCCGTGGCCACAGCGCCAGTGGACTGTGGGAGGGCTGGTGTGGGTCTGGGCGGAGCACCGTGGGGCAGGGCGGTGAGGGAAGGGGAGGGCCTGGCCCCACCCGCAGGACTGGCTCAGGGAGGGAGAGGGCTAAGAAAGGCAGCGGTGCTCCGCGGCAGGTGCTTAACAGCCACAGCATTCCAGAAGACGGTCACTGGTGTCCGTAGGTTTCATTGGAAGTTCTGTGTTCTCCTCCCAGCTTGTCCTGTGCCTTTTAAAAATAGAATCCCTGTCTCACTCGGGAACACAGCCCAGGTTATTGCTGAAGTCAAGGAAGCTGAGGTCTCCGAGATTCTGTGTGGGCAGGGGACTGACTTGGGTGTCTGGCAGAAGCAGAAAGGGGCAGCCACGCCTTGCATCTGGAAGGACGAAGAGGAAGGACCCAGGAGCCTGGCGGGAGGCAGACTGGGCGGGATCACCTAGGGAGCACCCCAAGCTGTGGCTTGCACCATGCAGCGAGTGCTGCCCTGGGGAACGTGCGGGGTGCTGGAAAACACACATCCCCTTCCTCCGCTCACATAACCTGGGGTGAGGTGTCCATGCTGAGCAAGGGTGCATGAGCTATAAGGCCCACATTGTCTCAGGGTTAGCTTGAGTGCTGTGGATCCACCAGGGTTTGTGAGGGCTGCGGGCCTCCTGATGGGGGTGGCGGTAGGAGATAGGCATATGCAAGACGGTGGGAAGAACAGGATGACCTTGAGAGGGTTGCCGGTGCACTGGGGGCAGACAGCAGAGTAGAGCCCGGCTCTACAGGTCCTGGGTGCCAGTGCCCATCTGCAGCCGGGGGCAAGAGCGGGCGCCCAATGCTGAGATCAACAAGGAAGGAGGGGGGGGGTGAGGACGCCTTGGCTTGGTTTGAAGGCTCAAGGGTACGCCAGGCACAATTTCATTCTTTCTGCTCTAAGTAAGAATGCTGGGAGGCCACATGAGTGTCTTTACCACTGTCTCATAAGGACAGGCTTTCTCCAGGCCTCCTGGGGAGTTCTTCCTACCTTGGTGCCTGGGAGGCCCAGATACCATGACCCAAGGCCGCTTCCTGCAGGGGGTAGGCTACCGTAAGAAATACCATTGACGAGTATACAAACAATAGAAATTCCTCTCTCACATTCAGGAGGCTGGGATGTCCAAGGTCAAGGCTGATTCACTGTGTCCTGACCAGGCGGGATTCCTGGTTGACAGATGACTGGTTTCTCACTGAAACACCCCATGGTGGAAGAGGGAGGGAGCTCTCTGCGTCTCTTTTGTAAGGACACTAATTCCATTCCTGAGGGCTCTGCCCCCATGACCTAGGTACCCTCCAAAAACCCCACCTCCCAAGACCAGTGCACTGGGGGTTAGGATCTCAATACGGGCATTTTTTTGAGACACACACTTTCAGTCTACAGCACCTCTTCAGCAGTCGCCCCAAAGGCCGTGTTGTTGATCAAGTTCTCTAACCATAAACAGAGCAGAAAAGGAGCCAAGAGGAGACTGCAGCCTGCTGTGAGCTCTTTCGGACCTCTCCTTGCCCAGGGATCCACACGTAAAATCCCTCTCCTCCGAGGGGAGCATCACATTCAAACAGTATGAGCCAATGCCCCTAGGCCTGTCCCCACTTCTGGGGTCCCTGACACCCCTGGGCTTGATGGTGGCAGGTCTGAAAGGGGGATGCCTGGCAAGTTTCAGATCATGAAACGCAGCTGAGGACAGAAGTCCCCACTCCCCACTTGGTACCCTGCTCCTCCAGGAATGGCCCGACTGGCTCACCGCTCCTGCAGCCCCCCTTGGGGACTGCGGAGGACGGCAGAGATAGACAGTGGCTGCCTTGAGAACTCAAGGCAGGTTACAAGTGGAATTGGGCAAATTCTGCTTCCTCGGGCTCTCCCGACCTGCCCGTATCTTCCCCACACGGTATTTACAGCAAGAAGCGCAGTATTTAGTGGATGGCAAAGCCGCCAGAGAACTCGACAGCACCCCGTGGTCTCCAGGGGGAGAAATGTAATTTTAAAAAAGGATTTTAGGAGTTTGGGTTATTTTTAAAGTGTGTTTTTGTTTCTTGGTGACCCCCATAACCTCTTCCGGGGTGAGCGGTGGATGGGGGATCTAGTGGGCAGCACAGGTCCTAGGGAGGAGGGAGGGGGATTCCTGTCTTCTGCCCCCCTACCCCCAAACTTCACCCCCATCTGGCCTGTTGGCACTACAATCCCTTCAGCTGCAGGCTTTTTTGGGAGGGTGAGTGGGTAGTCCACTTTTTACTTTAGTGTTAGATTTCTAGAAAAGCATCGAGGATAGTACAGAGTGTAGATTCCCCTGTTGCTAACATGGCTAGGACGCATTTGTCATGAGTAGTGAGTCGATAAGGGTGTGTTATCATTAACTAAAGCCCATGCTTACTGAAGTTCCTTCGTTTTTGCCTGATGTCCTTATCTGTTCCAGGATCCCATTCGGGATACCACATTGCATTTAGTTTTTTTTTTTTTTTTAAATGAACAAACTTGATCTTTGAGAGCAGTTTTTGGTTCACAGCAGCCCTGAGTGAGGGTCAAGTGCAGAGTTCCTACCTCCGCCCACCGTCCACATCCTAGTTGTCAGTCTCCTTGGCTTCTTTTGACTGTGACTGGTTCCCCGACCTTCCTCGATTTGGGTGATCACAACAGTTTTGAGGAGTCCTGGTCAGGTCTTTTCTAGGGTTTGTATGAGGCTTCTCTTGGGGCCAGACTGGGGTTATGGGGTGTCAGGAGGAAGACCACAGAGGCAAAACGATATCACATCATATCAGGACATGACTCACCACAGTTGATGTTGACCTTGGTCAGCCGGCAGAGGTTGTGTTTGGCAGGTTCTTCCCCTGGAAAGTCACAACCCTTTCAGCGAAAGTTAGTAGGTGGGACCAGCTGCAGAATTTGGGGTTCAGTGCAAAATGAGAAGGTGGGGCTCAGGGTTCAAAATTATTAAGGATGTCGAGAGAATGACCGGAGAACATTAAAGCAAAGTCGGGGTCCTTCTCAGCCCGAGGTCCTGTGTGCGGGCACTGATCTCATTCCTGCAAAGCCAACCTGCACTTAGGACTGTGGTCGGATCCCCCAGACTCCCCCACCTAGAGCCCTGCGTGCACAGTTCAGGAGTTCTGTGCTGGCAGGCGTGGCTCCCCGGGCAGCCAAATGGGATGGCTGGCCATGGAGGGTCAGAGGTACCCGCAGCCGTGTGGGTGACACCAGTGAAGCCCAGCGTGTTGGCACAGCACAAGTGTGTGCGGCGGTCCTGCTGAGCTACCTGCCCGGGAACGTGACAAAGTTGACCTGAGATCCGTCTGCGACAGAGAGAGACAGGCAGAGAATGGTCAAGGGTATGCGTGAGGCGGCAGTTAGTAGCAAACAGAACAACTCCATAATTAAAAAAAGAAAAAAATGTACGCCTTTGTGTGGGGGCGGGTGGGGAATGGGAGTCCTTCCTTTTCCTCAGTGCCCAGAGCAGCACTTTCTCCCTGAAAGATCTTTGAACATCTTATTTACAAGATGCACAATGAGCCTGTTTGTGATGGGCAACCCAGGGAGCCCTGCTGGAGGGGGACACCTGGCGATGGCAGCCCCTCTCCTCGCCTCTCCCTCGCTCGGGGAGGAGGACGTCTCACTCCCCTGTCTCAGGTGCATACCTGTGGAAGCACAGACCCCTTGCAGCAGCAGCAGCACAGTGATAAGGACGTACAGCTGCCAACCGCCTTCTCCTCGCTGTTACTCACCCAGCTGTTTAGAGAAGGAGAGAGTATTTCTAATCAGCCATATGGCATGGAGTTTTATTTGCCGTGGTAAGTTAAAATGTACATTATTGGTCAGCATCTCGCATGCAAATTTTGACATTGCATTCCAGGAGTACCTGCGGACGAGAGTGGTAGCGAGTCAGATCTGTGTAATTACACTGCATGGCGGGCTTGTAACACTGCCATCCCTAACTACGCCTGGTATCTCCCCACGACGGCTGCCCGGGGATATTGCCGCGTGACTCCTGTAGCTGGAGAAAGATTATGTAAACACGGTGTGCGATCTCCAAAGTGAGTAATGAAGTTGAGTACTTGTTGCAAAAATTAATAAATGGCTGGTTTCCACGTGACAGAGACTCCCAGGTGAAAACCGAGTCGCCGGGCACAGTGTTGGATAAACGCACCTCCAGGGGCAGGCCACTCAAGGAAAGGCATCCTTTTCTCTGTTGCTGTGACCACAGGGACCGTTCTCGTCTGTGCCTTTAACTTGCTGCTCGCCTAACATGAAATCATCACAGAGACCTTTCTCCCCCTCTTTCCCTGTCAGAATCTTAACCCTTGCCTCAAAGGAGAGCACGGCAGAGGTCGGGGGCTCTCTGCTGTTTCTGGAATGCTCCGTGCTGGCCCGTGCCTCTCAGGCCTTGCGGATGCTCTTCTTTCAGTTGTGTCCATCAGGTACCTCACTGTGTGTCAGGGAGTTCCTGCTCATTTCGTGAGTCTATTTCAGTTCAAGTGCCTCTTTCTCTGGGGAGACTTTTCTCTCCATCCCTGTGTGCACTTTGGGCAGTGAAACCCCTGCCCTTGGCGCCCGCATTTCCTTGATGGTGCTTATGCTTCTGCCACTGTCCGTCTCCTCCCACCATGGAGTCAGAGAGATGGGGGTCCAAATCTCGGTTCCTTCAAGGGTCAGCTTGTGTGGCCTTGAGCAAGAGACCTTCAGCACCTCAAATGCCCCATCTGTGAAATGGGAGACACTGACGGTTTACAGTCTGTAAGGCAGTAAGGATTAGATATGAGATCACGTATCTGGCACACAGTAGATGCTCATTAAGTATTTGTTAACGCATGGATGGAGGAAGGGGGAATTCTGCAGAGTCTGTCCCTCTGTAGCCTGGAGAGAGGGAGGAGGGCATGTGGGGGAGAAGGCACAGCAGGACAAAGGGGACATGTGGAAGCAAGCTAGGTGTGTCGAGGACAGCAACTCCACCTGGCTGGGAGGGCTAGGCGTGTGTCGGGGAGTGGAAGTAGGTGACTCTTGAAGGGGAGGGGAGGGCCACACTGTGGAGGGCCTTGATGCCAGGCCACGATGTGCTATGGCAGGTGCTGGGCTTCTGGGCCACGTGTGTGAGACACAACCAAGGTTTGCAGCCTGGATACAACTGAGCACGTGGAGGATTCCTGGCTGTGACATGCATCCTGGGTCCTCGTGACCTTCCCTGCCTGTGATATCCACCGCCTCCCCAGACCTTTCTGGAGCTTCCAGGTCCCCGGCGGTGGCCTGGCCTAGGCCTGGGGAAGTCTGCCTTCCCTCCCTCTCCTCTCGCTCCAGCAGGGGGTCAAAGCGCCGTCATGCTGCTGAGGGAGGATATTCTGGGGCTGTAAGCAGTTTGGATTTTCTCTTACTGCTAACATTGATTACTATTAATTAAGGTTGATATTTACAATCAGAAGGAGTACAGGAGCAGATCATTTTTTATTAATCACTCTTCTAGATTCATCATTAGTCATCATTATCAAAATATTGAGACAGTGGTCAGTGGCTGGGTTTTTAAACCCAAGCGAACGACTGAATTATGCTACATCATATTAAGTCTGTGTTTTCTGTCACCTCTCTCTCTCCTGGTCCTCCCTCTTGTCCCTCTTGTCCCCTAAATGGGTCTCAGCCTCCTGCCATTTCTCCTCCCCTCTCCACTCCCCTCCCCTGTGAACCCTCCCTCCTTCCTCACCACTGGTTCCCCCCCCCCCTTCCTTTCTTCTCTTCACCATCAATGATACCGTCTTGAGATTCTGCAACTTGCTTTTTCTCTTTCAGTGATACGGGGTATGCGTGATCTTACGTGATGCCCAAGCGCTGGCTCCCTCCTTTGCACGTCCCACGCAGCGTGGCCCTGGAGTGAGGGTTGTTTATGTTTACAGCTGTTGCCCCACTGGTGGACATTTCAGTAATTCCCCTCCCCCTTTCCTCCTCTTGGCACCATAGCCAGTGACGGGGTGGGGCTCCTCTGTGCGTCTCTGGGAGCATGGGTGAGAGCAGCGGGCCAGGGCAGGGGTGAAGCTCCTTCCCTGCCCTCCCAACCTTGTCCCTGAACTTTGGTCAGACCAACCCTCCGCACCACCCCCCGCCCCCTGCCCCCCCACCCCGTGTCTGGCATGACCCCACACTTGGCTGCACCTGTGGGGGGGTGGGGTTCTGCCCAATTTGAATGCCTTCTCTGCCCCACCTGACCACGTTCAAATCCCGCCCCTATCTTAAGGTGCTAGAGCCGAGTCTGCTCCCCTCCAAGCCTTAAGCTGTTTGCTCTTCTGAAATTCTCCTAAGAACTTGTCACTTTCTAGCCAAGTGCATTTTGTAGTTTTGAATTTCCAGCCCATGAGGGCAGGGAAGAATCTTCCTGTGTCGTTTTAGACACCCAGTCAGGGTTGAACGGGCTTGTGGGCGGCTTCTTCTTCTTTAAAGATTATTTATTTATTTATTTAACAGAGAGAGAGAGAGAGAGAGAGAGAGAGATTGATTGCAAGTAGGCAGAGAGGCAGGCAGAGAGAGAAGGGGAAGCAGGCTCCCCGCTGAGCAGAGAGCCCGATGCGGGGCTCGATCCCAGGACCCTGAGATCATGACCTGAGCTGAAAGCAGAGGCTTAACCCACTGAGCCGCCCACGCACCCCAAGGGGCTTCTTCCATGTGTCAGGGAAGAGCCTGGACCCCGGTGTTCTCAGATTCTGACTCCCCAGGGGCAGAGGTACAGACCAAGGCCTCTGAGGTAACTGGTCTTCCTCCTCCTCTCCCCTGTTCCAGATGAGACCCCAAATACGTTCTGAGTGAGCCATTCGGAAGCCATTTGCTCCGTAGGTGTATTGGTCCTGTGGACTCTGGTCATTAGCATCCGGGCATTTGGAATGAGAAAAAATGGAATTTAGGGGATCCTAGCCGTCCACTGAGGAGTTGTTGTTGTTTTTTTTAAAGTAGGCTAACAGTGTAGGTAATTTAATTTGTCTGTTAATGGCACACATGGATTTATTAAGCAGGAAAATGTTGCTAACTTGTGGACACATACTGTATAGGATTCAACGAGAATGGGCCTCCGACAGGTACCCATAAATGTCAAAGGGTTCAACACTGATTGCTGATGAAGGAATATTGCTTAACAAAGAATAAAGTACCTTTTTGAGGTTATTCTATTGATTTGACTTTAAATACAAAAATAAATTAGAATACTGACTCCCTCTGTGGCTCCCTACACTCTGTGGCTGGAGACAGGGGACCTGGTGGGAATGGCAAACAGACCACTTGGACCTCTAGTCTTTTAAGAGTTCCTTCAGCCCCCAGAGAGAAGGGAAGCACGTCTAAAAAACCTCTAGTAGCCTCCTATAATACTGCCAACATCTTCATTTGCCTTGTCTGCTCCTTGGGCCTCTGTCCTGTGCTGCTTCTCTCATCCGCTACTCTCCAGCTGTCCTGGTTGGCTTGTTGTTCCTCCGAATGCTCCAGTATGGACCTGCCCCAGGATATTCTTTGCACTGCTCTTTTCTGTAAAATCCCACTCTTCTCTGCTTTTCCCGAACCGTCCGTCCAAAGTCAAAGCTCACCTTCACCGTGCCCCACACACCATCAGTCCCCAAACATCCCATTGCTCTTATATAGATGATTTGGAAGTGTCTTGGTTTTTACCAGCACCTTCTCTACCTTTCTGTAGAATGTGAGCTTCCCGAGAGCAGGGAAGTGTTCTGTCTCCTCCACGTGGGTAATCCAGTGCCTAGAGCATTTCGTGATACAAGAATAGTATACGTTCTTCATGATATTCGTGATGCAACAACAAATATTGACAGAACAAGTGTGTTGAATGACTTTCCGCAAAGTGATAGGACATACATGCATTTTATAAAACAGCAACCTCCCAAGGCATGAAAAAAAGAGGCTTTGGCTGCCTTTCAAATGCATCTCCCTTTAGTAGAATTTTTCTCCTTTACGACTTGAAGGAAGCAGGGTTTTCCAGCAGTGGTTGGTTCCTGCTACTTTTGAGACAACCCGGAACTCTGTCTGGAGTGCCGGGTCTGGGGGCTGTCCGAGCTGGCAGCCGGGGCTCTCGCCCACGGAAACTGGGACCTGCTTTCTTGCTTCACCGAGCTCGGGGATGGCCAGGCAGGCACAATAGCCACGGACTCTTGAGTTTAGCTGATGAATGGAAGGACTTAAGTGAAGTGGAAATCTCCCCCTCCTGCTCCATGGTAGTTATCACCGTCTGGAATAAAAGGAAAAGATGATTCTTTCCCTTCGTCTCAGGGGATCCTCTGTTGTTATAAAACACTTAGGTCAGGGGATAGAGTTTCCTTACTCTGTAGAAATAAAAATCTGTGTACTTTTTCTAGCACTGAAGAAAAATAGCAAGTCTTTATTAATTTTTTTTTAAAGACACCATGTGCTTCCCTGCGCACGTCTTCTTTGCGCCCCTCATCCAGACCTTGGCACCCTCAGAGGGACAAAGGATGGGGGTCAGCGTGGGCGAGTCAGAATGCTGATTGATCATGTCCAAAAAAGCTGTTGGTGTGGAGAATCCTTGGGTGTTGGGTTTTTTTTTTTTTTCTTCCTTTTTTTTCCTTCTTCTTCTTTTTTTTTCCCCCCAGGAGAAAGTATTATGCTTGACCTGGAGAATCAGATATTAAGAAATATATGCTATGAAGTCATTTTGGCTGATTTAATCTAAACTTCCTGTGTGCTCTCAGGCAGAGATTTCAAGGTTGGGATGGTCTACGGCAGCTGCCTCTGCGAAGGCACCTCTGGGCTGCCCCCCCTCCACCACTCCAGGGGGCTGTTGTGTCTGGGGAGCTCCCATTTAGCAAGTGCTTGGGATGGGAAGTCCACTGCTCCAAGAGGGGCTCCAAATGGGCAGACATGGTTTGGATCCCAGCCGAGCACACAGCCTTGCAGGAGCCTGGCATCCTGGCTGCCTTGGGTGTGTGCTTAGAAGAAACTGTCAGTCTCAGCCTCCGGTGACTTTTGTACACAACGGCACTGCCCTCCTTCCACACAGCAGACAACGCAGCACAGAGCAGGCACCAGTAAACGTTCTCTCCCTCTCCCTCCTGTCCCCACCGTGCCCCTTTGAATGGCCCTGAAATCTGCTCATGGTCCTGGGCTTTCCTGGGGCCGGGGCACAAAAGTCGTGTTGCCTTGAGGCTTGCCTGACTGTCTCACTCCTTGCCTCCTGATCCCGTGTGGCTAATGCAAGTGGCCCTACAGCGTGACCTGCTCTAAGAGGGCTCCTCGTCTTTTGGGGCCCGGGTTGCAGAGTATTTGCCCGTGTGGGCGCCGCTGCTTCCCTGCTGATCACTGGCTGCTGCTGAAGTTCTTTCTCGGGGTCCAGGGGTGAGACCCTGCCCTCTCCACCATTCTGTATTGCTGCTCTGGGCTTTGGACCCTATGATGAGTTGGATAGCACTGGCTGCTGTTACAGAGCAGTGCCGGGACACCGCGGCAGGCTTCTCTTGCTCTCTCACCGAAAACCCAATCCGTATAGGACATGAGGGGCTTTCATTTAGGGACCAAGCCAGTGGGCTCTCCGTCATCTTCAAAATGTAGCTCCCAAGGTCACAAAGGGCGTCGGAATCGGCTGTCAGGCCAGGGACAATGAGGAGGACAGCAGGGGATTTCTGGTAGACCTGGAAGTGGGCGGGTGATGGGGGAGGGGGCGGTGCTTCGTTTTGCCCATATCCCATTGGCCAGAACTGGTCACATGGCCCCCACCGCTACCGCCCCCTTCCGGGAGCCTGGGATCCACTTCCGGCAAGCCCTCCCCACCGCGGCAGGAAGTAGAGAGGCTACGGCGAAGACAGCAACTTTTTGATTTTGACTTGGAGTCGGTGCCCCTCGCAGCAGACCTAGAGCTCCTTCCTCTGTCTCTTTCTTGCTCCGAATTCAACGTCATTAAAGGGTGCTTCCTGTGCTGTCTTTAATCATGTTTTCATTCTCTTAGCCTTTGCCGAAGGTAGGTCGTAGCCACTTAGGTCTACGACTCTCAGGCTGCATGTTTCTTTCTTTTCCCATATTTCATCCAAGTCATCAGTCAGTGCCCTGGCTTACGTGACAAATGGACACGAGTCTGTGCTATGTTTAGATGCATGTGCATGCATGTGTGTGAGTACATGTGCTTGTGTCCGTGTGTGAATGCACGAGCATGTATATGCGTGCGTGCGTGCGTGTGTCGGAGGCCCGCTGTGGTCCTCCCAGCTCTCCTGTCTTGAGCAATCCCATTGGCTTCTCTGGGCCTGCCCCCTTCTCCCTCACTGGGATGTCCCGGCTTCACCTTGCTTGCCTGGACATTCATGCCCCGGAATCCTCCCTCTCTTTGCTTCAAGCATTTTGAGACTTGGCATCCTAAAAGGTAGGATGCACACCGGTTAATGACGAATTACAAACATTTATTGACTTTTTAACGAATGCCAGGCAGTGTGATAACTTGTTAAATGGATTTAAGCTTCATAAAACCTTTATGAGATAGGTACTGATTTTACCCTCTAGGGATGAATGGGGGATCTGAGATTTAGAGATGTTAAGTCACTTTCCCAGTGTCACACAGCATGCGTTGGAACCTGATGGTGAATCCCTGTCTGTCGGGCTCCACCTCGTTCTTGACCACTGTCCCAGCTCCCTGCCCCTGTCCGGCAGGGAGTAAAAAAAAAAAAAAAAATTCCCTTGCTCTCTCTGGTCTGGAAAGTGAAGCTATCATCAAGACAGGTCAAGCCCTTGTCACATGAGTGAAAACAATAGTAGTAATCATAAGGGCTGATGCCTGGTTTTTTTAGCCAGCTGATAGGTCTAATGGATGGTCAGACAGTGAGAGGCTCTATCAGTCCTGCACCCAGACTCTTGACTGGTGGAACTGGGAGTTTTGTGTCCAGAGCACACCATTTTTCTCTCCCATCTGTTGTGGAGGCCTCTTGCAAGTTCACAGCAAGCACGCAGTCTGTGTGTCCCTCCTTGGGCTCATCATTGCCCACTTCTGTATGCTTCACCCTCGGGAATCTAGGAGCCCAAGAAGTGAGGTTCCTCTCTACAGACCACTCCCTGACCTTCTGTAATGGCCTGTTCCTTTGGGATAGAGAAAACCTGGCTGTTGGGGTAGTCTGCCTTCTACTTCCCATCTCTCCAGATTTTAGCGTTGCCCTAACCGTGAGGTTTTATGTCTTATTCTGTACTTTTCCCAGCTCTTTCAAACCAGTGACCTTACTGCCAGTCCCCTTCTTTGCATGCATATCTATGGTCCCCCCTCCCCCCATGTCTGAGTGGTATCTTCTGTACTTTGTGGTCACTAGGATGCCAGGTCATGGAGCAGGCCGGCCTCCATGGGTGAGGTCAGCTGATCTCCAGGAGGACATGGTCTGGACCCACTCTGTGAAATGTATCAGAAGCCCAGCTGGGACCTGCTCCAGCATCTCCAGGCAGGGCTGTATTTCCTCCCACTTCCCACTAGCACCTCCCACTCAGCAGGGAGTTTGGGAACCCTTTGCCCTCAGATGGGTCCCTCCTCCTGTATTCTCTGGTGATGCACAAGAATAGAAGCCCAGTCCACCATTAGCTGACCAGGAGTCCAGGAGACAGCCAAGTGACTCCCTCCCAAACTCCCATGGGAGTCTTTCTGCCTCTTACAGAACTCTTGAATGAATCCCATAGTCTCCAGAGTGAGTGCCTTATTTCACATCCTTGTGGCATTCCCTCTTAAATACAGCTTCTGTTCCTGGAGCCCACTCTTCAAACCAGGTTCCCCCAAACCCCCAGAAAGCTGATCATGCCACTTGCTGCTCAGTCTGAAACAACTCAGTGGTTTCCCACTGCCCTCTACAGAAGGCCACATTCTGACGAGACCCTTTGGGGTCCAACTCTTGTCTGTCTCTATAGCTCCTTCTCTTCTTCCCCACACTCTGGGTTCTGGTTGGACTGACTCCTGGGATCTCCCAGCACCTTATTCATTCATCCCTTGGGGGTCTTCACATGCTTTGTCCCCTCTCCCTGGAACACCCCTGCCCCATGTCTTTGCCTGGTAGCTCCTGCCTCCCTTTGACAATTCCTCTGGAAGCCACCCACCTTTGGGGTTGGGGGGCACCCAGCATGCTCTCTGGGCACCCAGCCCATCTATCCACCAGTGTGGATGCCATGTTCTTACCGCCCTTCCACCCCGGATCACCCAGGAGGCCCTCCATATATTCTGTGGAATGAAGGAACGTTCCAGAAATCCAAATCCAGCCGGGTGGCTCTCTTTTAACTTTTTCATATATCAAGTAAATGTTTCTCCTTGTCCTTTTTCTTTCTCTGGGTAACAGTGTTTTGCACTTCTCCCTCATTACATGGATTCCTTCAAGCTTCTAGCTGTCTTCTGTTTGTAGCAGCTTTATTGAGATATAATTCACAAACTGTACAATCCACCCATGCAAAGTGTGTAAGTCTGTGATTTTCATTACGTTCACAGAGTTGTGAACCCTCACCACAATCAATTTCAGAACATCTTCATTATCTCGGAGAGAAGCCCTATACCCTTTAGCTATCAGCTCAAACCCCCTTGTCACCCCCAGCCCTAGGAAACCAGTAATCTGCTTTCTGCCAGGAAATATTTGTCTATTTGGGACATCCTCTAGCCCTCGGAAAGCTTACCTCTGGAGGACACACACATTCCTTCTTTGGTTCTCTTGGGCTAGTGGTGGACTTTCCTTTTTCTCTCTCTCTCCCTCCCTCCTCCCTTTCTTCCCCCTTCCCTCCCTCCCCCCTTCCCCACCCCTTCCTTTCTTCCTTCTGTCTTCTAGTCTTCTCTTGGTCTCTTTAGCAAGGACTCTGAAACTCAGTGTAATGGCTCTTAATTTTTCTGGGACTCAGGAAAGGGGGGGCCTCTCCCTTCTTTGTTATAAGGATTAATTACTTTGTTTGTAAAATGCTATAGGGTTTGTAGAGTGGAAAATCAAACTATTGTTGGTTTTGTTTCGTTGTTCCAAATTAATGTCACTTTCTCGGTTTTTTTCTTAATTTGGTCTACCTCGTTAGCAAAATCAAATTTCAGAGGAAGATGCCGCACGCCTCCTTTTATCATACCACCAGCCTGGAGAACCCACAGCAAGAGGCAGGGACGCAGAGGCCAAGGCTGGAGAGGATCCAGCCAGGGGGCCAGTAGGCGAGTGCTCTTGTTTTACGGTAGCTTGTGTCTTGCTTCCTCATGGGGCGAGGGGGAGGGGGCCCTCGGTACACATGTGGGGTCTGCCTTTTCTGTAGTCATCTACCTGGTTTTGGTCTACTTGGTCCTGGCGCTCCACAAACGTTTCCTCGGTTCAGATAAAGGGCAAGAGCCGATAATTCACCTACGAGGTAATGAAACTCCCAAGGACAAGGAACGCGGATCGGCCGCTCTAGTATTTAAAAATTGCAAACTTAAATCAAGAATCAAGTTACCGTTTGGGGCCTATTGAATTATAACAAATATTAAAAACTAAATCTCCCGGCTGCCGAGGAGACAGGGAACCAGGACTTCCAATAATGCTGGTAGCATTCTAAATGGTTGAAGTCCCCGCAGAAGGCAATTTGTCAATACCTATCAGGAGTAATAACATGTTAAACTCGTTGACCCAGTAATTCCACTTCTGAGGATCTATTTTAAGGAATTTATCCAAAGTATGAAAAAGGCTATATGCACGCAATGTTCATTATAGCATCATTTAAGATGTCAAAAATTAAGACGGGAATCGAGCTAAATGTGTGGCATTGGGGTTTTCCATGGAACCAGGTTTCCTTGATGGACAGTAGTGCAGTCAATTAAAATGATGGTTTTTCAGGACTGTGCACAAGAACAAAAGAAGGAAGCACAACCGAAAGTGGACCGTGAGCCTGGCCACGTGAAAAAACATGTGCAGAAGAGCTAGGGAAGGGGACAGGCTAAAATAATTACTGTGGGGGGCTTGTAGGCATGACACTGGAGGGCCTTCTTGGTTTCTGTCTCTCCATATTTTCTACTATAAAGCATTGCTTCCATAAAAATAAAGAAGACTGGGAAAAAAAAAATCAGCCCCCCTGGAGCATCTCAGGAAGGTCAAACATGCTGTTTCATTCTCAGAAAACCTTAAATGAGAAGCAAAGAGACAGTAGTGGTAAGCTAGCATAATGACCATATTCCCTGGCATTCTGGAGAAAATGACAATTTCCCCCATTCCCTGAAACAAATCTTGACTAACTTTGATAGTTCAGCAATTAGAACTTTGGCATACAATCTTTCTTCTTCAACTCCTATAATTAGTGGTCTCCAATTATATGAATCAATTTCAATTTCTATAAATCAGATGATTTAGAGAGAGGGCTGTTCAATTTCCTTTTCAACTGTATGGTTTCAGCAGCAATAAAACTCTCAGCTTAAAATATCAGGATGCAACTTGCTCCAGAAATATTACCCAGAGCAGTTAGGGCTTCTGCCGGGAGCCACAGTATGTACCTCCCAGGTAGCCGGTTTTGGTGGCCTCTCTTACTGTCTGCCCCTGCATCTGATCTGGGATTGACACCAGCTTGTAAATGCCTTCCCCATCTGGGTGAATATCACCAGACCTGCCTGGTTGGTCTTCCAACACGCAGACCCAGCTTGGACCCAGATCGTTCTCTCTGTGTAATGCTAGTCAGCGTGTCTCCTTTGTCCTTTAATCCTGCCCTTGACAACCTTAGTGGCCTGTGAAGGTCTTGCATGCAGTGGCCTGGTGCCCTGGCGCCGATCAGCAGGGCGGCTGGACTCCCTTAAGCCTAAGCTTCCAGAAGCGCTCAATACATCCAGCTGCTTGGTGGGGCTCTTCCTGAATTAATTCCCGATCTGTCTCTGGAATTTGGAGATGGGTTTTCTCCTTCTCCCCGAGTCCTTTAGCGATGAGATGTGATCTCTGTCATTCCACAAGGAGCAGGTCTTGTTATTAATTCTAGATATTTTAAAAAGGAAAAATCGTTTAGTTCCTTTTTTTTTTTTTTTTTTTAAATCTGAGTCTCAACAGAGTCTTCCCGGTGTGGGAATCTCACAGACACGTTTTAGTGGTGCTCACTGTACCACCCCTCCTTCTGAAAGCAAGAAAGTGGGGTGGGACCGAGGACAGGTGGAGAGGTGTTACTCCCAGAACCAGAGCCGAAGGCCACTCTGGGCTGCAGAACAACGGACAGCCACCCCCACTCCTGTCTCCCCTTGAAGGAGATAAGTGCCCAGGGCTGGCATTTGCTGCTAATGCGGTTTTTAGCAAGATGTCTCCTTTTTGTTGGAGATTGGCTTATGCTTTTATAGTACTCTTAAATTCAGCTTATGTTGAATTATTGTTGTTCTTCGTTTTATACATGACTTCTAGTTCCCACAGCATTAGACTCTCATTAAGCACTAGGGCTGCTCACTGAGGTTTCTTGACAGATAGATCATGGAAAATCAGAATATGGCACAGCGCCACCCCCCACCCCCATAATGTATAGCCACATGCAGCCCCCTCTTGGAATGCTGGCCCGGAGGAGTTCAAACCCACACCTAAAGCTCTCGTTAGGCACCTGGGGCTCCTGGGAAAGGGGGCGGCAAGACCGGTCTCCCAAACCTTAAAGAGGACGAGGCCCACATCTCATGGAGTGATGCTCAGAGAGGGAATGTAAAACAAGACACGGAGACGTGGAGGAGGTGGCAGCCGTGGCATATGATGTTCTGTAGCCAGAATGTTCGAGAACAATGACTTCAGACCACCCTCAGAATATTATGTGAAGAGGCAAAATGGGATAAGAAACAAAATGCAATCTCTATTTTGTTTACGTTTGAATATGCACATGTTAATCATATTTAAGTGACTATGATTAGGAGGGGAATAGGAAAGTGTTAGAGCCAGAGGAAGGTGGTAGAATTAAAAATGGTTTTCATTTTCTTTCGTGGGTACCTTTCTCGGTTTCTCGAATCTTCTGCAGCAAATATGGAACTCTTTTATAAGTAAAACGTGGGGGGTTGTTTAAGAGGCTTAGAGAGAGGAAGGTACCTGTGAGGCCCTCAGTTGGCTCTAGTACCTGGGAACCAGTTAGGAAAACACTGATTTTTTTGGAGGAGAAAAGCCATTGCTGAATTTCTTTCTTTTTTTTTTTTTTTTGAAACCAAGTTGACCACTCCTGAGACCAGCAAATAGTTTTGCTGCTGAGTAAACACAGTCTTCCCTTTCATCCTTTTTGTTAAGTTCTAGAATGGGCTGGGGTTGGAGGTGATGGGAGGGACCACTCCTGTGACTAGGGAGACAAGACTAAAAGGCAGGTTTTCTTCACTCAGGGCAAAAGACTCATAAGTATTCAAAATTAGCATTTTACAAACCCTTTTCATCTCCGGGAGGGAGTTCTGCAGGTATCACGCTTAGATCTCGACGTTACAGATGGAGATGGTGGTCCCATCCTTTTGCTGAACCCATGGTGGAAACAGGAAACAGAACCTGGACGACTGGTTTCAAAATTGTGTAGCGTCTTTACAGGGTCACCACGATTCCCCTTGCCGCGAAGGATAACGTTACACTTAAAGAAACTTCTGCACTGGCCAGTAGTGGGCGTTTTCTTCCTTCTCCCACATACTTTTCCTGGAAGCAGAAATAAGGCCCTATTGTTATCCAAAGGCCACTCTCTCCTAAGTATGTCCTAAGTCTCCCTGAGTTGATGGTGTCTTTTGCTGTAGGACAATATCGGGAAATGTCAAGTATTCCGGATTGCCCACTGAAGAGTTTTGTTTTGTTTTTTGTTTTTTTAAATTTTGGTAGAAGGAAAAAAAAAAAGAGCTTTTAAATTTTAAAGTGAAAAATCTGGATTTGGAAGAAAAAAATGTAAAAGTTGGTAATAATGGAGACTTTGTTTGCCGGACGCCCCAGCCCAGTGACTAATGGGCCAGCTGCTTATGGGGCAGAGCCCTGGCTGGGGGTGTCTGTGGGGAGCAGAAGTGAGCAAGCATGGGGGACATGGGCTCTGGGTAGGGGTCTGGGGTATGGGGCGGGCAGGGTAACTACGCAAAATCCCATCAGAAGAGTATTTAACTATGCCTTAAGCCTCTACCAGGGCATTTGAGGGGTCTTGAAATGATATGGCCAACAGTCATGATGCTTCTTTTCCTGAGAATAAAGGGTCAGTTGTGTCCTGACTCAAGGGGCAGGCTATTTTGCACAATCCTCACTCCATAAGAATTTTCCTCCCCACAAACCCCTTTAAAATGGCATCCAAGAGAAGCGACCTGCGGCAAGCATAGCACTTTGGGGGGATTGTTCTTTCAGGGGCGATCAGGTAAGAAAACAAGCCAGAGACTTTCTGTCTCCTGTTCGGGAAATTTTTCTGGGTTGAGATTGCACTTCCAAGTTTGCCTTCCTGGGGCATGGGAGCTTTTGCTGCAAATGACACCGCAGTGTTTGTTGGGCGGGGAGGGGCCTCCAGAGTCCCTCTCCTTATCAGGTCGATACATGTACCTGGTATTACAATGCCAATCCATAGCTAAAAATAGCTTCCTTTTGTTGTCATCTCCCCAAACAAAGGGAAGGGACGCACAGATCAGAACCACTCCGCCTGCCTCTTCTGCCCTGTGCTTCCCAGCATTCCTGAATCAAGCCCTTTGCTTTCCCTCTAGAATGGCTTTTTCAAAGTGGGGGTAGGGGGGGTGGGTAGAATAGACACAGAGTAACGTTGAGGCCCATGCACTAGGAAACATTCTTTTGAAGCACTAGGTACCGGAAGGCACCGGGGCAGCGTCCCGTGTCCCCGCACCACCCTGGTTCGGCGTACAAGATTTAGGTGAAAGTGCATGGACTCCTCACCCCCCATCAGTTGGGGGAGCCCCGCATTTTTTTTTTCAAATGCATGCTCTTCAAATATATACAAGACGTTATTCTTTCCCAAATACCGTTAGCCATAGTTCTACTTTATATTCCTTGATCGGTCTTGTGTTTTCCTTCTGACTTTTGGTCCAGGTTGTTGCCCTGGATTAAGCACCAGGGCACGACATTTTATTTCTCTTTGTCTAAGTGTACCCTCCTTTGCCTTCTCGCTAACGGGTTATGTGCACACAGGAGGTGGGCACAGTGTCTTGGTTGTATTTTGGGTGACGGTGGGGGTGGGAAGGTTGGATCCTGGAGGGGCACAGAATAGTAATTAGATGGAAAGTGCTCTCTGTGCCTTATCTGCATAAAGAAAGATAAAGCCCATGTAAATAATATGTGTGTTTCCCATAATGAATGTCCCCTTTCTCTCCATTTCTGCATAGTATTAGAAATTGTGTTTTTATTATATGAGACATTGGACGAATGCCAACAAGTTTTTCTTTTAACTTGATATTTTGGGCTCTGATCTTTGTTAGAACTACAATGGCATGTATCTCGTACAGTCAGAGGTCATTTCTATAGCTCCTTCCCCTTCCCATCATTTCTGGGGAATGTTTGTTTTCAAAACAAAGAATTGGGTTAAAGCTTAGGTATCATATATCAGAACATATTTCAAGCCGAAATTAAGAACACTCAAACCTTCCTTTTAAAGGTCAGATATTATTTATTATTATTATAAAAATGATCTGTGATTTATGAATTTAACTTCTCATAAACCTCCTTTGTAACAGAATACGCAGTCAGAGGCTTAACATTACATTGTTTTCTTTTGACAACGTATCCACGAGACCACTGCAGCTGTTCCTTTACTCACAATAGCAGATTAATTAACACAATCATATGCTGTTGGCTCTTACTCAATGAGTGGGTCTGCAGCGGGATAGATAGGTAAATCCTTTAAATGCAGTGCAGATAAAGCAATATACTATGGTAGTTTCCTAACTTGCCAGTTTCGCTTCTGACTCGCCAGCCCTATTTGGACGGGTTCATGGACCACAGGCGCCCTGAGCTTGAATTTCAAAGTCAGCCACACCTATCTGAGCGCCATAACGCTCAACATTTGCAAGACGTAAATATGGAAAAGCAGAAGACCTCTCAGAAATCAGCGGCTTTGGTGAAAATAGCAGTCAGTCTGCCGCCAGCATTTTGAGTCTGCAGTATTTTTTTAAAGTTCAATCATTGCTTTCCTGAAATATCTTCTTTGCTATTACTCACTTTTTTTCTTTTCTTTCTTTCTTTCTTTCTTTCTTTTTTTTTTTTTTCTTTTGCCCATCCCTCAGCACACATAGTTCTGGGCAGCCGTCATGACTTTGGCTTTTAAGTACTAAAAGGTTTTTTTTCTTCTGTATGTGTACTAATGAAAACGTGGATAACTAAACCTTCCCTCCCTGCCCAGTCACCAGTCCTGAGTATTTATTGGCAACTTTAGCTGACATTTTAGTGAACGTCAAACCTTTGTTAGAGAAAATGTAAGGCTTTGCTTTAGAAACAGGCATGCCCATGTTAAGAACGAGGTAACCAGGCAGTGGGCTTAATAGAATTTCCTTCAGACTTTTTTTTTTCTTATGTCCATTACATATGCAACACTAATTTACTTTTTGTTGTGTTACTTAGCACAGAAATTGAAAATGTGACAAGCTTTGCTGGATTAAAAGGCTCATTTTATAGACACATAGACCAAGGGAAAGAAGAAAAACAAATCCATAATTTGGAACCTTTTAGAGGGTCCAGGTGGTAGAAATTCAAACTCTCCCATCACTCACGGCATTTGTGGTAGGACGGAGTGTTCTTTGGAGCTGTGGCTGTCCTTTAGAAACAGACCAGAGTTTGGCCACGTTTGGCCATAGAAGTCGTGGATGCTGAAGAGATAGCAACACGTCATGACGCTGAGGTCTCCTAGGCTCGGCTCAGGCGCTGCTCCCCAGCACGGGGTCCTGGCTCAGAGGTCCCTGTAGGCTCCATGAGATTTTGGAGCATCAGGCAGAAATGATGTGCTAAGCATCTAATTATAGGATGAGCTCAGGTTGTCTATGAGTCTCCTTATACCTGGGGAGTTTACAACTCTTCCCAGACCCACGGGGGAGCAGTCGCCGCATGGAGAGAAGGCATTGGAGCTGCTCTGCCGTTCTCCTCATCTCCACCCTGTTCCAACCTCTTTAGCTTTTTTTTTTTTTTTTTTTTTTGGCTAAAATAAAAAACTCATTCTTTAAAAAAAAAAATCCAGAACACATGAATAATTAGTTGTATATAGAAACATTATTTAAGAGAATCGGAATATTTGATTCTGACTTGAGGACAGAATTGGCTTGGAAATCTGCACAGACAGACAGAGGGCAGACAGGGATAGAGGGATGACGGGTAGACCCCTGGGAGGAGCAGTTATGACTGGACCATTAAAGCTCCACGTCAGGGCTCCAACAAATGCACAGTCTGCGCTAGGAGCAGCTGTCATCCCCACGAGCACTGGACATCTTGCAAAGTCACAGTCTTCTTTCTCTGCCTTGGAAATTCATGTGGCCCTTTCTCTTTTTCCGCTTGTGATCGGAAGCCGCCTGGGTAAGGCAGGAATGAATCTGTTGTCTGGAGGGTGTGACAGTTGACCTTGTGCCTTTAAGGTACAAGGAACCACAATGCTCCTGGTCTGTCCCACATACACTTGGAGCTCTGTGTCTAGGAATGCAATGGCTCCCTCTGTCTGTCCATCCTTTTTTCTTTCTCTCCTTACATCTAAACCCATGGCATAAACGTGGGGTGCATGGCACAGCTCAGAGTCACTTCCAGAGCCTTTCTTTCCTACCTGTAGTTTTCATTATTTTTCTAGTTTTATTGAAAAATAATGGACATGCATCATTATATGTTTAAGGCATGTAGCATGATGATTTCACTTACATGGATTGTGATCGCATTAGGTTCAGCTAACAACCAGCTTCTCATGTAGAGAGATTAAAAGAAAGAGAAAAGGAAAAACAATGCTCCTTGTGACGAGGACTCTTAGGATGTACTCTCTTACTAACCCTCCTTGTAGCACACGGCACTCTTGGCTTCAGTGTTCACGCTGAACATTGCAGCCCTGGTGCTCATTTGTCTTATGACCGGAAGTCTGTGCCTTTGGACCACCTCCATTCAATTCCCCCTTCCCTCACCTTCACCTCTACTGACTGCAAGTCTCATCTCTTCTTCTAGGAGTCTGTTTTTGTTTGAGATGCCATAGGTAAGTGAGATCATATACCATTTGTCTTTCTCTGTCTGATTTCTTTCACATAGCAGAATGCCCTCAAGGTCCATCCATGTTGTTGCAAATGGCAGGATTTTCTCTTTTCTCTGGCTGAATAATATTCCACTGTGTGTATATATCACATCTTCTTTATCCCTTCAGCCACTGATGGACACTTAGGTTGTTTCCATGTGTTGGGTATTGTAAATAGTACTTCTATGAACATGGGGTGGGGTACAGATATCTTTTTAAGTTAGTATTTTCATCTCATTTGGATATATTCCCAGAAATGGGATTGCTGGATCCTATGGTGGTTTTATTTTTGTTTTTTTGAGGATCCTCCCTACTCTTTTCCACAATGACTATGATTGTTTGCATTCCCAGAACAGTGGGCGGGGTCCCTTTTCTCGGCATCCCTGCCAGCATTTGTTATCTCTTGTCTTTGTGACGATGGCCATTCTAACAGGTGTGTGGTGATGTCTCATGGGGGTTTTAATTTTCATTCCCTTGATGATTAGGAAGGATGAGCACCTTTTCATATACCTATTGGCCTTTTGTATATCTTCTTTAGAGAAATGTCTATTCAAGTTTTCACCCATTTTCAAATGAAGTTATTTGAGTTTTGCTATTACGTTGTAGGTGTTCTTTATATATTTTAGATATTAACCCCTTATCAGATAATATGGTTTCTAAATATTTTTTCCCATTTTACAGGATGTCTTTTCACTTTGTTGATGGTTTCTTGTGCTGCACAGATTTTTAGTTTATGTAGTCCCACTTGCTTATTTTTTATTTTGTTATTTATGCTTCAGGCGTTCTTTCCAGAAGATCATGACCAAGATCCATGGCAAGGCGCTTTATTGCTGTGTTTTCCACTAGGACTTCATGGTTTCAGGTCTCACATTTAAGTCGCCAATCCATTTTGAGTTAATTTTCGAGAGTGGTGTAATATAGGGTCCAGTTTCGTTCTCTTACATGTGAATATCCAGTTGTCCCAGCCCCATTTACCGAACGGACTGTCTTTGGTCTATGGAGTTTTCTCGGCTCCCTTGTCAGATAGGAGATGACTGTACATGCTTGGCTTTATTTCTGGGCTCTACAGAGCCCTTCTGAGGGTCTTCTTTAAGAACTCAAAGATGTCTCTAACGTACCACTAACCACATGGACGTGGATTTTGTGGATGTTTCCTGTGATTATGCATTATGGCCAAAAACCGTTCAGTGGGTGCTTGTGAGCTAGGCCAAGAGTCAGAAGACTTGGGTCCTGGCTCAGCTCTTTTTTTGTAGTACTGAGGCACTGAGGAAACCATGTTAATTCTTTGCACTTCCTGTATTATATTACTTAATTGGACTCACTATGTGCACGTTTCTTCATAGAAAGATATGCAGAAACAAGATCTTGGCTATGAAGTGTAGGTAATGCTGTGTGATATGCCAAGGGAAGACATCCTGGCAGTTCAGAGAAGGTGATAGGCTCCAGGAGGAGGGGGAGGTTCTGTCTGCTTGCCGTGTCCCCGTGCCTGGAATGGTGTCTACCACTTAGCATTCAACAAACATTTGTTGGACAAATGAATAAACAGACAATTGTAGGATCCTGTTCTGTACTAGACAAGGAGATTGCGGGGAGGCTTCTGGAAGGAAATTGAACTCATCTTTGAACAAGCAAGTGAGCACATTGCTGTATCCAGTGGAGAGAAAAGCAGTTGTCTCTAGAACCTTAGACTCCTCAGGTGGAGAGAGATAATATGCAAAAATATTCTTTCACTGGCAGGGTAGAAGGGACCTACCCAAGGTTACACATTCACAATGGAACTTGGGATCCATTTCTTGACTCATTTTCAGCCCAGAATGTTTCTCATGGGGGTGTCTGATTGAAGAAAATCCTCTAGGTTCCAAGGGCTAGTCAGGCTGGGATTCACTGTTGAGGCAGGGGGCTGGGTCATGGCACAGGCAGGATGTGTGCTCATGGAAGAAAGACATAAAGCCCCAAAAATTACAGCAAGAGACTCTGGTTGAGGTAGGGCAGGAGGCCAGCCCATGAAGGCCATGGTTTCAGCAATGGGCAGTGTGCTTTGCCTTTGTGAGGACAGTCAAAAGCATCAGGATCCAGCTGTAGTAATAATTTAGTCCCCTGACTGTACTGACATTTTCCATAATGATGCAAAATGCAGGGACTGGCACACAGTTGGGATTCAGTAAATATTTGTTGGATGAACTTACCGAAGGAAGGAATGTGCACTTTTGTGAAGCTTCTGGAGGATCTAGTCTCCCGGTGTAAGGAGAACCTGAGCCTTGGATCATCCTTCCTGCTCTTTGCCTCATCCTTTCCCTATACCCTGCACTCATGCAAAGGGCCCTGGACTATTCTGGAAATACCTTAGTCTGTTTAACCTTCCATTTCCTTTCTTTGGTTTATCTTCTGCCCTCTTAACTTGTCAAACGTGTACTCATCTTTTAAGACTCAACTGGATGGTCACCTCTTCGAGGAAGCCCTCTCTCCTTGCCCTACTCCCCACCAGCCTACACGGTCACTCCTGGGCCTTCACGAACATCTTTTTAAGGCTCTTCGTGCTTCCTTCTTGGGGAGGGTGGAGGAGGCATATGAGGATGCATATACTCGCTATTCTGCAACAGTGGTCTGGGCAGTGAGTTGGAGGTCGATTAACACCAGCATGGGGAGTTGCCCAGAGTGAGTATGAGCGAAAATTTGTTGATCGAATGAGCAAAGCCCTCATTGCATTGCTCTTGGAGCTGCAGATGGGAGAAAGGAGCAGAGGCAGTTAGTGGGTAGCAAATGACATATGGGAGGAAAAATGGTAGAGATGGGGCTCAGAGGGCACAGTTCTGGGCCTTTCCAATGCACGAGCTGCTCAAGGTCACTGTGGATACATGTGTCCACAACCGACACTGGCCCCAGAGCTGTTGCCTTCCTTATGGTGAGCCAAATCGCCATGGAGGTGGGGCGGGGTAAGTGTCCAGGGTTCTGTGTGATGCTGATGTAACCTCCCTCTGTACTGGCGTGAGAGCGAGTGGGTTTTGCCCCAAAGTGGGTGTCCCCAGTCCCAGAGCAAGGGGCCAGGAGTTCTCTGGGGGAGCTATAGGCTCAGAGCCTTCAATGCCTTTCCAACGGAGAGGATTAGTGGTCCAATAGGTAGACATTGTGGCCATCTTCCCCCTCCCCAACCCTCTCCGTAAATGCCAGAGAAGAGGCATCCGCAGGTGCACACACACACACCGAGAGACACTGGCAGCCACAATGCCCGTCCGTTGTGGGTGTGCCCCCGGGTGTGTGTCTTTAAGAGGCACGGTGAATGGCCTGAGTCATCAATGATGCTCTTGAATGGCAAATTGGTCAGAGTTGCACAATGGTAATGATCACTCTGCCAGTGACCTTTCTAGTGCATTTACATTTTATCACAACATGCATAAGCCACCCATAGGCTTCCCATTGGCTGGGTCATTCCTTAGGCACAATACCCCAGCATGCGGAGGGACGCATCCCGCGTGGATGAGAGAGGGGCAGCCTCTGACACATCCCGCTCTATTGTGCTCTGTAATCTTTATCACCAAAGGAGACTTTTGACTCCAGCCCACGTTTTCTTCCTTTTTTAAAAGTGAGGGCACTCAAATGTGACTTCGCATCCCTCATTTCCATGGCGCCCTAAGCTGAGGCCCTAGACCCAGAGCTGCCCCCGCCCTCCCGCCCCGGTGTGGAGCTAGGAGGCAAACGGGTGCTGGAGGAGAGGCCACAGGACCCTGGTGTAGGGGGGCTGCTGTATTTTAAGACAGTGCTTTCCAAAGGAGCCTGCTTCAGTGTTGCACGTGAGAGTGCTTGAGTGTGGGATTGTGGTTGTGCGTGTGAGCACTATGTGTGTGTGTGTGTGCGTGTGCATGCACAAGAATTCCCATGCTGGTCGTGCAAAAATTCAGCCTGGAAGATCTAAGCCGGTGTCAGATTCCGTGGACCATCCCAGAAGCCTCACCTGCGGGGTTTCCGGCCGTGTCCCCATCAGCTATAAACAATCAGCTTGTATGCCTTCATTTGCTCATTTCCTCCTGTAGTTTGCATGACTGAAGAAATAAAGAAATTGCATTCCTCTTCAACTTATAGAAAAATAATAACTGCTGGGGCGAGATGAAAGCTTCAGAAACTGAGGGTAGAACCACTGCCACATTCTGGGTGCTGGGTCCTGTTTGGCGCCGGCTGTCTGGATGAGGTGGGTTCCAGGTCCCCGTTCCGCAGAGGGGGCCGAGAGGCTGGGTCCATCACCCAATAGTTGTCCAACAGGTGCGCCCCCCCCCCCCAGGTGCATCGCCTCCCGCTGAGGGGAGCTCAGTGGCGCATGCGCGGCGAGGGGCGAGGAGCGCTGTGCGTTCCAGCCGCTCGGTGCTATTGGGCTGAGTCGTCATTGCTGTTTTCATTGGCGCCTTTAGGTTACAGTGCCAAGAACAAAAATAAGCCTGGCTATTTTTCACTCATATTTGGTACTTCTTTTTCTTCTTCTCCTTTTTTTCCCTCCAATGCCATTGAAATAGAATTCTAATTTTTACTTAAAATGTGTAATCTTAATAAATTGCTACATTATTGCATGACGCTCGATATATTTAAAGACCACCTCTTTTTCAGAAGAGCTCATCTCCAATAATATAATCACAATCAATAGAAAAACATGTTTCTATATACAGTATCTGCTCTTTTTTCCCCATCTATCCAGATAGAAGAATCTTATCTCTATATATATGCATGTATATGTGTGTGGACTGTTACAATGTCCTAATATTTTAATAATACCGCTTTACATTTCATCTTCATACATCCAGTCTTAGACTTTACATCAAACTTACTTATACATGATGTACCTTACACATTTTGAGTGTTTTAGGTGACTGTCTTATTTTTGCAAAGCCCTCTTGGCCTTGGATAATACACATCCAGCAAGGGTTTGGTAAAGATGCTTCCTGGGGGCTGCAGCAGGCAGGGGTGAGGGAAAGGTGTTGGGTGAGTAACAACAGGGCAGAGGGCCCTCCTGTGACTGACCTCAGGGGTGCAGGCGGGCCTGCTCGCGTGGGTCTTCAGAATCCAAAACCAAGAGGGCACTCCCTTCAGAAATACTTCAAAGCCCAGCTTTTGGGGCCGGCCGTTTTTAACCCAAGAGGCTAATTAATGTGAGGGGCTAAATGTTTGGGACCCCTCAAATCTCATGTTTCAATCTACCCCCCACTGTGCTGGTGCTCAGAAGTTGGGGCTCTGAGGAGGTCATGAGGTCACGAGGGTGGTGCCCTCATGAATGGGATTAGTGCCCTTGTAAGCAGTTAGGGATCTACCTCGCTCCTTTTGCACACTGGGGAGGGTACAAGGAGACGTCTACAGGCCGGAAGGTGCGTTGTCCCCAGAACCAGACCCTGATCACACACTGATCTTGGCCTTCCAGCCTGCGGAACTGGAAAATCCGTCTTTGGAAATCAGTTTTTGTTTTTGATAACCCCCCCCAGTTTATGGTATTTTGTTATAGCAACCCCAGCTGAGACAGTTAATAGTTTTCTAACGTGTTTCTTAGATTATTTTAAATCCTTTCGCTCGTAGCAAATGTTTTCTTGGGGGTGGGCTTAAATTCCAGTTAGTATGGTTTGGTAAGGCTCTGACAGCCTGGGGCTACCCCTGGTCCAAATCTCAGCAAGACAAGGCAGGCTGGGCCACAAAGGCAAGGACGTTGGGTTCTCATCCCAGCAGTGCTATCATCTTGCCGTGGGACCTTTCTGACTCTCAGACCCTCAGTCTTCCTGTCTGTGGAATGGAAGTGTGCCAGGCTGTTCTCTGAGCTCCTTCTGGCTTTGTGCTTCATCGACCCTCCTCTTGGTGCTATGGGGATTAATCCAGGACGTGTGACTGAAGGTCTGGCCCTGTTGTGCAGAAGTTTAGCCTTAAGAAAGCTGAGGCTTTGAGAAGTGAAAAGCTTAAGGTCATTTGCTTGCAAATGGCAGAAACTTGATTCCACCTAAGACTCTCTGAGGTCACAGCTCAGACTTAACCACTGCACACGTCGTGGATATTCTTAGAGTTTGCTCCTAGATCCTTGCACATAAGAAACCGTTTCCCATCCTTGCTGGAACGGTGGTTGCGTTTCACCTTTCAAGGTGCTGGTCTCCCCTGTCCTATTTGAACCCTTCTCCTGGGACTGCACCCTGTCTTCTCCATCAGATGAGAAGCAGGGAGCTTGTTTTTTGAAACTCGAGTGTTCAGAAACCTTGCCCTTTTTTTAGACAGAGACCCCACTTCTTAAACACCGAGTCAATACAAAGACTAGCAGAACCCTGAAATGTTCACGTAAGTGGGGAAATAGAATCTGATTCACGATCATTCTGCCTCTTGTGCAGACCCTAGGAGGGCCACACCAGTGGCAGAGACTGAGACACATCTTGTTTGGTTTCAGGTCCTTAGGGAGCTCATTTGCACGTAGGATCTCAGGGACGCGGGTCCAGGGGCAACGCCTGAGCCTGTCGAGGATTTTGGCAGAGGTGAAAGGTGGGGGAAAGCAAAGTCTGAAGGGGCCGAATCTGCTAAGTGTCATAGACCATAATATTACAGCCCACGGGCCAGGTTGACATATCTGGATCTTGCCTGCAGGACCCACCTGGCCAAGTGCCTCCGGTATTGTGTATACCCCAGGGAGAATTGAGCCATTTCCTCGAGCAGGGGGAAAGTGAATGAAAATGTAACTGCAGGGTGAATTACCAGTCCTGAATCTGACAGATCTCCTTTCCTGACGGAATTGCACACAAGGAGCCGGTTTCTGCCACTGGGTCTGTGTCCTCAGGAAATGGGACGGGGCTGGCCCTAGGTGCAGGTGACGAGGGTTCTCTTCAGCGAGCTGGCACCAGGGAGAGTAGACACACTTACACTCAGGTGGCAAGGGGCCAGGTGACACTATTTCCCATGGCCCCCCATGGGAAATAGTGACTAGTCGAGAGATCAAACCGGATCGCCAGGCCAAGTCCACAGCAGGGAGAGAGGGCAAACTTGGCTGGAGCCTGTGGGCTGTTAGGGATCCAGGCATTCTCGACATATTTTATTTTCTTAGGAAGGACAAAGAATCTGAGATGGCTTTGTTGCCCCTCTAGCCAACTAAGAGGGTATAGGCTGGACAGCGGTGTTCTGTGTCTGTGGACATCACCCAGCAAGGCAGTGAGACACTGGTGGAGAAGCCTCCAGGCGAATGAATGAGCTCAGGAACACTGAGCACTGTCCTTGCTGCGTCTTTTTCTTTTCTTTCTTCTTCTTCTTCCCCTCCTCCTCCTCCTCCTTCTTCTTTTTTGTTTTAAATCTGGACTTCTAACTCATTCTTTAGACCAAAATAAGTCCCAGATGTGTCCAGACAAACAGAAACACAGAAAGACCTAGAAGAAAATAGAAGTATTTGTATAATCATAGAGAGAAGCCTTTGCTAGCCATAGTATCAGAGCCAGAAACTCTAAGAGTAAAGGTTGGCAGATTTTCCTATTCCTTCACTTAGCATAGTGCTATTCAATAGGCATTTTTTTCCCCATGAATTTGACCACATAAAAATTAAATACTTCTAAGCAGCATGAGCACACATGCGAGCACACACACACACACACACACACACACATACACAGATTTCAGACCCAAACATAAACTACAAAAGACAATATGGGAAAAAATATTTGTTATATATATGTGAGACAAAGGGTTAATATTCCTGGTACAAAGAAAAAAGCTCTTGCAAATCAATAAGAAAAAGACAAATCCTCCAATAGAAAAAAGGTCCAAGGACGTGGGCAGGTAATTCAGAGAAGAAGAAATACAAATGGTCAATAATCAAAGCACACTAAAGGAAATCTTTGCAGCCATTAAATGCACGAGGCTGACCTGTATTTACTGACTTGGAAAGGTGCCCATGACATATTGTTGAATGAAAAAAGTGGGCTACAAAACAGCAGGTAGAGTATGATTCCATTTATGGAAAATTATGAGAGTATCTTAATCCCCATCCTTTGTGCAAACAATAGAAACGTTCTCCAAGTTGGCTTTAGCAAAAAGGGTAATTTGAGGAATACTAGAGCTCTTCATCAACTCCCACCCCTGTCCCCTACTACTTGCCAGGCCAGGGAGGGGTAGCCTCACCTGCGGACAGCTGGGGTCAGGAGACTGTGAAGAGTCCCTGGAAAGCAAGACAGCTATCTCCCCATGCCCCACTCCCTGGGCCACTAAGGTTCCCTCACTGCACTGCTGGTCTCTCTGGTTTTTTGGCTTCTCTTTCTCTCTCTGCAGGCCAATCAGACAGTAGGATTGAGGATCATTTTTATTCATCTAAAATATATATATTTTTGTACGGTTGGGACTTTTTTTTTATAATGAGTGTATATTATTTTTAAATTTAAGAAAAAAGGTATTATTTTCTTTTCAGAGATAGAAAAAAAAAAATTCCAGTTAGGAAGTTTGACTGGTAAAGAGTTAATATCCATAGCATAGAGGAAATGCCCACAAATCAATAAGAAAGCTAATGCCCCAACCAAGAGGAAAAAAGTGCCCACCTAAGAGCCCTTATTTAGTGAGTGTTTACTGTATGTCAGGAACTGAGAGAAACATCCTGTATGTGTCATGTCTTCCACATCTTAATGAGGAAGACGCTATTCCTTGCCTTCCTTCTTCCTTCCTTCCCTCTCTCCTCCTTTCCTTCCAGTGAATATCTATTGAATATCTCCCTTCTGTTGGGCATATGCTGGGCTCCGCAGATACAATATTGCCCTCGTGGCGCTTGCGTCTTTATTTCCTCTGTTTTGCTGCTAAGGAAGCAGAGGTTGGAAGAAGCGTTCACCAGTACACCTGTTTCTAATGAGCATGTTACAGGATCTTCAGATATGAGCGTGGGATTCCCAGAGGGAGAAAAAATAAATGGCCAATAAACATATGGAAATATTTTCACCCAATTAGCAATCAGAGAAAACAGTTAAAAGTAGTTTGGGTCTATTTATTTATGTATTTGCTTCTCAGACTGCCAAAGATTTGTATAAAATTGATAACAATTAGTATTGTCTATAGGGTTGGGAGAAATCAGACACTCTCTTAGTCTGCCGGTAGGTGTTTATATTTACGCAAAGTTTTGGGAGAATAATTTGGCAAACATGTCAAAGACTCCCTAATAAATGTCTACCCATTGCCTTAGCAATTCTTTTATGAAATTATTCATATATATGTGTATCCATATGTGTATATCAGATAATCAAAGATATTTGACCAAATATACTCATTATAGCCCAGTTTATAACAGTAAAATTTTGGAAACAATTTAAATGTACTTCCAAAAGGAATTGGTTACAGAAACTGTGATTCCCTTACTATGGAATCCTGGCGGTATTAAAAATGATGGTGGAGGTCTGAATTTTTGACATGCAAAGATATTTGTAATATATTATGAAGTGACAAAAGCAGATTACAAAGCCCGTCTGCATAATATGATCCCCTTTTTTGGTAAAAAGGGAAAATATACTTAGCTATGCATTGTTTCATAGAAAAATTTGAAAGGCTATAAAGCAAAACATTAAGAATGATTATCTCGGGGTAGAAGCGTCCAGCCCGGTATCTTCCTTCCTTCCATATTATCTTCTCGCAATTATCATGTACCAGTTTCATAATCAGGTAAAACCAAACCCAAAGAAGGAAGCTGTTTCTGTTTCGGAGAGAGGCGCCCGAGCAGGGCCCCGTGGTGGTGGATGCTGAGGCGGGGCAGCTTTGCAGACCAGCCCCGCTGGGGAAGGCACCACGGTTGCCTTGTGTGGTTCACAGAGCTGCGCCCTGCACGGTGCAAGCTCCGGACCCCGTTTCCTCCGACTGGACGCCATCCAGGGCAGGTCATTCTGCCGTTGGAGTCCCTTGGATCTGCACAGGTGGGATCTCAGAAGTCTGCTGCAGGACCTAATGTGAGCGTGGACCAGAGGAAGACCACTGCAGAAGCAATAGCGGAGCCAGAGCCAGTGCATCACGGGGCTGGGAAGGATTGGCCGCCTGTGCCCTCCGCTGGTTACTCGCTTAGGAGGTGTGTGTTTCAGGAATCGTTATGCGAGGAGACAGGCATCCTGTGAGGGGAGCCAGGGGAAACTTCAGGGACTGTAGGAGGGACAGGCACCCAGCACACACCTTCCCACGGAGCTAAAACGTCCCCCGTGCACTGGGCTCCCCCCTCTGCTTGTGAAACGAACAAAAACTGAATACAAACCCAAAACAAAACGAAATGACAAAAGTAAAGAAAATTAAAAAGAAAAAAATAACAGATACAGAAAAGAGATTACAATATGGAGAATGAGCTAAAAATTGAAGTAGGGGAAATTGAGAAAGATAAGATTAAGTCGGATAAGATGAGAAGGAACAGGATTTAAAGTAACCAGCTGGCGACAGTAAGACAATGAAACACAATTAACCTGTTTAAAAAAAAAAAATGAAACACCCAGCTAGAATCTAGGGGGCCACAAGCTAGTGATTGAAAACAATAACACTGGACAGAGGTAAAGTTTGAAAGTGGAAAGAACAGTGACAAACGGCTTAAGACCCCATACTTAAAAGGTACCACAAAGAGAAACATGAGATGACAGGAGGAGGGTTAAAATACGAACCAAGTGTAATCAACAGAGAAACAACCATAGAACCAGAAGTCAGAGGAACCAAGAGGGCTACCAAGCAGGATCGTTTTTATTATAAGGCTAAAGCAGAAGGACCGTTTTTACCTACTAGGTCCAAGTTTTTCGTGGAGTCATCTGCACTCTGATTCCAGAATTGTCCAGGTTCTTTTTTTTTCCCCCCTTTGTATCTGTCATCATGACATTCGTTATCTGTATAGTTATTTGATTATTGTCTTTCTTCATGCGTCAGATTTCAAGACCCACGAGGGCAGGAGCCTGGTGTATTTCTCTTTCCAGTGCATTCCTAGCCCCTTTGGAGTGATCAGTGGTACAGACTTGTTGATTAAATGAGGGAGCGAAGCATCTCTCACAGCTGTGGAGAGAGCCTGTAGCATGGTGCCCAACGATGTGGACAGGGAAGCAACCGGCCACTGGCTCCCCGTTGCAAACTGAACTCTCCCAGACCTGCAGACCTAACCAAGCCCCAGAGGTGGCTGATGACCCCAGGGCTCTTGCTCACCATTCGCTGACTTCCGGAAGAGATGAAGGGTGTTTGATGTGGCCCCAGTTTCTAGAAGTTTGTGGTGAGAAGAGACAGTGGAGGTAGAAGAGCCAATCTAGGCATAAGGTGGCACATTGTGACTCCTACCTCAGACCCATGGGTGACCCAGGAAAGAGGAGAATTTTCCAGAAGGGAGGCCCATCCATGAGGAAGGAGACTGGGGTGGTGGCTCTGAGGGTGGCCTTTCTCCCATCTCTCTTTTTTACCTTCTATGCCTGAGAATCCCGTTGTCTGATGTGTGACTGCGAGCTGGGAGAATCACCGGAACCCAATTTTGCCAAAGAGGAAATGGCGTTCTCTACGTAAAGTTTGCCCAAGGAAGCTTAATTAGGTGCCAGGACAGGGCGGAGAAGCACAGGGACGTGGCCGATCTGATTTCGTTACACAGGACGTGAGGCCAGGTGGACAGGGGAACACGGGCTCGGTTCATAAATGTGTAGCAAAGGGGTGGTTGTCCCAGTTTTGAAAGGATAAGACTGTCACCAAAAGAGAGAGAGGTGAGGCTGGCTCTAAGAATCAGCTCCCTTGTTGTAGAGTTCATGGTTACCCCCAGCAAACAAAACAGGAATGGCGCCCCTCCTCAGGGACTAAACTTGTGGGTGTAGGCTTGTGTGCCGTGATCTTTCATGACAGGATTGAAGGTCCCTCCCCAAAAACTGAGCTCAGAAACCTGTAAGATGTGTCGTGGGTCTAGAGTAGGACCTCCGTGAGAGCCATTGGTTGGGGGCAGGAGCAGAAATTGGTGAAAAACCGTTGGAAGAGCTGATTTCCTTATTCCTTTTGTCACTGGTGGAATTGTATTTTCCTGTGGCTGGTCATGTGTGGCAGAGGCTCAGAGCTGGTTTTATCCAGGTGAGTGGGCTTCACCAACAAACGATTTCCTTCTGTTGAGAGGTATTATCACCGTATCCGACGTGACGGTACTGGGGGCAGAAATTAGAAGTGAAAATTAGAAGAAAAGAAAGAAGTGGAATCAGAAGTTTATGAAATAGAAGTGTCTGCTGGCCGTCTGCGTCCCTATCACTGAAACTTCAGCATAGCTTTTT
>NC_137905.1:38513543-38730377 GCF_963455335.1 Martes martes
TGTGCCAGTGCTGCCTGGCTTCCTGCTCCTGAAAGGAAGTCCTAGAAGTCTTTTAAAAGGAGAACATTCGGAAAGGGCCCTGGTTGAGGCACTGATACGGGGCAGAGGTTTGTTCCCAGAGGGGCAAGGTCAGAGAGGAAAAGCAGGTTCCGTCGTCATGTTTGCTGTGACCTACTTCTCCCGGACAAGCGAGGACCAGAGAAAGAACTGCTCCCTCACTACACGACGCACTGGTCGGCCCCCCCGAGTCCCTGATGCCCCCTGTGCTGTGCGGGCCACCTCCACTGCTTCCCACCCCACCCCCTGTCCCCATTCCCAGAACACCGTGCCCAGCCCAGAGGGGGCACCCTGGGAATGTCTGCTGCCTGGATGAATGCATGCACATCCGAGCAAATGTGGGGGCCCCAACTGAGCCAGAAACGAGGCCAGAGAGTCTACCGCGCTGTAGTCCCTTGGTCAGACCCGCTTTTCTCCTTGAGGAAGCCCTACAAAGAATGCCCTGGAGGAGATAATAGCAGTGTCTTTCACAATGGAAAGGTCAACCAACATGTGTTTATTGAGTGACTCCGTGGGCCAGCCCTTCGCTCCGCTTTGTAGGCGGTGACAAGACAGGCGAACCCACGGGGTGCTCTTGGTAAGCAGGTTGGAATCTAAACACGCAAGAAAAATTGGAGAGCAGGCCGGAGCAGCATGGCATTGTGTAGAAATATCCAGAAAAGGTTCTGAGGCTGGGGGTGTGTCGGGAGGCCAGGGAGCGTGGCTGGGCAGGAGCACTGGACAAGGCCGGGAGAAGAAGGTTGGCCGTTCCTGCCTTCCAAAGAGCTGAACGCCAGGTGTGCGGAGTGCGAGGCCTCCAGGCCAGCGTGGCGGGCACCGCGGCTGCCAGTGTCCCCCCTTTGCCTCGCCCAGCAGCCCTGCCCTGGGACAGGGGGCTTTAAACATTGTAGCTCCCCATTTGCTCCTTCTCTCTCTCTCTCTCATCACTGCCCTTCCCGCTGAGCCCTCTTTGAAATCTGACTAAGGTTGCGAGCGCATGTCTCGGCATTTCTGGATGCAATTTGGTATCATAGCAAAGAATCAAAGGATATTTGCTATCACTTTAAAGTATGTTTCTCTCCCTCTTCCTCTGAGCACCTGACCCCACAATCATCGCTGGCTTTGAAATAATAGGCCCATCATAATTACGGGAATTAGTCTGGAGGCTTCTGCCTTATTTGCTCAACCGAGGTTACTGAGGCCGTCTTTAGGGGTGGAAAGGGTGTCTGGCAACGCAGGGTGGGGACAGCCAGGTAGCAGGGCAGAGGGAGGGGCCCGGTGGGGAGGAGGCGCCCCCTCTGCCCAGCCCAACAGCCATGGCTCCTGGGGACAGTGGTGGGCCTAGTTTCCCCGGAGAAGCTCATACCAGGCTACAGGAGAAACGCCCCATGTTTGTAAACGCTGAACCCAAATTTAGCAAGTGGACGCTCTGTGTGATGGGCGTTTGCCACCTCCCTGAACGCTGTCCCCACATTTCGCGGCAGCAGAAACGGAGGCCCTGGTACAGATAAGGACTTGGGCTAGGACATGAAGGTGGTGGGCACCGTGTGCCGTCTGTCTCCGGCTCCAAGTCCCCGGCTCCGGGGCCCGAACACGTCAGATCTTGCATCAGCATGCCGCCCACACTGCCTGCCACTTTCCAGAGGCTTCTGCGTGCCCTTGGCCAAGGATGGCAGGCAGTCGCACTGTGCCTTCGAACCCGTGGTGCACAGCCTGATTCAGTCACTGCTTGGAGCACGCAGGGCTGAGCGCCGCTGTCACCTGGCAGCTGGCTCGGTCACCTCCCCTTCCGGGCTGTGGGGCAGCGGCAGGGTGGCGGCCCGAGGCTGGGTGGGCAGCCGTCCTTCCAGAGGGCGGCTCTGCTGTTCTTACAGGGTTTTAAGGGAATAGACCGAGAGTTAATGCAGAACTCTTTCTTTGACTTAATTTATTATAATATATGTGGCTAAAATGTAGATCACACTGCTGTTTGGATCTCCGTTTTGATTCCCAAAATTGCAATCATGGTAGGTGGATTATAACCTGCTTTAACATACAGATGAGGAGATGTATTCCTGTGCAATTTCCCCCAAGGAGAAGTCAGAGGATCAGGGGCAGGAGTTTTGAATAACCTTGCAACACTTAGTTGTCTCTCTCGGTTATGGGATAGAAATTAGCATCACAGGACAATATGTGTTGTAAATGTAGCACTGCGTGGAATATTCCTGAGGAAGAGTCTCCAAAGGGAACACGGGAACTGAATTTCCATGCGAGAGGAAAAGTCACCAGAATCAGATCTAGCAAAGTGGCGTCGCCCTTGTTAAATTGTTGTTTGTCCAAAAAAGACTGCATGCCTACTATGTGCCAGGCACCTGGCTAGAGGCTGGGGATTCCAAGGGAAAACCAGACAGACCAAAGATTTGCTGGGGGAAGCGAGCATAACAGTCACCCCTGCGTGATGCCCACCGAGGGGTGAGCTGGGAGGGGGACGGGGGGGTGGGGGAGGCTCTGAGCACCTACAGGGCCGAGGTTCCAGGCTGACGGAAAGGAGAATGTAGGGAGCATCCCGCAGATGGGGAAGCAGAGCCCTCTTTCCCAGTCAGGTAGTGTGTGCAGAGCACCCACCTCTCCCTGCCCCCAGGAACATATGTCCGGGCAGACTTTTTCCTCGGGCCCCGACACTCAGCAAGAAGTAGAGACAGAACAGACGGCCTGATGTGCTACCCCGGGGCGTGGCCTCTGCTTTCCCAGCAGCACAGCCATCCGGGGCCAGCACCTGCCCCGCTTCTTAAGTGCACCCCAAGGTTCTGTTCCCCTGAATCACACACCCCCCACCTGCCCCCCAGCATCTAGGACAGGGTTCCTGGAGCTGCCAAACCACACCCAGTGTCTGATGTCTGTGCGGACAGGTGCTGGGCCCTGGCCGAGGCAGGCGTGGACAAGAAAGGCCTTGGGGCAAGAGAAATTGTGAACAGTCTTGAACTGCAAATGGGGCATGCGAGGCTCCTGTGAGCAGGCTCTGTTCCCCTTGGTGGGAGTCAGGCTCTGGCGGTGGGAACCTTGCAGGGTCTGAAGGAGAGCCTGGAGGAGTAGCCTGACACCCCAGGGTAAGTGGCTGGGCTGTCAGGGGGCGAGGCTCTGCAGAGGCCAGCCTCTCAGGATCTCCCCTCCCCTCGGGGGAGAGCCGGCTGCAGCCCATCCCCCCCCAGCGCAGGCCACCTGCCTGCAGTGCGATGTGGGGCAGGTCTGCAGAGGCCAGCGAAGAACTTAAAAGGAAAAGATGACTTCCTTTATTTACCCGTTGCTCGGTATTTACTGAGCACCTGTTCTGTGCTGGGAAGTTTTGAGACACAAAGGTGAGAAAACTAAACTCCGTCCCAGCCTTTAAAAGAGGGAGCTAGAGGGAGCGTCCGAAATGAGGCAGGCATCATGCTTGTGGACCAAGTCCCAGACTCTGGGTGATGTTGTGAGCGTTGGGTTCTGGGGTGATCCCAAAGTCAGAAAACATCTCCCAGAGGAAATGTCCTTGGGGCGGAACCCTCAAGAATGAGTGGGATGAATCAGACAAGAAGGAGGTGGTGGTGGGCCTGGAGTCTGGGGTTTGGGCTTTGAAGTGGGACCAGAGTGTGGTGAGCTTCCGAGGTTCATCAGGAAAAAGGTTCTCGTCTTTCTCCAGAACCAGGAGAGCGGGCTCGGGATTCTCATGATGTTCTGGGGATACCCTGGACAGACCAGAGCAGGCCAGGGTGGGGCCTCCTAAGCCTGGTCGAGGGAAGTTTCCAGCTCAGGTCATACGCTCTGTCCCGGGTCACTGCCCCGTGCCCAGAGGACAGCTCGAAGGCCCTTCCTCTGTCTTCGGGTGTACTTTCCCAGGACGGTGCCCGGGCTGGTCAGAGGGAGTGTGGGCTGCAGTCTCCTTGCTGGAGTGGGCAGATAGGGCAGAGACGGTTAGACGCAGCTGCCCATCGCCCCAATACTGGCCGTCTCGTGGATAGACAGAGCACAGGTTGGAGAGGCCTGAGCCGCCCAAGACACTGTCTGCTCCTCTCTCTCCATCATCCCAGTCCTCTACCTCTCTGGAGGTTTTCCTCCGGTCCCCGCCCCCACTGCTCACCTCAAAGGGACATTTGGAGTAAGTCGGTCATGTCTAGGCAGTACCTTGAGGACAGGTGCCATATAAGCTATGACATAGGGACTAGAAAATGTAGGCATGATGGGGCCTCGTGCTCAGATTCCCCACCCCAGTGGCTCGTGGCACTTGGCACGGGGGAAATGATCTTCCCAGTTTGGCAGTGTGAATCCTCCTGGGAATTCCTGGGGAGGGGAGCTCTGGCCGTTTGACAGGCTCCCATGGCGATCCCATTAGATGGACCATTACCTGCCGGGTTCTCCTGGTTTTCTGTGTTGTGAGTGTTTGGGATCTCGGTGGAGGAGGGGACTGTTCGTTGAGAATCTACCCGATGCCTTTTCCTCATACTATTTCATTTGGTTTTTGCAAGAGATTGCAAAGTACGTGCCATTACTCCCACTTTACAAACAGCGTTTGGAGGCTGGGCCAGGCTCGGAAACATTTGCCCAGCACCCGGAGTGGTGGGGCCAGACCAGAAGCCAGTGACGGTCCTCCCCTGCCGGGGCGACTCTGTGGGATGTCAGGGGCATTAAGGCCTTGCAAAGCCACTATTTCATGAGACGCTCCGATTCCTTCGTGATATGTACGGTTATCCAATGATTATGTCGTTTTACCCACAAGGGGCCTAGGCCTCGTGGAGGTGTCACAGTGTCCTCGGGAATCACAGAATGGAGAACCCGAACTCAGGTCTTGGAGTCCAACAGATGGCAGTGTGGGGAGCTGGTCCCTTCAGGCCGGGCAGTCTCGGAGCCGGCCTGGAGGCTTCGCGGACACCCTGCTCTGGCCTGCTGTCCCCTTCCCCCACAAACGAAGTTTCTTGTTGCCACCCCTCCTCCCTGGGGGCTCCTTACACGACACCCTCGTCCCGCTTAGTCTGCTCCTTGTCCCCTATCGGGATTCCTTTGGACGCGTCTGTGGGATCCGCAGAGTCTGGAAAGTTCCCTTTGAGAAATTTGCCAACACTTGATACTTTTATCTGCGATCAAAGGAAGAAAGAGCAGACTTGACCTTCCTGTTAGAGGCCGCTACCCGGGAAGCTGGTTCCGCCCGGAGCTAGGGTCAGTTCATCTGTTCAAGAACCACTCCTGCGCTCGTGTGTCGGGTGAAGAGCCGTGTGTCACCTACTACACGCCAGATGTGGAGGAAGAGGAACTGCAGCCTTGTTCTCTGCCAGCCACATCTGGAAGGAAAGCTGGTATCAGGGAAGAACGAAATCCAGGCTCTTCCTCCAGCCAGAAAAGCAGCGCGGAAGCCTCGCTCAGGATTGAACTGGTTGCTCTCCAGTGACACGCCTGATACGTCACTGGGTAAGGTCACCCGTGCGAATGTCAAGAACGGTCAGGCTCTTCCCAATTCCCACAAGAGGGGAAACAGTGAAAACTTTGCTAAAAGTGCCCTAGCCGTATTTGCAACCTTCCACTGCCTTTCCAGCAGCCTTGCCTCACCTGATGGGGACACGGGACAGGGAGGACCATTCCCCAGGGCGTCCCCTCTGGCTTTGTTTTGCCTGCAGGTACCAAGACAATGGACAGTGGGGTAGCCTCGGCCATAGCTTTGGCTCCTCTGCTCTGTGGCCTGAGCCAAGGGCAAAGGTTTTGCCTTTTGGAGTTGCACCCGCTGAACAACAGATCTCCAGAAAGATCTATGTGCTGAGATGAACAGAACAGGAGAGATTATTATTATTTTTTTTTTTTGCTAATTTTTATATGTCATCCAAAGTAATTATTATTACAGGGTTTTGAAAGGTTTAGCATTTATTCAAAAAATTTTTAATTTTGATTCAGTGATAGTGTTTTTCTGATAAAGGTTCTCAAATTAAAAGGGCTGGAAGAAGTCAGTGAGGCTCAAAAATGGCAGTAACTTCAGAGCTGGCAACTGACACTTGTTTTCTGCCACTGTTTACTCTTCAATAAAAAATGCATATTTACCATAGCAACCTCGGGATCACGTGACGCCCTATCTTACCCGCTACCCTCTAAAACAGAATAGCTTCTTAAAGAAACACACACATTCTAATAGGCATGCCTTTCAGATGCAAAAATGTGTTCTTTATAAGGAAGCCCTCTTCCCTGGGATTTAATGCTAATAAACACGTCATCTTTATAGAAATCCTTTTGGTCCCGTGTCTTAAATTTCAGGGCGTTCATTCTGGAAATCAAAATAAAATTACTCTTCGAAGCCCTTTTGATTATCTTGAGAATTTGCTGATTATTTATTTTAATACCGTTCTAAAAAAAAAATATATATATATGTATTTGCATTTGTGTGTGTGTGTGTGTGTGTGTGTATTTTTTTTCTCCCTCCCCAAACAGCAGCCGTTAGTATTATTTGGAAGGGAGTCTGGTGTAGGTTCTAATGACCTGCCGCGTCATCTGTGATTAAAGATTGTCATCTATGTGAGGCTTGCCTGCAGCCTGAATTGCTTTTCACTGTTAACTTGAGAGAATTTCCTGGGTCTTCAGAGCTTTGGGGAAATTGCACCACCCCGGACTTTGAGGAAAGGAACATTGTCCGTCATTCCTGACCTTGGGCATGTGTCTGGTTCCATAGCTTCAGGCTAGTGGGGAGAGGAGAGCCCTAAAGCCACAGGCCTCTGCTGTCCCCACTATGCCATCGTGGCACAGGACAGGTCCCTTTGGCAATATTCCTATTAAAAGCTACCATTCATTGGGGCACATCCTGCACCAGGAACCATGCTATGAGCCGTCATGTCTGCCTCCGTTTTGCAGTTAAGGCAACCGAGCCTCAGAGAGGTTTTATGTAATTCACTCAGAATCACAATTCTAAGACTTGGTGGAACGTGGTTTCGACCTGAAGCCTTGGACCGGGAACAGTTTCTGCTTAGGGTGCAGCTGGACCCTTTCCGTCACACTTAGGGCTGGAAGGACAAGTAGGGATGGACGGAGGAGGGGACAGTGTGAGGCACTTTTCAACTCAAAATGTTCCTCTGGAGATCTGCACGGCCTTGCCCTGTCCCAGTTTTTTGGAACACCCTCTACGCTCTGGCTTTTACCCGGGCCTGGCAGCCACATATCCTTGCAGATGCCACGGTCCTGGGGCCGGGCAGCGTGGTGGCAATGTGAGGGTTGTGGGATGAGGACTATGGCTACGGTCAGGAGGCCGGGGGCCAGGAGGGTTTCCCTTGAAGCAGGCCTGGTGGATTTTTAAAATTCCTTTCTGCTGCGTGCGGACCGGTCTGAAAAACAAGAACATATTGCGACTCCGTTATGCTTGGTGGCTTTGCGGGGAAAAGCCGAGGGCGAAGTGAGGCAGGGCTCTCCACGGCCAAGTGGCATTGTGACCTGAAGCTTGGAGGAGGAGAATCGCCCAGACCCCACGGCCCGGCCAGCCAATCCGACTGCAGCGTGTCCACGAGCCATTTCATAATTATCCATCATGAATGCCTCCATGCTGCCTCAATAGATTATTTAAAATGGTGCATGTTCTTCCCAAGCAACCTCAAGTCAGCCCGCACTGTACATACATACAAGCCGGGAGAGGTAATTGCTTATCATGTATCTCTTTGTTCCAGACACTTTTATAAAAGAGTATGTATTATGTATGGTGTGACCTTCAAATGTCAGGAATGTGTTGTGCAATAAACTGTCAATATTTGTGGTTATAAGGTACTAGATGACTTTTACAATAATTGGAACGGCTATATTAAAAGCTTGGATCACTCAGCTGGTTAAAGAGAAAGACACAGGCCAGCGTTCATCGGGGACTTGCCTTCTGCCAACGATTAAATGAAAGATACTGCAAGGTGCTTAAGATGTCTTCTTTGTTTAAAAAAGAATATGGCAAAACATGTCTCCAGGGGAGACGTTATCTCCAAATCATGCCTTCTCCTTTCCGTGCACTCGGATCCCAAGAGAAAACTCAGCCGCACAAGTTATGGCGACTGACCAAGTGCATTTTAAAAAAGATCAGTCCAGCCTGTGCTTGGTGTCATTTTGGTAAGAATTCCTTGAAACCTACCGGCAGCCAAAGACATCTCCTCTGGTCTTCTCCCTAGCCTCCCCCACCCCCCATAACCAAATGAAGGGGCTGTAAATTATCTTAAGAGGATCTTAAAAGCTATAGTTTTTTTTTTTATAAAGAAAATAAATGATGTAGAAATCTTTTGGGAATTTATGCTTTACTAAAAGTAGAGGCTTCTATAGTTTTCTTTCTTTCTTTTTTTTTTTTTAAGAAAGGAGTACTTCATTTAAATGATGGAAAAAAGGAGGCATAACAAATATTTTACAATAACTACAATAGCCATTGGAACATGGATTACTTTAAAAATATCTGTTTCACTGTATTCTTCTACTGATTAAGTTCTCTTTATGCATAGGGGTGGCTGATTCTTCTCACGCCAGCGAGATCTTTCTTTAAAACCCAGAAAGTGGGCAAGTGAAATAGTGAATGGCGCCTTAGCACCATGTCCCCATCTTCTAGAAAGCCTACCTGTGACCTTGATGATTCTGTGTGTGTTCATGGTTCCTTCCACCTGGATGGAGAGGGAGCTGGGAGGTTTTTTTCCCCCGTCCAGCCCACCTCCTCCAGGAAGGCCTCCAGCATGCCCCTGACCTCCTGTGTACTCCACTGGTGTCACACTCCAGCCCCTTAAGGTGCTGAGCCGTTGGGGGGCATTTCTGGTGTTTTGCTGCTGCCCTGGGTCAGGTTCTTCCAGGCTATTCAACACAGTCTCCCTCTTGAGGCCAGGAGCCGATCTTGGCCTCTGAATTTCAACTTGTTTGCCTCCTCTGATTCTCTACTGAAAAATGTACAGTTTAAAAAAAAAAAAGTGTGTGCGCAGCTCCTGCTCTGACCTGAGGGCCTACCACAGTTGGCGATACAAGGCCACATGACAGTAAATGGCCTATGTTCGTGTGGCACCTGTGCTCTGGGTTGGGGACAGGCGGTAAGCAGACAATGCATGGGTCCTTTCGCGTCTGCAAGGGGTGGTAGGTGGGTGCTGTGAAGGAAGAGGCCAGAGAAAGAGCATGTGGGGGGTTGGGGAGGTGTGGTCTTCAGATGGCGTGGTCAGAGACTCCTCCGCCTTTAGGACCAAAGCCCGAGTGTGGGTCTCCCTGTGAGTTCTGGGGAAAGAGAATCCCAGGTGGATGGAAGCAGGAGCAAAACTCTCAGTGGGGTGCCAGCTGGGAGAGCTTGAGAACAGAAAATGGGCTGGAGTACAGTCGGAGTCTGAGGAGGTCAGAGCAGTTGTGGGGACACTTAGGAAGGGGGGTTGCAGGCCAAGAGAAGGAGTTAGGGGTAGAACCAATGGCCTGCCCTTCTGCTCATGACCCGGCTTTTCCCCGGACGTGGCGGCTCCCCGCGGGCCGTCCGTCCCCAGACTCAGTCTTCTGCCTGTTTCTCCTCACCCGGTGGGTTCACAGATGATCCCGTTCTGCACCGGTCACCTTCACCGTCTGTGGGATGGGTCCTCTCGGGTCCCTGGCCGGGCCCGAGGGAAGAGAAGGGTGTGCAGAGCCCAATGAGACCCATCCCACTGATAACGTCTTGTCCTAGGTCGCTTCCAGGAGGCCTGCATCCTGCCTGCCGCAGCCACGGTCACAGCCCCCAGGTTGGGGACGAAAAGCGCCTGCCCATCGCCGGCCCTGAGGGCCTGGGGAGGGCTGGCAACGTGGTTGTCAACAGCAGCGTTGCTCAGTGCCAAAGGGAAGAGACCCCATGGGTGGCCCAAACACTCGCGGGGGTGTCCCACACACTCCCCTGCCAGACAATTAAGAAAGGGCTCTAGGCTTGGTAAAACCAGAAACACATTTGGCCCACAGAGCTTGATTTTGAAGCCCTTGTGTATTTTAAGGGAAATTTAATCCGTGTGTTTCTGATTCATTTTCACTTAACTCATCAAAATGTTGCTTTAGAGAAGCTATTTGAGATCCTAGTATCTTATATTTTCTCTCTCTCCAAATTGTAGCCCTTTTAATGACCTATTTCCCCAATTCCAGAAATCCTGTCTTGCCAAAAGCAAATGGAGCTCTGCAGGGTTTTGAGCTTGGGTCGAAGGTGAGAAAAGGAAGCGGCAGAGAACGTTCCACCTCTCCCCCTCCCCCCTCGATGCACAGGGTTCAGCTCCCATGTGCTGGGCTTGCCAGGGAACCCTGCCGGGCTCTAGTCCTAAGAACCCGTGGGGAACTGACCTTCCACAAGTGGACATCCTTTTCTAAAATAGCTCTCTCTTTAAACAAATACTTTGACCAGTCCATAGTAATGCCTAACTGTTTAACATGACTATATATGGCATCGTAACAGAGAACTCCGATGAACCAGAGACACCAGATTAATACTGACTCGGGACCCAAGTTTCGTCTCCCAAGAGTTAAGCAGAATTATTTGCAGGAACGTTCCAATTTTTCTGCATACCACTAATTTAAAATCATTTTTTAAACTGAAAGGATGTCTTCCCTGAACCAGGCATCTCTATCACAGCAATCACTGTTCTATCTGGGTCTGTTAATTTTAAAAGTTTTCAAAACAAGGGAAAGTGTTAAGCTTTGGAGAGGAAGTATATACATTCCTCCGGACCTTCTCCAAGGTGTTAGGTTGTTTTCTTTCCCCCCCGGAAACATTTTAAAGCGCCGGTATCTGCGGGCAAAGGAATTAAAAAAGATGCAATTTGTCTGTGTTCTGCTCACCCCTTCGACTCCCCAAATAGTTTTCTTCTTCATTAATGAAGCGGGAGCCGTGCTTCTGAGATGCTCTTTGCACAAGGCAGACTCTCAGAATTAACTACACAACTCACCTGGGAAAATGCATTTTCTGTTACACAGGAAGTTCCCTAGAAATTAAAATGCCACGGCATTTTGTGTCATGAAGTACTAAGTGCTCAGGTGTCCAGACAGCGCCCCCAGCTGCGTGCGGTCGCCGGGAGATCTCTCTGGTCCCTGCGTGGGCTCCGTAGCGGGCGCAGCAGCCTTATCATTTCTTTTAACGGACGTCTTCCCGAGATCTGCTTCTGGGCTTGTGAAGGCTGAGGCCACACCTTGGCAGGATGGAGGGAGAACAGGCATACATGCACACTTTGAGAGGAACCCTCTCTTCGCTTTCAGTTTCCTGTCTCCGCTCTGTCCCTTTTGGCCTCCCGGGCTCTTGGTCCCGGCCTTATTCTGTGAGTCGGTGAGACCACCTGCAGGACTGGGACTAAGCCCCTGACCAGTAAAGGAGGATGCTGCCTGGGCCGTCCCCGGTGTCCTCCGACGATGACGGCTTTCCAAATCTCCATGGCTTTCTCTCGTTGGTGCAAAGTCTGGCGTGGGGTGTCTGCCAGCCATCTGGAGACTCAGTGCCCCGTCGTTTGTGATTCTTGCCACGCCAACCCTTGTGTTGCAGGGCCACCGAGGCAGGGGGAGAGAGGGAGGGCAAGGCGTCAGCCCTAGCTATTGGCCAGGACTTGGCACCTGAACTCAGCTTACTGCAAACGAGGTTGGGGAAAGTAGGGGCAGGGGAGCTATTTAGGAGAACTGACTGTCTCTTTCATTGGTTTTTCCCTCCCAGTTCCCCAAGACCCATCTCTGGTCTCTCATTTGGCTAAGGATGAGGCGAGGCTGGGCAGTGGGGGAAGATAGCCTAGAAGATGGGACCGCAGGAGTCCAGGAACCTGGAGGGGAAGGGTCGGGAAGTTCCACCCTCTGGGCTAGATGGAACCAGGGCAGGCGGTGAGCGAAGGGATTTACCCCAGGACCGCCAAGCATTAGGCACCCAGAAGGAAAAGATGCCACCTCCTGACTCCCAAGCCAGCCTTCTTGGCAAACAAGCCTATTTTAAATATGTACCAAGGAAGCTCAGTGTTTAAAGAGAACCTGGGGGGAAATCTACCCTTAAAATACAAATTTATTTCATTAACTAAGTTTTTACACTGCAGACATATATATGTAAGGTTAAGTGCATAATGAGGCCCCGTAAATTATATTCACGTCCAGCTGGATAGCCAACTTCAAGGATGGATTCAGACAGCGGCTGGTAGTATTTTGTGTGTGTTTAGGTTTTAACTTTTGGAAAGTTGTTTGTCTTCCTAAGCATTTGATTCTTTGTCTATCCAGGCTGCCGGTTTGTGGCTCAGCCGAGGAGATGAGGCTTCCAACAGGCTCCGCGCTGTGTTTAATCCCCCTGGGTCTTCCGTTCTCACACCCTCCCCCTATGAATGTTAAGGGGGTGGGGGAGGTAATGCACCTTAATGTCCCCTTGATCTAGGCCAACCTTGCTGTACACTTGGAGGATTAGAATAAGCAGATGGAAATGTGAGAGGCATGGTGTCTGACCTTGAGATGACACAATTAGAAAGGTCTTGTCTTATGTCCCCTCGCCCCCAAATAACATATACTTGAAACATCGCTCGCAGGGATTAGGTCCATCTTCTCCTTTCTCAGCAAGCCGGTATCAGCTTGTGGGAGTAAGAGAAAGCTTGTGGGGGTTTTGATTCCCGTGGACAGTTCACTTGTTCTAAGTCAAAACTCTGGAAGGGTTACGCAGACGCCCTGTGTCCCTCTGGAGTATCATTTGCTGTATCCACGCAGGATATCCGTTTCTGAAGAATAGAGCTCATATGTAATGGGGTCAAGAAAAGAAACAGGAGCTCTTGGAGTTCTCTCTCTGCCATTTCCCCATCACATGAGGCTTAGAACCCACCCAGGCTAAATCTGGCCTCCCAGTCTGCAGCCAGATGCCTGGTCCTGGGGACACCCCGGCCTCTAGGAGTCAGCAGGACGGACTGGCCTTTCTTTCTTTTTTCTTTTTTTTTTTTTTTTTTTAAGATTTTATTTATTTATGTGACAGACAGAGATCACAAGTAGGCAGAGAGGCAGGCAGAGAGAGGGAGGAAGCAGGCTCCCCACCGAGCAGAGAGCCCGATGCGGGGCTCGATCCCAGGACCCTGGGATCATGACCCGAGCGGAAGGCAGAGGCTTTAACCCCCTGAGCCACTCTGGCGCCCCCGGACTGGCCTTTCTTTGACAGATAAGCCAGGAGGAGCAGATGACAGGTCTGAGGCTGACCACTGTCCATCTACCCAACACACTTAGAGCAAGTATCTGATCCAGGAGAAGAGATACTAAAGGTTTTAGGAAAAGGACTTAAAAAGAAAAAAAAAAAGCTGAAACCGATCCATAAATGGTCTGAGGAAGGATGACGAATGTGACTTTTATGATGCTTCTTTCTATCTACTGCCTGTGTCCTGGAGAGGCCGGGAAGGCCGGTCCATCCCTAAGCAGGTCCTATGAAGCAGCCAGCGCTGTGGGACCACAGTGAAAGCCTGGGTGCTCCATTCCGAGCATCCTCGCAGGAGGACAGCCGTTGGTGCTTTTATACTCTGGGTAGAGGAGTCCTCTTGGGTTCCAGTGTGGTTGGACCGAGTGTGGCACACCGTGCTCTCTGCTACCCATCCGGGTTCGGGCACCCACTCCCACACAGGCCCTTCGAGGGTGCGGCATGGCCAGGCTTCCTCAGCCACGGTTGTCCTTGGCATTCAGCCGCTCGGACACTTCCTGGGACCACCCACAATTCCCCTTCATCGGAGCTCAGAGTTTGTTTTTTCTAGTTGGATTAGTCTAAGAGTAAATGCCATAGGCTTTCTGGCCCTCCGAAAAAAACAAAACAAAACAAAAAATAAAACACCATTTCTGTGTAGAGTGAAAATTAGACTCTTAAATCTGCAAAGAAAGCTGTTTATCTTACAAATTTATTCTTTTTATTGGGCCACACATGTCCAAGATAGAAAGATAAAAGGAAAACAGATACAGGCCATCACTTATAGTGACATAGAGTGAGGCCCTTCTCATCCTCATCTTCCGCAGAACCTTCCAGACTGGTACGTGAGCCTTATCTATGTATTGGTCTATCAAGCGGCCTGGACAAGGACTCACCGAAAACCACAGTAGAAGTTTGTCCTCCGTGCTCTCTTCCTCCCACCTTTCTACTGTTCACAAATGGGCTCTGTTGGAGGAAAGGCTCTGGGGAAGGGGCTCACGGGCAGATGGTGCAACATGGGGCTTTGCAGGAATTTAATGTCAAAAGTCCACGCCTGCCTACCACCTCTGTCCTGAAGGCAACATCCGGGGCACTTAGTTCTGCTTATAATTCAAACTGACAGCTGTTGGCCTCCTCCCTTAAATAGGGCATCTTAACTCTGTTGCAGGGAGCCCTTGGCGGAATTTTAATCAGGCTCTTTGTGATTTTTTTTTTAACATCTTAATTTTATTTTATTTGTTTCATGTTCCAAGATTCATTGTTTATGCACCACACCCAGTGCTCCATGCAATACGTGCCCTCCTTAATACCCACCACCAGGCTCACCCACTTCCCCCCCCCACCCCTCCCAAACCCTCAGTTTGTTTCTCAGAGTCCACAGTCTCTCAGGCTTTGTCTCCCCCTCCGATTGACCCCAATTCAGTTTGCCTTTCCTTCTAGTGTCCTCCATGTTATTCCTTATGCCCCACCAGTCAGTGAAACCATAGGATAATTGACTTTCTCTGTTTGACTTATTTCACTCAGCATAATCTCCTCCAGTCCCATCCATGTTGATACAACAGTTGGGTATTCATCCTTTCTGATGGCCGAATAATATTCCATTGTATATATGGTCCACATCTTCTTTATCCATTCTTATGTTGAAGAGCATCTCCACTCTTTCCACAGTTTGGCTATTGTGGCCATTGCTGCTATGAACATTGGGGTACAGGTGACCCTTCTTCTCACTACATCCGTATCCTTGGGCTAAATACCCAGTGGTACAATTGCAGGTTCATAGGTAGCTCTATTTTTAATTTCTTAAGGAATCTCCACACTGTTTTCCAAACTAGCTGCACCAACTTGCATTCCCACCAACAGTGTAGGAGGGTTCCCCTTTCTCCACATCTTCTCCAACACCTGTTGTTTCCTGTCTTGTTAATTTTGGCCATTCTAGCTGGTGTAAGGTGGTATCTCAATGTGGTTTTGATTTGAATTTCCCTGATGGCTAGTTTTTCATGTGTCTGTTAGCCATATGTATGTCTTCATTGGAGAAGACATACTGTCCATTTTTTGACATGACTATCTGTTTTTTGGGTATTGAATTTGAGGGATTCTTTATAGATCTTGGATATCAGCCCTTTGTTTGTGGTGTCATTTGCGAATATCTTCTCCCATTCCGTGGGCTGCCTCTTTGTTTTGTTGGCTCTTTGTGATTTTAAGTTGACCTCACAATTCCACAAAAGGAAAACTGAACAAATGCAACACATTTGGGGTTGGCGTGGTTGGGGGTGATAGGGTGGGTGGGAAATGGCATTCCAACTATTTCAACCCAAGGTGTGGTTGACTTGAAGTTGACATCTGGCCATTGTTTCCCTGGGCAGCAGCCCCTGGTGGACCTAACCTGTGGGCCGTGGAGTACCCCACGATGACTGCAGGGGGGCGCTGGTTTGCCATGAAGTGGCAAAATAGATCATTTTGTGCCCGCCTCCCCGATTCAATAGCCCCCTTAACACATTCATGTGGTTGATCAGAAAGCTGGTGATAGGTGGGTTGGGTTCTAGATGCCTGTAGACCCGGTCCTGTTATCTGTGCAAAATTATGAGGGCAAAGACTGCTGGACAGACAGACCCTTTGAACAGCTCTTCCAAGGTTGGCTGGAGGAGTTGGAGAGCATGGGATCAAAAGTGAGCCTTCAAAGAACTTTTCCAGGATGATGTTATCGCTGTGTATTAACCCAAATGCAGAGAGGACGCTTGAAGCCAAGGGTTTCCACGGTTGCTTGGAGCCAACATCCAAATAAGAATTAAATGTGATTGCCTTCATCTTGTGCACGGCCTATAAGTCTGTCCCTTTTGGCTGTTAGCGGAGAACACCAGGAACGGATGTTGTAGAATAAAAGCAATTTGCATTTTCCATTGCTTGGAAGGTACAAATCTTATTTATTCTGCTTCTCTGCAGAACTCATAGGTCTGCTTATTATCTGAGAAGGTCCCCTTGTTCTCCTAACAGATCCACCGTGGGGCCCAGAGGGTGGGCTGGGAGTGGCATCAAGGACCCCGCCAGCCCCAGGAGCTTGGGTTCTGTGCTGGGGTGAGCCTCCAGCTCTGCAGGGAGGCCCAAGGAGAGGGCTCCAGTGCCTCCCCTCCCAAGTGCCGCAGATTCCCGGCTCCTACCCTGCTCCCTGAATGTCGCCTCTCTGGCAGTGCGATGTCGGGCCTCGGGTATTGCAATAACATATCCTCCAACCACTAGATATTTTCACGGTTTTATTTACTATTATGTCCCATCATTTCTGTGCAGAAGGCAGCCGTATGTAAATTTTATTCCATTTTCTAATGGTTTGGGTTACATAACAAATAACAGCAGGAAGGAAAATTTGTATTGATACTTTACAGAGGAAGTTCTCAAGTCACTGCACAAAGATTTAACTGCTCGGCTCGAAGTTTATGGGAGTTTTGCAGCTGAGTTTCTGCACATGACTTTGAATATGTCACTATATGTTTATCATGGGCTAATTGTGGAATCGCATTTCCATACTTTTTCTTCTCCCTTTCATAAGATTACAGCAGCCAGCGATGGATACCAAGCTCTACAAGGAAGAAATGATCAGTTGTGGATAATTGTCTTTCCTGTCCCAAAATAACTGTATGTTTGCATGTCTTCGGGACTCGGCCGAGACACATTTTTTCCCCCATTTGTTGCTAGATATAATGCAAATGTGATTTCGATCTTATAGTGAGCTCTCACCAGCTAGTCCATATTACAAATTAATCAGATTCAACAAACACCAACATTTTTAAACTTTTGGAAAAAAAATATTTAATAGGAGCTAAGCAAAAGAAGAAATCAAACCAGCTGCTGACACAGCTGTTTCTTTTCTTGTTTAATTCAGTTCAATATAAAGGTACCATATGCTGCTTAAAATGATGATGGGAAAGATGAAATAATTTAAGAGAATAACAAGAAAATACATGAATTGTCAGCATTCTGTCAGATTTAAAGAATGAAATAGACAGGTGTAGTATTGACATGTTTAACTTTGTGTGGTGTTAGCAGTTTTGGTGCGAACAGCTTCTGACGTGCTGAAGTGATGTGAGAACGTTTCTTCTCCGCTGCAGACATCGGCGAGGAGGCTGGGAGAGCCGCCGGGGTCCAGCAGCCCGCGCTGCTTCGCGACAGGAGCCTGGGCTCGGCCATGAAGGACTGCCCATACTGTGGGAAGACCTTCCGGACATCCCATCATCTAAAGGTGCACCTGCGGATACACACAGGTGAGAGGCGCGGGCGCGTCGCTGTGCGCAGCGTCCAGCAGAGGCCACGCTCCCGGGCCCGGGTCACCCCCTGTGTTGCCACCAGCACCGCTGCACTCTCCGTGGGCCAGGCCGGACCCCGCTGCAATGGGGGGACCCCGCGGGGTCCTTCTGCCCCGGTTCGTCGCTGCGCAGCCAGCTTCCCTCCTGAGTCGCATTGGGTGGGCAGACACAGACACCCCTGTGGCCCGGGTGTAGGAGGGGGATGCTTGGTCATGGCTGCAGGGTCGGTTTGGTGATGTGTGTAATGGTCCCCCTCGCACCCTGGCACTGACCAGGGGCTCTGCAGGTGCAAAGCTCGAGAGCCGGGCTCAGACCCTGAGTATGAAAGGGAACGGGGGAGCTCCCTTCCTAGGTTCCCACACCAGAGGCCCGTCTGGTGGCAGCAACCCACTGCCCGGGATGGAGGACTGGCTCTGCGCTGAGTCCCCTCAAAAGAAAAGTAGGGGTGCTCTTAATCAAACAGGTGAAGGGGCTGCTGGACCATGTGGTCATTTCTTCTGTTTCCGCGTCCTCCTAGCACTTTAAAATGAGGACATTTTGGAGGTCTGTGTGCCTTGTCCCTTGGTCATTTTTCTTTTCTTTCTTTCTGCTTTTCTTTTTCTTTCTTTCTTTCTTTCTTCTTCTTCTTTTTTTTGGGGGGGGTAGTTTTTCTGCTAGCTGTTTGCACATTGCCAATACAAAAAAAAAAAAATCTATCTGAGATATGGACACCTCCATTTTCTTTGATTTTTCTCCTGACACTTTATCTATTGGAGTATGAGCTGCTTCAGAGGATAGACAAATATGCCATCTATTTTCAAAAATAATTGTGGTCTATTTCCCCAGGAATCAATAAAGCTCAGGATTGTGCAGGATATTTAGTGCATGTGGGCCTCATGTGCAGCGTGTGGTTAAAGAGAAGGAGGACCCCACCTGGAACCTCACCTGGTGCCCGCAAATCTCCCTGACACTGAGAGGGGAGCCCTGAGAACGGGGGGCAGCGGGCCATGGGCTGCCATCTTTATTCATGGCCAAGGCACGGTTAAGCCTCACCATCGTCCATCCCTCCCAGCCGGCAGAGCCCTTCTCTCCTAGAGTCATCCACGGCAGAGAGGGAGCCGCTGAGACGAGGCACCTGTTTGCTCCCTCCCCCAGGCCCTGTGGGATCTGACGCATCTTGCGCCATTCTTCATCATCCTCATCTCTCTCCAACCCAATGGCCTTCTTGGGGCTCCCCCAGTGCAGAGATCCAGTTCCTACCGCAGTGCCTTTGTACCCACTGTGCCATCCCCCTGGAATGCTCTTCTGCCAGGTGGTCACTGGGAGCTTAGCTTGCATGGGAGTGCTTCAGAGAGACCATGTCTGATTACCCCGTCTAAAATATCCCTCGTGCCCCTTGTTCAATTTTCTTCCTAAACTTAGCACTTCCTGAAATTATCCTGTTCAGTTCAGTGGTTCATTTCCTTAGGCGCTGTTTGTCTCCCACCAAGTTGAATGTGAGGGTTGCAATATTGTCCGTGTTTTCAATCGCTTTCTAGAACCCTAGGGCCTACCAGAGCCCCTAACACGTGGTAGGGATGCAATAAATTTATTTGAAAGCTTGAATGTCAGAACAAACTTGAGAATAAGTGAGTGACCTTCTTCCTGTAGTCTCTGGACTGTGCTGGGTGGCATGGAGGGGACAAGGGCAGTGAGGAACATGGACCCTTCCCCAGGGAACCTGCGGTCCTTTTGGAAAGGCAACCTGCAGGCGTGAACCCATTGGAAGCCACGATATGACGGTTTCAGATGGGAGACTCTCTCCCCCAGAGCTCAGTGAGGGGTTCCTAAGTGTCTGCCTCAGGGCCTTTGCACTTCTCTGCCAGACAGGTACATTGGCTTGTTCCTTCATTTTCAGAGTTTGGCACCAATGTCCCCTTTTCAGTGAGGTCTTCCCAGTGATTGGGCTCAGGACGAGGCAGCTCAGATATCTGGCCTTCTGAGATCATACCGATGTCCACTTTCTTCCCCAGGTTGGGTTGTGACGGTAGTTGGGGAAGGAGGGGGCACAGATGCCAGGAAGTGGGAGGCAGTCCACTGAGGCACCCATTATTGGGCTGTCTGCAGGAGTGTGGACACCTGGCCAGGCATGTCCTGTGTACTGTCCCTTTATTAGCTGTAGACCCAGGCCCCTGGACGAGGTTACCATGCGGCTGATGGCTCACCGCAGCAGAATCTTCCCTCCCAGGCAGTGTGGGTTGGGAAAGAAAAGGCAGTGCCTCCCAACCAGGAGTTCTGCTGACCCCACGGGGCCCAACTCCCATCAGCTGGCCCATCAGCAATGGTAGACACTCTGCAGAATATTTCCAGTAAATCAGGACCAAACGTGGCGGGAGTCCCACTGAACACGGGTGGATGCAAACGGATACCGCTTTTTGAAGTTTTAAAGCCTGATAAAGGTTATTTTCCCCCCAAATTTCCACTTCCTCTGCTTCACAAACTTCTGAGGTGTGTGACCAGTAGTCTTTGGAGATGCTGAGAGAAGCAAGACAGGGCTGTGGACAGAAGCATTCTGGAAACTTCCTGGAATAAGGGAGAAAATGACAGAAGCCATGGAAACATCACATCGCCAGCCCCCCTCAGAAACAGCATTTGCTGTGTTTAAAAGGCAGAATGGTAACCAGATAAAGATCAATTTCCTTTTTATCAAAGAACAAAGAAGTTGGAAAATGCTTATACTCGTGCATTTGAATAGAGCAGAAAGTGTTACATGTTCTAAATCACCAAAATAAACATCCATTACGACAATGTTGAAGTGTAGATTACACGAGCAATTAAAAATCAAAATCAAGCTATTTGTTAAGGAACCAGGGGACCCTGGGCTCCGGTTGTGGGGGCGTCCTACGCCGCCTCGCCCCTTTCTCTCCGTGTTCTTGGATTCCGAAGCGACATGGCCAGCGGGCAGCCGCCTGTGAAACCGAATCCGTGTTTTCCAAAATACCATCTTCTGAAGTTTTTCCATAATGGGCCCATACGAGCACATTTAAGAATCCAGTGTGTAATAAATATGTTTTAATTGGTCGGGAGATGAGGTGGTACATTCACCGTGTTTTCCTGTTCTGCTCCATCTTTATGAGCCGTCTCGATCATATAACAGCCACGGGTAAAAACCGCTTTCCTTTTTTAACTCCACTACACATTCACTCAATTACTGCCCTCCTCTTCCCGACACCTGTGTATTAGGGAGGTGCTGAGTAGATGCCCCGTCAGGTTGCCTTGAACACCTGGGGGCTAGGGAGAGCCTAGGAGAGCTAGACCGTCTCTGCCGGCCCCTGAGCCACAGCCAGATCCATGCGGGCTGGACGGAGGCACGCGGAGGACTCCGGGGCCTCACCTCCCAGAGGCCACCCCACCCTGGCTCTGGAGGGACAGATGCTGATTCCTGCCCACCCAGGGTAGGCTGAGCTGCTTTCCCGTTTCTCACAGTCTCTGGGGCTGATTAAGATCCGGTCACTGGATGTGTGTCATTGGTCTTCTCGTGTCCACGCCGGTGATTTGAATTCAGAGCCCGTCAGCGCAGGCTCAGAAAGGAAATGGTGTCAGGGCTCTCTAGAGAAATGGTATATATAATGTACAATATGCCCTATGTATATGTAATATATATTATAGATAATCAAATAATAGGTTGTATATAGGTATATATAAATATTTATGTATTTTATATTTTTAAAAATAGTGTGTATATATATACACACACATACATATATATATGTATGTATGTAAAGGGATTTATTATAAAGCATTGGCCCAGTCAGTTATGGAAGCTGAGACATCCTAGGATTGGCATTTGGCGAGGCAAGCTGGCAGACCCAAGGGAGCTAGTGGGGAAAGTCCCAGTCCAAGCCCAAGTCCACAAGCAAGTGAAGGTGGCAGTCCCAGCTGGAAGACAGGCCGAGAGAGTGAATTCTCCCTTACTCAGCCTTTTGTTCTGTTGGGGCCTCCAAGGGACTGGATGAGATCCCCCCTTCCCCGCCCCATATACTATACACGCTGGGGAGGGCAATCTGCTTTACTCTGTCAGCCCATTCAGGTAGCTCACCTCATTTGGAAACATCCTCCCAAACACACCCAGAGTAATGTTTGAACAAATGTCTGGGTGCACATGACCAGTAGACACACAAAATGAACCATCATGGGGGTGCAGCAGCAAGCGTTTAATCCTAATGAGCTATAGGAGGCAGGGATGTCTCCTAGGTGGCCCCCGACCGAGGCTGGGCAGTTGTTTCATGATGGGTTGCCTGAAAATGCACTTCCTTCTTTCCCTCCCTGCCCCCTCCTCCAGCTCCATCTCAGGGAGACCCCCAGAGCCCCGTGTGTCCAGTTTGCGTACAGGAGGTAGGCATGTGCTGATCAGTCGGTCTCTGAAAGGCCGGATGGGGGTGTGTGCCCCACATGAGCCCCAGACGTATGTCACCCCACATGCTGGCCGCGGGACTCCAGGCTGGGTCCCCTCCGGTGGCTCCCCTGTGCGCTGGCTTCCCTAGGAGGCTCCCTGTCGTCTCCGGAATGACCATTGTAGAGAAATGTAATAAGGAACCTCACTCATGAAAACTTGGAGGCACGAAAGTTCAGGGACTAATTAAAAATAAATCTCATTAGTTTTTTTTCCCCCTCTCAAATTATGCGAGTGGTTTATTAATCTGGTTTTGATGTGTTGCATGCATTGGTCCAGCCCGGAGTTGAGAACCTCTTTATGAAAATGGATTTGCGCAGGGAAGCCAGAGGTGGTTTTCAAGGGCTCTCGGCCGTGGGCAGGGTGGGCCGGTGGGCACGCCCAGCTCTGTTCACCCCTGCAGGGAGGGCGTCTCCGTGATGCAGACACTGGATGGGGTGCCCTCATTGGCTCTCGAGTGCATGCTTATTCCCAGGCAAGGACCACCCTTATGTCCTGCAGGACCCTCCAAGGCATGTGTGCCCAGCTGGGGGCGGGGGCCGGGATCATCCTGTCTCCTGACCGAGGCTGTGTCTACACAGCATGGTAGCTACCAGCTGGTCGCAGGAAAATGCGGCCCATAGGGACAGGGTAATAAGAACGATATTATGAACAGTGGCCAGCACTGTGCCAAGCCCTGCACGTGATTTCCTTCCTCAACCCTCACAGCATCCCGGTGACCAGGGGCCACCCAGAGATGGGAAGTGACCCACTCCAAGTCTCCTAGCATTGACAGCAGGGTGCAATCCAGATCTGTCTCCTTATGGCTGTGCTGTATTGATTTTTTTTTTTTTTTTTACTTTGCTGGGTGGATTTTTGGGCCTGTTTTAGGGAATTAATGCAACATTTCTTTGACAGTGTGTGTCCACACCATAACCAGCGGGAGGAAAGGAAGTGACTTGTACCCACAAGGTGTGTTGACGCAGCCTCCCGGCGATGTAAAAGGGAAGTACTGTACACCCCAGCTCCTCCTTTACCCCTAACTCAGACTGGCCTGCGGCCGGGCCTCCTTGACACCCACATGCCTCAGTTTCCCCATCAGCACAGAGAGGTTAGGGAGGCAGTGAGGCAGGGAAGCAGCCACTTTGGCACCTGAAAGTGTGGAGGGTGGGGTGGAATGACTTACCGTGTCAGAAGACAATAAGTGACCACTGCATGTGGATTTGGAAACTATCTTTCATCTTCAAAGAGCTTCCCAAGGGCCAGCTGGTCTCTAGATGTGGGTGGAAATGCGAGTTCAGTGGGCCTAACCCAAGGTGCCTAACCCCTGATGTCCACATCCCTTACCTTTAATGCTTCTCTCTTTCCTCTCCTGGCTTAAGTTAATCAGGCTATTTTGAATGGTCATGAAAGGACACTGAATAAATATTCAAAAATAGATTGGCTAAAATGGGGACTTTCTTCATTTTTTTTTTTTCTAAAAGGAGAGCATGTGTTGTTGTCATTAGTTGGGGACAGCCACCTGAATAATGACAGGGAAAAAAAAAAAGATCTGCTTGCCCAAAAAATAATTCTTTTTTCCCCTTTTTGTTTTGAATTAAAATTCTACCTTTTTTTTTTTTCATTTCTAAGATGAACGAAAAAGCCCATTTTACTCCTCTGCGGTCCCCCAACCTCCCTGTTCCTGCCTTAATGACATCCCAAACTTTTGTTGAAAATAATTGATTGAATTTAAATTTCCTTAAAAGTTTAAGAGGTAATGTTACAGTATAAATTTCCTACCAAACACTAAGTAGGGAAATATCCATTAGTGAAATTAACTACAGTTTCTAGGTAGCTAACAATGTGCCGTATACAGTAGGGCATGGCTAATGAACACTGCAGTGGGTGATATTTCATTATACAAATTAATGCTCACATTTTAATGGGAAAGTCACATAATGAATCTCGGCTTCAGTGACAGCAATTAGAGACACAGATTGTCCCCTTCTGGACAAGGCACTGTTTAGCAATAAGCAGCTGTGTGAAAAGTCTTCAGGTTTACAACATATATATGCTTTGGGGGAATTAGTGTACAATTTATATTAATGTACTGAAGCTCTGCTGAGAAGGCACCACCGTATTTATCTCTCCTGGTATTAACTAAGTAAAGACATGTAGAAAGACTAAATAAATATCAAATAGAGGATGCAAATACAGGGAAATATTCGGTTACTCGACTTAAAAGTTAAAACACTTTTAGAGATTTAGCACACACACATGTTAGAAGCGTGAAGCCCTCCTTAAGAGCTCCCCAAAGGGATTTCCGAGGAGAGTAGTGTGAGTCTGCCCGCTCTTTTAGGAGAGGTGCTCTTGGGGGTTCGCTCCACTCAAACGAGGGCCAAACTAACTTCCCCCAGAACGGTGAAGGTTCCTTGGGCTCGTCGAGTGCAAAGTAGAGGCTCAGCATGATGAAAGACATGCTCATGTAAAAATAGGTACAATGAACTAATTAAACCCCTCAGTCATATGTTTCTAAAAATTTATGGTACAGAGACTGGGAGAAGTTATCAATGTTATCCCAAAGTTGAATATACATCTTGTGCCATGTGTCCATGGGTAGCAGCTTTAATGTGAGATGTTTCCAGTAATTCATTAATCTGTTGGAATGATGAACTGATGATTTTTTATTTCAGTAGGCCTTTTCGAGCAACCCTCTCTTTTCTAGAAATGTACCGTTTGTGCCCATATCTTACTCCTTTAAAATATTGCGAGAGGTTCCCCCAGAGAAGGCCACCGGTGTCCTCACCTGCTTTCCCCAGTGGGCGAATAGCTCAGTACTGGGCATCCTTTTCCCTGATTCGGTCTTCAAACGGGCTGCCCTGTGTGGGCTTGGACTGCAGATGACAGTGCTGGGGCCCTTGACCATGTTTGAGGTTTTAAAGCAGATGCCACCATTGAAAAACCAGGATATTGCACGCAGAAATCTGGGTGTGGGGCTTTTCTTAGAAGATGTCAGAGGTCCTCATGTCCCCAGCTGCTTGGTGTCGGTGGTGGCTGCCCTCTAGGACAGCCATCTACCCCTTACCTGCTGTTCTGCATGCCCCTGTGATCGGCCTGTCTCTGAAGACATCCCAGTGTCTGGTTCCAACCATAGGCAGATGAAAACATAGCAGATCCTGGACATCGTGGGGCGGCTGGAGAACTCATGACCCCCTACAAAGCTTGGGGCAGTCTCAGGGATCCTCTGGGTAGATTTGGGCCAATTTGTGGCCCAAGTGGCCAATCATTCATCTAGACTGAGCTGCTGGCAGGGTCTGGGTCTGCCTGTGCCGCAGGGCTGTGTGGGGAATGCTGGGTGGCCCCCTGACCCATTCCTTGCCCGAAGCCCGAGGCTTCATTCGAGTTTGCCCAGCATGCTGGGGTCGAAGCACGTGGCCAGTCACGGAGACCCGGACTACGAAGCCTCTCTCAGCACCGGGAGATTGGGCAGCCGTTGGTCACCAAACCTGAGAGAAGGGTTTGACCACCCTCAAAGCCTGCTAACGGCACTGACAGGTTTCTCCCCACCTAGTCCAGGCTGGTGTTAGGGGTTCACCCCCCCCAGCACTCTGAAATGTTCCCTTGCGGGGAGTCCTGTCTTGCTAACCGCCAGGAGGTTTCCCATGGACGGCGAGCCCCTCGGGCTGCCTGGGGATGTCCAGGAGACGCCCGTCCCAGATGACTCCTTGCAGGGGTTTGCCTGGCCAGGAACATAGCCACGGGGGTGCTGGTTGTGGGCGGAACAATCCCTTCTGCCTTCTCAGGGACAAAGCCCGGGAAGGTGAGGGGCGGGAGGTTTCAAGGAGAGGGCCGTAGTGGTTATCGTTTCAGGGTTATAAAGAAAATAAAAGCGAGGATTTTGGTTTTTTAAAAACATAAAAATCCAAAGGGGTGGATTTGTCCCCTAGAGCTTTGCTCTGGAGCATTTCTCTGGGAATTGGGGTGCTAGGGAGTATCACCCAGACACAGCCTTAGGGAGCAAGACAGGAGTTGGAACCGTGCAGAGGGGTCCTTCCTCTGGTGTGAGCAGGAGGTAGAGAAAGGCCAGTGGAGGGGTTTCTAGAGTCTGTGTGTGTCATGTGCAGCCAAAATAACCCTTGAAGACTCACTAAATAGCCCTTCATCTAGCAGGTCCTGGACGCTTGGAGACTCCGATGCTAAGAATGAGCTCTTCCTTTTTCTCAGCTATGGCCTGTTTTCCCTGGAATGGTGGAGGCCAAGGCCTGTTCCAAATTTCATTGTATTTTTTAAAGATTTATTTATTTGAGAGAGAGAGCTCAAGCGTGGGGTGGGAGGAGGGGCAGAGGGAGAGAAAAATCTCCAGCAGACTCCCCGCTGAGCACGCAGCCTGACGTGGGGTTCAATCTCACAACCCTGAGATCATGCCCTGAGCTGAAATCAGGAATCAGACGTTTAACCGACTGAGCTACCCAGATGCCCCTATTCTGAACTTTAAAAGAGCAGTGGGTTGTACCGAAGTTTATCTCCTTGCGCTTTGTGAGTTATGTATGTGGGGGGTGTGTGTGTGTGTGTGTGTGTGTGTGTGTGGTATGTATTTGTGTATGTGGTGTGCACGTGTGATGGGTGTGTGTTATGTGTGTATGTGTGTGTGATGTCTGTGGGGGTGTGTGTGTAGTGTACGTGTGTGGTGTATGAGTGTGTGATATGTATGTGTGTGAGTGTGTATGTATATGTATGTGTGTTGTGTGTATAGTGTGTGCATGTGTTATGTGTGTAGTGTGCATGTGATATGTATGTGTGGTGTATGTGTGTACCATGTACACATGTGATATATGAGTGTGTGGTGGGTGTGTGCCATGTGTGTCTGTGTGTGATAATGTATATGTGTGATGTGTGTGTAGTGTGTGTGTGCATGTATTGTATGTGAAGTGTGCACATGTGGCCTATGAGTGTGTGTGGTGTGTGTGTGGGTATGTGTGTGGTGTATGGTGTGTGTGTATGAAGGCTGTGCACGTGTTGGATTGTGATGTATGTATGTGAGTGTGGTGTATGTGGTGTGTATGTGTGTGAGCTCCACTTGCTTTAGCAACTCTATGATCTGTCTCCACTGAAAGCGATGGGAACTGGGGCCTTATCTCTTTGGTTCCTCACTCAATTGCCCTCTCTACTTGGGGAGTAGAAGGTAATCAATCATTCATTCAGTCAAAACATTGTGTGTCAGGGCACCTGGGGGGGCTCAGCCGGTTAAGCTCTGCCTTCAGCTCAGGTCAAGATCTCGGGATCCTGGAATCGAGCCCTGTGTCAGGATCCCTGTTCAGTGGGGAGCCTGCTTCTCCCTCTCCCGTTATCCCTCCCCCTGCTCATGCTCTCTCTCTCTCTCAAATAAATAAATAAAATCTTTTCAAAGAAACCATTGTGTGTGAATGGACCCGCACATTTCTGGGTGTGTGGGTGCACACATGGGTCTCTGACCCCATTCAGGAGACTTAGTTTTGCTCTTGAGGTGGGTTTTAGAGCTGACACGAGCCTTAGGGAGTACTAAGGCTTAGGGAGTACCACCTTCCTACATTAGAGGTTGAGGATGCAAAGGTCCCAAGGTAGGAATCCTGTGCCCTGGGCAGTGGAAAATCACATGGGGCCCTGGTCCCCAGTACAGACACTCCAAACACTTCCTAGGGTCCATAGCAGACCACCTTCCCTGCTAAGCCATCCCGCAGTGTCCACCCGGGGAGCCCCGCAGTGCTTCTCCACCCAGGATCTGCAGAAGCCCACATGGGGGACTTTGAGAGACCCAAATTGCAGCCCTCATCCCCGGCCAGTGAGCCCAGAATTTCTGGAGTTGGAGGTGGAACCAGGTATCAGCATCTTTTAAAGGTCCCCAGCAGTTTCACTTTGGCTTCTTCAAAATGCACTCTTTACCCCGCATCAGAATCCCCAGACCTCAAGGGTGAGAACCATGCATGGGGTTCCATAAGTAATGGCTTAAAGTCTCCTGTTGATTCTAATGCACGGTCGAGTTTGAGAACCACTGTTCTGGTGCACATTGCAAGTGTGTGTCCTTTGGAAATGGACATCCCTGGGCATCCCTGTGGTCCCCGCCCCTCACCCCACTGAGGCCTGAAGGCAGAAGTCCACGCTCTCCCTCTGTAGCTCCTGCTAATGCATGCCCGTGCATTCTCGGCAAACCCTTTGCCAGATGCACTTTAATGATTTCCAGGTGCATTTCTGAAATGCAACCTGAGTCTCACCCAGTACCTGCAGGCCTCACCTCTGCCAGTTCTCAGTGCAGGGCCCTCCACAAGGCTCCCGCTAACCTGGGGAGGCAGGATTCTGAGTCCCTGGTTAGGCTCTCCTGTAGCCCGACTACTACCCCCTCAGCTCCAGTAACTGCTCCTGCTCCCACTTGGCCATCGGACTTCCAGGTTAGCTCAGAAGTGCCTGTGCACAGGGCTCGTGCCACCAAGAGTTACCTGGCCTCTGATGAGATGCTCAAAGAGCATGGCTGGGGTGAATCTGAGTCTAACACAGGGATTGACCCCAAGAAGTGGGAGAACGGTGTCCGAGGCCATAGATGCCTTTAGCTCAACAAGGCTAGAGTCTTCTGCTTGATCCATGTCATTGGTCTAGCCAGAGGCAGCTGGGATCTTTCCTTTTAGAGAAATACATTCCCAGCTTGCAGGAGTGAGTGAGGAGCACAGAGCCACCATTTTGGAGAGGCAGACATGGCTTCTCCAAGGTTCCAACACGAAATCTGGAGATGACACGGAGTCCCCTGCTCAGAACCTGGGCGGGTGGGCTTCTTATTTACGGTACCCAGGAATCCTTCTCCCCTCCTCTCAACTCTGTTACCCCCAAATGCCCCGTGCCTTGGAGACTCCACTGGGGCCCGGTAAAATGTCTCTGGGATGCACCGCTCACCGATGATTTGCTGTTGCTTTTACATCGGTCTGGTTTACACTAGCAATGGCGGAAGGGCTGGGGGAACACTGAGTTTCCTGGGAGGAGTAATTGTGTCTATGGACAGGGCGCCGCCGGGAATCAGCTAACGGACGGCCACAGCCCCATTTCTTCCAGGGAGCTTTTCGGTTCCAAAGTCTAGAAAAGACCCCGGATTGCAAACAAATTCCTGGAATATATTTAAATCCACATCTGTTTATTCTCCTCCCCTTCCTCTAGCCCACAACGCGGGCAGGTCCCGGCTGTCCATTATGGTAGCTTTTCCATGGTGGCAAGAACAATAGAAGTTGGGTGTTGAATTTAAATAAATATTTAATTCATGAAAATGATCTTATATGTTTTAAAACACTCTTTAAAGCTATTTTTATTCTCTAGAAAGCGCTTATTATAGGTAAATTACACATTTTACTACCGGAGCGTTAGGTTTGCCATTAGTACAAATTTAAGGCACTACAAAGACCAGTAGATAATGTTAATTTCAAATACAGAAACTAAATATATTTTGTACCTTTTTATTACTCATTTTCTTTAAAGTTTTATTGACTGCTTTTTATCTTAACTATATGTCTTTACATGCCGCAATCATAATGCACGGTAATGGTATTAATATTTTATGGAATCGGTATTTATAGTTCTTTATTTAGAAACAATGCAGTAGGTCTGCAGATATCTGAGCTCGTCTGGAATGGTGCCCTCCAAATAATGATAAATTACTTGTGCAGTATGCCATTTGCTAATTATATCCATGATTTACTGCAGAGCGAGACTTAAATCATTCATTTCAGTCTTGCGTAACAGTGCCATAAAATTTTTAGGTTTAAAAATGGTTTCCATGTGTATAATTTAAACAAATTTTAGAGCTATTGTATACACAAAATATTGCAACCACCCATTTGTTACATACTTTGTCTTTTTAAACTTCTACTTTTAATGATCACTGTGGTTGAAATTATTATGCTTAATTTTCATAATCATAGCTTTTAAATCTACAGCCGTTTTCACATGTTAGATAAAGAAAAAGATAGCTAATTGTGTGTAGATAGTATGTCATTCCTGAATAGTCCCAAATGGTACAAAATCATTAAAAAAGCTTAAGAGTACGAATTATTCTTCTATTAAAAAACAGTTGTTCTCTAACTAATTATTAGTTTGAGCTGCTTTGTTTCCAAGAACAAATGTTGATCCTTCTAGCCTTGTTCGGCACACCAAAATGAGATAAACACTTTTTTTTCTCTCTCTCTCTCTCTCTCCTTATACCGAACTCTCGCAGGTGAGAAACCTTACAAATGTCCCCACTGTGACTATGCGGGCACCCAGTCAGCGTCCCTAAAATACCACTTAGAGCGGCACCACCGGGAGCGGCAGAACGGAGCCGGGCCCCTGTCTGGACAGCCCCCAAACCAAGACCACAGGGACGAGCTGTCCAACAAAGCCGCTTTGTTTATCAGACCAGACATCCTGAGGGGAGCCTTCAAGGGTCTCCCCGGAATCGACTTCAGAGGCGGCCCTGCTTCCCAGCAGTGGACAGCAGGCGTGCTCTCGTCCGCAGATCACTCGGGGCAGGCCACCGGCATGACTTCCGAGGCCCCTTCGGACACACTGAAAGGCGCAGACCTTCCTTCCAAAAGCGCCCACTTCTCGGAAATCGGAAGAGCTTACCAGAGTATCGTGAGCAACGGTGTGAATTTCCAGGGCTCCTTGCAAGCTTTCATGGACAGCTTTGTCCTAAGCTCCTTGAAGAAGGAGAAAGACTTGAAGGACAAAGGCCCGTCTGACCCTCCGGCCATGAAGGTGCATGGGCCGGACGGCGGGGAGGACAAAGCTGGCGCAAAGGCGGTCCCCAGGAAGTCGGAGAAATCCCAGTACGAGCCTCTGGACTTGTCGGTGCGGCCAGACGCTGCGTCGCTGCCGGGCTCATCGGTGACCGTGCAAGACAGCATCGCGTGGCACGGCTGCTTGTTCTGCGCGTTCACGACCTCATCTATGGAGCTGATGGCCCTTCACCTGCAGGCCAACCACCTGGGCAAGGCAAAGCGCAAAGACAGCGCCGTCGGGGTGACGGTCAACTGCAAAGACCAGGCCCGGGAGGCGGGCAAGGTGACCCTCCTGCCCTCGGCGCAGTCGAACAAAGAGATGGCGCTCTCCGGCCTGATGGGGCCTCTAGAGGCCGCTTCCGAGAAGACGGCCCCGGGGCTGGGCAAGGAGACTCTGGGGGAGCCCAAGAGCGGCACGTGGCCGGGCCTGGTGGACCCCGCGTTTTGCAACTTCCCGTCAGACTTCTACAAGCAGTTTGGCGTCTACCCAGGCCTGGTGGGCTCGGGCACCTCCAGCTCCTGCCCGGCCCAGGAGCCCGACGGGAAGGCCCACGCGGAGGATGACGCCCCGATCCTGATCCCCGAGACCGCCAGCAAGAACGCTACCGACGACCTCTCCGACATCGCCTCCTCGGAGGACATGGACTCCTCCAAGGGAGAGAACAACGACGAAGACGATCTGGAGACCGAGCCGGAGATGACGAGCAAACCCCAGTCCGCCCTCGGCAAGGACGGCGGCGGCGGCGACGGCGGCGACAGCCTGCTGCCTGCGGGTGCCCCTCAGCCGGTCCGGGGACTAGTCTCGCCGGTGCCCCCGGCGCCCGAGAAGCAGTGGCACGGCCCAGGCCTGCTTCCAGCCCAGGACCCCTCGGCGGGCCTGCCCAAGCCGGAGCGGGGGCCCCCGGGCCTGGAGAAGCCGATGAACATGCTGTCGGTCCTCAGGGCCTACAGTTCTGATGGCTTAGCAGCCTTTAACGGACTTGCGAGTAGCACAGCAAATTCTGGATGTATCAAGAGGCCAGACTTGTGTGGTAAGTTTTAGAATCCTCTTCCTTTAGTTCATTTCCCAAAACATCAGTGCTGAATTGTGCATTTTTAAAAAATGAGGTAGACTCCTCCGTTAGCACATTTCGAACTAACCATGAAAACACCCCAGCGATGCTGTAATGTGCAGTGTAGACAATCACGAGAGTCGATTTCCTTTGGAAGTTCTAGCACGCCCGCTTTTGCGTTCGGGTTCCCACCCGGGTGACCCGAAATGCCTGTACGGAAAGCGCGGAGGGGGGTTGGGGTCTCACAGTGCGCACTGTTCCTGTTTTTAATCTCTAACTCGAGGGGGAGAATATTTTTAAAAACAAAACCAGAAAGACACGGTAACTTGCAAACCCTTCAGTATTTTTAACTTCTGCGTAAGACGGCGAAAGACAGTTGCTTCCTGCTTTGCTAAGCCAAACCTGCTTCCTTAAGCTTTTCTTTGTATCGACTTAGAGGGTACGAAAAATCCTATCACACTAACCACACTATAGAAATAAAGTGATCCTCTCTCCAACCAGGGAGATTGTTTTGGGGTGTTTGTGACTCATCTTTAGACATTCCGAACAGCAGGTACTGTGACGTTGGCCTTCTATGATTGCCTTCTGTCCCTCTGTATCTTCACCTGTCTGTCCGTTGTTCTGACGAGAAATGTGCATTGTGAAAGCCCTGGCTAGCAGGGTTGTGATCCCACGTGTCTTGGACTTATGCCTGCCTGATCTTGTTAGCAAATTGGCACTTCTTTATGTCCTTCAAGAATATGGTTACCCCAAAGTAATTCCAGATCTTAAAACGTCATAATAAATGTGAAGCCTAGAATTGGATCAAATGAACGTTGGGGTGGGCGGGGACGATCAAAGACATTCTCTGGGCACCCAGACACTCGTACCAGAAAGCCTTTCTCCGAATAGAAGCCCGGTATATTATCGCCAGCCCCTGGATGTCCCCCCTGGAGATAAATGATCGTGGGACCTTTCCACGTTTAGTCTATGAACGGATGTCTGTGACTTGACTGCACCTGTTGAAGGAAGGAAAGGAGAGAAGGAGGAAAGGATGGGAGGAAGGGGGAGAAGGAAAAATGGGGGGGGTATTTCTTAAGCTCTGAATTCTGATGTTGCTTTGAGCACAGAGCAGAATTCAGGAAGCTGGGCTTGGTTCATAATTTAAATCGGTATATTTCCTTTCCCCTCTCCTTCCCTAATTCACTAAGAACTGGATCAAGTAGTCCGAAGTATTTTTTTTTTTTTGAATTGTCAAAAATCACTAAATGGATTTCTGACAGCTCAAAAAAATATTGACGGTTCCTTATGCTGAATGATTCACAAGGCCCCATTAACCGGCACCCCAGCTCTATTTTTACCCACATATAATTCATTACTTTTGAAGCAGTTAAAAACAGTGTTTAAAAGAAGGAGAAAAGGGTTTTATGTCAGTCCAGTGTTTTTCCCCTTTTCTTCCTGGGGGAACAGTGTGTAAGTCTTTTTTTTTTTTTTTTAATTTCATTGTTGTCTTAAGTTTGTGACTTTTCTTCTCTTATTGTTGTTTGGGGATTGTTTTAAAGTCTATTTTCAGTTCTTTCAAATACCTATGTAAGGCCACAGTTCCTGCCAGGAATCCATGTATCAGAAAAGATCAAAACCTGGCATGTTCCTAAGCTCATTCTTATTGAAATGAGCTCATACTACCCCTATTAATTCTCCCATCTTCCTATCAATGCCGAAGGAAGGCTTGCCTGCCTCGGAGGAGCGTGCACTGGTATCCTTCGGCACAGGGGATGGTGGAGGGGAAGGCAGCATCAGGGAGCCTGTTCTAGTGAGCCTGGTCCTCTGAACCGCAGCCCTTAGACACGTCTCTCCCCTCCCAAAAGAGCAGCTCACCGCTCTCCCCGAACAGCTCTGGGGTATATGCAAAAAAAACTTTGCTTGGTTAACCTTTCAACCATTGGGCAACAGGTCCCGGGGTACATGTTGTGGCCCCTCGCTGGAAAGGGGAAGGAGGACCCTCAGTCCAGCCAAGCAAAAACCAGGCATCAGGGTCCAGGCCCTCCTATTCAGGGTCCAAGTCAGGGCCCAGGCCCTCCTGCTCTCCTCTGCACTCGTGGGAAGACGCCAAAACAGATTCTGGCCGTAAACTGCCTATTTTTGCGACCACATGTTCTGCCTTTCATTCGGACCTCATTGCTTCTGTATCCTCTTGCTTGAGCTTGGGAGCAGGCAAGGGAGGCCTTGCCCTGGTTCTTGAGCTCCATCCTCTTGCCTCTGGGACTAGCCTGACCCTGTGCAGTGTTCACTCCCCCACTCCCGTATGTGGCCTGCCATAATCAAACCCTCTTCTTACTTTCTTACCGGCTGCTCTGTGTCCTGGGGCCTAGGAGGGCCAGGCATATTCATTCTTCCTAAGATGTCTGGGCGGGGACCGGGGGGCTGAAATCCCACTGGGCTCAGAATGGGCATTTGGGGCTTTTTTCCCTCCCAGTCCAGCTTACTGTCTTTCTACCATTGCCAGGAGCACAAATGATAGCTGAACACTTCAAACCGCCCTTGGCTTGACTTTGCAAGATTGGAAATGATATTGGCACAAGGAATCAAATATTCCTGATTTTGTTTCCTTCTTCTCTGCTCCATGCAAAGTGAATGTGGATTTCCAAACGGAACCACCAGCTTGATATCTGGTTTCCTCTAGAAGCTGGGTTTGGCCAAACCAAAGAATTATTCTGGTATTTCTCATCTCAGGAGAGTCTGGGGTCTGATTTTGTCTAGTTAGCAAACCCAAATCCCCACTTTGATGCCCCTAGAAACAGGCTTGTAGGAGGAGCTAATGTCCGTCTGTTTCTATTCTCATGGGGCATAAAAGTGTTTGAAGAAGCATCAGTATAAAAAGTCTTGTTCGGATCACGCAGACTCCCCACAGAGCGCAGCAACAGCTCTGACCCAGGCTGGTGAGTTGGAGGAGGTGGTGTGTAGCTCTGAAGTCTGTAGGTGATACTCCTGTTGTGGCCCGACTTCCAGGCCCTGCTTCCCTAATTCTGCATGCCTGCTTCCTAACTGTTAAAACTCTGGTCTTAACGTTCCTTGGCATCCTGGACCTGGGGTCCTTGGCCAGTGAGACCTGCCCATTCCTAGCCAGTGCGTTTCAAAGAGAGAGTTGAAGAAAGGGGCCACCCCAGCCCATTGAGCAGGAGAGCCTTGTCGCATGTGTCAATGTTCAGAGCCCATCGGTGAGCTTTCTAAAAGGTCCTTCCGTAGACAGTAGAACATTCGCCCCCCAGAAATGTGTCACAGAAGATCCCAAGGAGGAGTCATCTTGAATTAAGCTGGAGGACATACACTATTGTTTCTAGAATGGGTCAGATCCCGCTATGGGCCCAATTTCATCTGGCGAAATCCCACTCCAGTTAAAGCTTCCCTTTCTTGAGGTGTCTTTTAGACTCCAGGCATAGCCCGCATTTCTTTATCCTACTGAAGAACATGACATACAAGGTCATTGAGTGCCATTAAAGAACTTGGATGTGCCCTCGGGTTTGTTGGAATAGATTTGACCTTGGTCCTGTAATGGGACAGGAGCCACATGAGTATTTAATTAGAGAGTAAGGGCAGATCGGAGCAGCGCTCACAGCCACTGATAGGACAAGGCAGGCACTGGCCTTGTCCAGTCTGAGAAACTTTGATGAACGGGTGGGTCAGCCAGCGGCTTGGAGGTCAGAGAGCATGGGAGGCACGGGTGTCTGCGTGCCCCAGACAGCACAAAGGCCAGTCTGCGCAGCACCTGAAGGGCTGGCTCCAGAGCATGGCAAGGGTACAGAGTATGTCTCACTCCACTTTGTGGATTTGGAAAGCAACCAGATCACCCTTACTCTTTGCCTTTCAAACCTGGGACAGATGGCTGGGGGTCATTGTGTGTTGAGTCTTGCAAACAGAGTTTGCCCTGGGTCTTTTGGTGGGCCCAGGCGTAAGGCTGACGGGAAGCCTCAAAGAGAGAGGCAGTGAGAAGGGCACGATCCTCTTTGCCGTTCGATGCTCTGGAATGATCGGCACGAGGGAAGACAGGCAGAGCAAGGAGACGCCACCGGCATGCCTGTCACGGCCATGAGCCCTAGCGCAGTAGCTTCTGGACCGAGGCAGCCACCAGGCCCCAGGGGAAGCTCGTGGGAGGCACGGCCATTAGCAACTAAGGTCCCAGTAGTCCCTATTTATTATTCGCAGGTGACTGGGAAGCTGGCTTCCCTGTCCCAAATTGTGCCTGAGACTAAGGGTTCCTTGGGCTTCCAGAGCAATGAGAGAATTAGAACCCTCCTCTAAAAAGAACACAGGGTCCATTGAAACCTCTTCGCCTCATCTATTCTAAGACGTCTGATCCAATGAACCAGGACATCCAAGTGGAACGCTCTTAAAATGCGACTTCCGTCCTCCAAAAACCGCGCTGATTTCCAGCATAGACAGTCTGAAAATACTCACCCTCGAGTGGCTACACAGTCTAAAGCAGGGGTTGGCAACTATTTTCTTTAAGGGCCGGAGAGGAAATAAGCTAGGATTGCAGGCTGTGTGGTCTCGGTCACGGCCACTGGACTCTGCCCCACAGCGTCAGAGGAGCCATAAGTGATAAACAAATAGGTGTGGCTGTGTTCCAATAAAACTTTATTTAGTAAAGCAGGCGATGGGCTGGATTGGGCCCACATATCAGCCTGCCCGGGCTGTCACCGGTTCCAGTGTAAAGAGGGGTGTGCTTCTGTGTCATCCCTAGAGGGGACACGCGGGTTCCTGTGTGCCGTGGCTTCACCGGCCAGGGGGATGGTGCCGGGAAGGGCCAGGACTACAAAGCCAGAGATACAAGAGACTTTCCCAGGAAAGGGGGCTTCTAGACCCAGATGGCCCAGTGTGCCTGTTCTTGGAAGGCCACCTCTCTGCCTACTGTACTTCAGACTTGCAGGAGAAGACGCCTCCATAGCTCATGGCAGTTCCAAGGTCCCCCCGGTCACGGCCAGGGTAGGCACAGAGGCACAGCTCTGTCTTGGCTCAGGGGTGAGTGTGCCCTCTGGGAGCCTCAGTTTCCTCACCGGTGGACAGAAGTGGAAGGATGAACAGACGATGGATGTAAAGGAGCTTGGATAAATGGTTCTCGGTTGAGTCGGTGTTTTATAGTGGAAATGAATGTCCGCGTGGGGATGTTGTAAGGGAGTGGTGCCAATGTCCAGATGACCTTTTTAAAAGATGTATTTATTTATTTGAGAGAGAGACAGAGAGTGAGCACAGAGGGGAAGGGCAGAGGGAGAGGGAGAGAGAAACTCAAGCAGACTCCATGCTGAGTATGGACCCCAACGCAGGGCTTGATCCCACGACTCTAAGATCATGGCCCTCGCCAAAAGAAACCGAGAGTCAGACACCTAACCCACGGTGCCACCCAGACGTCCCAATGTGCAAGTGACTTTTGGTTGCAGTGGTCCCTTTGGCACTAAGCAAGTACCAACCTTACTTTCCTTCAAGGTTTTAGAGTATGTTTTACTTCCTCACATCTGCCATGATAGGTTACTGATGGCTTTTCTTGGTATGTGGGAAATTCAGCTTTCAAGGCAGTTCTGGGGACTTTGTAATGACATCTGTCGTAGGGGTCCTACCATTTCCGTCTCTACCCAATTCCGTGCCTTCTGGGTAGAAGGCAAGTGCTTCAGGTAGGAAGTAAGTCCCTCCTGCTCGGTGTTTGACCAAAAAATGGCTAAAGGCCGTGGTTGGTCAGTTAGGGAAGTCCAAGGGGACCTTGGCTGGAGCGTGTGGAAACAGCGCGCGAACTCCCCGTGTGTGTGTGAGGACGCCCACGTGTAGGCTGCGGGTGCACTGACCAGGGCATCTGGCACATTTTTGGTCTTGTGGATGATTCAAAGTTTGAAGGGGTGGACAGCAGCCGGCAGGTTCTAATGAAGAAAGGAGCTTAAGTTAGGAAAATGGCACAGGAAGAAAACCACAAAACCTAAACCCACCACATGTACGGGAGCCCACGTTCAGTCAGCGCCATGGAGGGTGGTTAGCCATGTCTGTGGTAGGACCTTGTTGCCTCTGGAGCTGCCACGCTTTACTGAAAGCCTGGGATGGGCAATCATCCCTCCTTCTTGTCTCCTTTATGAGCTGGTCCTTGGAGGGACTGGCTTGCAGAGGCTGTGATTGAAGCACAATTTTGTATTCATTTTCTTTGCCCGACTTTATCATTGGCAGATTGTTCTTCGACTTCCAGAGTGCATCCTGGTTCCAGTAACAGTGTGTGTCTAGGGTCTGATGTTAGAGCCCAGCTGGGAGGACCATTTGGCTTGTGCTAGAGTCCAAGGGCAGATCCTTTAAGTTAATACAGATCATCACCACATCCTGCCAGCCCTGCTCCCACTGGCTGCCTCACAGCCCACCACAGAGCTCGTCCCTTTGACTCTGCTGGGACAAAGCATAGGTGCCATCTCCTGGGATCTCCCAAAGGAACCAGCTCCCAGGGACGGGCTCTCCTCTCGTCCAGAGCCTTCCTGTGGGCCCTGTGTTGATGAAGAGGCAGCCTCTCCCAACTCTTTGGGCATTCTCCTCCACCTCCCCTTCCCTCTTTTTAAATTAAATGGGAATGCCACTGACGTGATGTCGTTCGCACTGCAGGATGACAGAACTGTTGTGTGAATACCATTGTATTTGCCAAATGGTCCACTCGTCATTTCAGAACAAACAAATGGATGGTGTCTGTAAGTCGGCAAACACTGGTGACATTTAGCCTTGTTTATGTTCCTTTCCTTTTGCTGCATATTTTTGGCTCCAAAAGCTACTGTCTGAATCGACAGTGCCTCCGAAGCAGGAAAAAAGTCTGGGAGCTTTCCCTTCGGTTCCTACATGCATTTTCTTTTTGGGTTGCTCGATACCTCCCGCCCAGGACGAAGCCTGGGTGAGAGAAGACGGCAGCCGAGCTCTTTGGTTAAAAAACAAAAAATAAAAAAAAACCCAAAAAACAAACAAACAAACAAACAAAAAACGTGCAGAGACACAGACACAAGCACACACATTTTTTCTTCCAAGTAGTGACTTAAGACCAGGAGGGAGACGAGAAAGCTGAGAGAGCAGAGGTTGTCAGAACAGATACCCACGTCCCCGGGGACGTGCAAAGTCTCTGTTCCTGCGCGGCCATCGCCGTGCGGTGTAGCGACAGCGTGACCCCCTCGCTGTCTCACGCCGAGGGCAGAGATCCCTGGCTTCCGCCCCCCTCTGGCTGCCGACTCGCAGGGATGGTCGGCGCCCACAGCTTTGTAGCTACAGGCCACATCTTAGCTACGGAAGGAATCCGGTTCTTTCTTTTTTATATTCAGATGTTGTGTGCAAAGCCCAGGTTTCAAATAAGTAGTAATTATCTCCTATTACTTAGCGCTGATCAACAGCACCTCTACGCCTAATTGCCAACCTGCTCTAATCACGTAGACTACTCTTGCTTTAGCCAGAGACGGAAGGACCAAATTTTATAAATACTGCTTTATTGTCATTACTCCATTAAACAATTAGGGAGTGCGGCCCTGTCCTTGCTTTCAAAGGCCTCTCGCCTCCATGGTTTCTGGATTGTTTAACGAATCTGCACGTTTTCTTGCAGGTAAGTGACACCCCCTGTTCTAGTCGGTCTAGCTGGACCTGCCCTTGTCTGTTCGTGCTCCTCGGTGGCTCTCTGCAGCTTGTTAATCGTGTAAAGTCAAGAGAAGAATGTATACACATATGTGTGTTGAATAACTAATGACTATTGGCAAAGGTACGCCAATGCACGCCACACCGACCTACAGTATATCTAGGAGAGAATCAGGGAGGCTAAAAATATTGCCCCATATGTTCCTCTATTAGTCATGGATCGCGAAGGCTTAGTGACTTGAATGAGCGAGGAAATTCCCTCAAAGTCCCGAATCCTGAGTGACAGATGCTGGTGCATTGGAGCTCCCTTCACCTGTGAAAAATCTGACGGGTCAGGGTGGGGTCTGCTACACCAGCTCGCCAAGCTTCTCGAGGCGGGTCTCGTTGGCATTACCGCTTGTGTCCGAATTGTCCTGCATTTTGTAACACTTTAGAAGAATACAGAGAAGTACGGTCGTTATCTTTCTCCATAGTATTTAAGCAGTCCTATTGCTAGTTTAATATGTGTCAGGCCTTCCTATTAACCGGGAACGGAGGACAGTAACGTTCCAGTGAACGGCGACTGGGCACGCACACCTTCAGACGTGGAGATGGAAAGCAAAACGTGTGGAGCCTGGTGCTGGGTTATCGTGTGCTTTGGACTAGAGTATTGTGGAAGTAATGAGAAGATTATATTAAGGCGTTCCTGGTAATGAAGGCATGTAAGTTCTAATAATTGTAGCTTTCTGAATACGTGTCGAACTCTATCTATAAGTGTGCTGTATGCTGAGTTACAAGTTAGGTCATTTATGAATGGAATGTAAAACAATACTAAAAATGCTTCAATAACTTATCTTGGTATTGCTAATAAAAATAAAGCTGTGAAACATTAGTACACTTTTGAGTCATTATGTGAATTCCTTCCCCAACTCCCGTTCCCCCCATCATCCTCCTCCCCCGAGCTGTCCTCCCTGTTGGAAGCCTCAGGAGGACATTCAGAGAATACTAGGGGGCTGCCCACCCCGTACCCCCCCCCCAACCCTGGGCTCTTTGCTGGGTAGTTAGTTGCATTTTTCTGCCCACCTTGAGATGGGCCTCTCAAGTACCAACTCCTAAGTGTGCCAGTGTCCAAGCACGTCCTGGTCTGGGGCAGGGGCCGCGGTGGGTGGGCCAGAGCTGGGGGGACACATGAGCAAGTCTCTGTACCAGTGACTACGGGCACCGAGCTCCCACAACTGCTCCCAGGCCCCGTGCGTAGGGGGAACCAAGGCAGGCTGCCATCCCCCGTCCCAGGTGTGGAAGAGCCCGCCCATGCCCAGCCTCCGTGCAGCAAACCTCGACATTTTCTTTACATCCCGCGAAGGGTAGTTTTCGATGGGAAGGTCCCCGGAATCATCGTAGTTGGGAGATTTTTGTCAGTGGAGATTTTTTTGCTTGTGCCTCTGTTTGCTGTCGCAGGCTTTGGCCCGGCCTGTGCACCCCCCCCCCGCCCGATGGGAGGGGCGGGGTACAGGAAGGATTGAATTTGCTTCCCCGTTTTTGTTGCTTAGTTTTTGTTTTGTTTTGTTTTGTCCGTGATGGACCTCAGACCCCCACCACTTCTGCAGTGCCTCTAAGCCTCGCTGCTGTTTGGGAAACTTCTGAATTCCGTTCGCGCCCCGGCTCCCCGTTCAATGGGTCCTGTGGGGGGAAAAGGTGTTATCATTATATGACAGAATCCCCACACTCCCGAATAAATCAAGTGTCCCCTGTGGGAGGGGACAGAAGCCCAAGATTGTCCCCCTGAACAATTCTGGCCTTTGCAACAGGACAATCGTAACAGCTTGACCGCTGGGGACATTCCCTTCCAGGAGGTCTGCAAACTGTTCAAGTCGTCTCCCCACCCAAAGGCCATAGTACAGTCTCTCATTTAGGAGAAGAGGAGGGGAGAGAGGGGAGAGATTCTGAGTCTTTGGATCCATGACGAAAGCCCACAGGAAAACCATAGATCTCGAAGAAGTTTGGCAGCTCCCTGGGCCCACAGCTGCCTTCTAACTAGAGTCCGGGGGACCAGAGGATGCACTGAGGGTTCTGGTAGACAAGGGGGGAGGAATCCCAAAATGCCCGGCCAAAGGAAAGCCAAGTGATCACAGCCACACAGCCCAGGCCCACGTGGCCACCCTGAGCCCTGACAGAAAGAAGGACCCCGGGAGGACGTTGTCTTTATTTTCAATGCCTCCCCCCCCCAACCACCCCAGGCTTTTCCCTGGGTTCTCGCCTCCTGAGGGCTCCAGGAGGCCTGTGTCACTGCGGCAGGCATGCTGCGTCTCGGCGAGGAGGTGCTGTATTCCCTCCTGGTTTCAGAAGCCACAGGTGCAACTTCCAGGATGGGGCTCACCACCATACACTCTGTGTGGGCAGGGGGCACCCCCGGGGCCTCTCTGGACCAGTGCCTCAGGCCTGGGGACACGGGTGGGAGGAGGGGGGCTCTGTGGAAGGCTGCTGGGTCTCCATGCCTCCACTCAGGGCTGAGCGCATTGCCCTGGGCATCGTACACCGTTAACAGTCACTCTGCATGCTCCTCCTGGAAGCCTTGCTGACCCCGCAGCCCCGGGCTGCCCAGCCAGCAGGGACTCAGGGGCCCAGGGAGTGGCCGGTGGCCTCGGGTACAGAGGAAGTCCCGCTGAAGGGGACAGGTGGTCATGCTGACAGTGGGAGGGCTCCTCGGGCAGCTCATCCCTGCGTCTGCCGTCTTCTCTCCCTCCCTGGACCCATTCCCTGACAGGGTTTCTACCCATCTCCGGCTCTAAGGCAGGGGGTCTTTCCTGAGTCGCTCCCCAGGGGTGACTTCTCAAGCTCAGAGGGGACCTTTGTGGATTCTCATCCTCCCACTTTTATGAACGATTCCCAGCCTCCTCCCACCTCTCATTTCACAGCACCCCTGCTTCCCACCTCCCCCTCCTTCCTGCCTGGGGGTAGAACTCCCTTCCCGCCCATCCAGCGTTCTTGGGAACATCCTGTGTGCTGTGAGGGAGCTGGGGGGATTCGGGCCTTGGGTACCAGCTGACTTCATTTCAGAGCACTGTGTGGGGGGCTGCGATGCTCTTTCCTCTGTCACCCCACATCCCCACGCGGGATTATAACACACGCCAACTGTCTGGACCCCAGTGAGGGGCAGCCACAAGCATCACCTACAGGATCTGCCCTTGACCCTCCCCAGGCAGGGCCGGCTCACTGATCTGAGGTGGACAGGAGACCCCGCCCCCCCACCAACCCTGGGAGGTGACACTGAAGTTTGAAGGAGGTAACAGTCTCAGGGTGGGGGTGCCCCAGGAAAGGAAAGGTACTCTGCAGCTTATGGGAGGACAAAGTGCCCTGACCCCTGCTTCATCTACACGTGCTGGGAAAAATGTTTGCTTTGATGAAATTCAGATATTCTCAGGGTGGGGGAGGGGCCCAAACTTCGGAAGATGCTTTTTGCTCCTGTAGAGTCTCCCTTTCGAGATGTCATGATGATTGAATTACATTCCGAAGCATGCCCCTGTACACGGGCAGACTTGTCTCCACAGGAGTGGATTTTGCCTCTTGAGCAAACAGTGTGCATTTTCAAGGTGAAAGTTGGGGAGCTCGGCAAAGCTGTTTCATTAGCAAAAACACCCATTCGCGCGCCCAGCCGCCGGCTGGCTTTGTCACGAGTTGGTCTCTCCTGCTTGTTGTGGGATTGTCCACAGACACCCCCGTCCACTCGCAACCTGCTGCTCACGAGGTTAAGTTTTCTTTTTGAACTTCTCTTGTTGTCAAATTAATATAATATGCTCTCAATTATCCACATAAAAGGAGAAAGGCAACCAAGCAGGGAAAGTAAATTTGCAATTAATTTCCTAAATTATTGCTCTTTTCACATGATGGACAAGTCGTTTTTCTCTGACTTGGACTCGAGTGTTCTCTGTGTCCTGTGGGGAGGCGACTCGGGAGTGGGCAGGGCTGGAGGCAGACGTTTTGTGGGCAGGTGGAGGGGCCTCAGTGAGTACTTAGGGGTTCGGAGTACATTTGGCTCTTGTCAGGGAGAAAGTCCATTCATCTTCTTGGTCTTTTAAGATCCCATCGGTGATCTAGCTGGGGGTGGGAGGCTTCCCCAAAATAGACCCTAAGATAAGAACGTGGATGGAAGTCTGTATGCGGGAGGAGCTCCCGGGAGCCATGGGAGAGGGAGGAAACCGCTCAGGTGTGTCAGTGAGAGAGTGGCCACTGCTCGAGGACTGGGTGCATTCCTTCCAGCGATCCTCTAGGATACCGTCTGGAGTTCATCTCAGAATTGGCCCACAGAGGGTTGAAGGAGCTAGGGTATTTCTCCCAGCTGGAATATTTAGTTAAGAGAAACAAGAGCCCATTGGCATGCCAAGGAACTGGAAGAGAATCAGGTGGGTCCCCACGACGTCTGCCACCAGTGGGACCCCCTTAGCCCGAAAGTTCTTTCCCCCTCAGTGCACTGCAGAAGGCCACCAAGGATGAGGACAGATACTCATTCCATGATTTCCCTGTGGGAAGTGAACGTGGGTTTTAAATTTTGAAAAGTGCATGGTCTCTCCGCTTAGAAAGAAGCTCACTGGAGACCAGATGGGAGGGCTGGTCTGGGGGCCAGGAGATCAGGTGTCTACCAGCAGTCGAGCTCCTAGGAGCTTCAACAACTCAACCTTCTCTTGGGACACCACTTGCCCACTGGTGAAAGGAAGGGTGACTGTAAGTCCCCTCAATCACCTCCTGGGTCTCAAACTCTGGCTTTCATGATCCTTTCCGGCCCTGAATTTCCAGGTGACCCCGTAGGACGCCGTCAGTCCTAGAGTTCCCGTGAACGCTCACTTCGGCAGGGCCCCCGACGTGGGAGCCCAGCTTTGCACGGATACCTGGGATTTCAGTTTGGCCAAGGCCATTTACTGTGTGAGGGTGTGGGGCACACAGATCCCTGCCTCCTCTTGAAGACGTTTTTCTTAAACCGTAAGAGCACTGAGGAATTTGTCGTTTATGTATTTTTTTAAAGAGGGAGTCAATGCAACTGGATTTTTGAGCTCCTGGTAGTGCAAGAAAAACTGATTATCTGACTTTCTTTCCTTTTCGATTTTCAACCTCTTGTGTTCATAGCGGAGCCTGAGAGGATGGTATTTTTCATGATTACATTTTCTTCAAGCACATTCCAGATACCAGTGTGATAATCCAGTGTGTCCCTCCTAGGACAGTAATCCCTCTTGGGATCTTCCGACTCCCCCCTCCCCACCCCCAACAGGGAGAGGGAGAGGAAGGAGGTACCAAGAGACAGGGGCTCACGTCAGACTCGGTCGCGTGTACGAGGGTCATGGGGATAGCACACATCTTCCTCCATGTCTGGGGCCTTATCTATGCTTCCATCTTCAGAGTTCTCTTGGCCCCCCGAAGCCGCTGCTAGCTAGCGAGACCCCCAACTGGGGACAGTATGCGCTATCTCCAAGTGGGAATCCCTTGAGTCCTCAGCTTTCTGTTTTCAACGGAATAGAACTTGTTGGTCTCAGTTTTGTGTGCCACCCAATGGCACACGAAACAACAAAATGTGTAAGAGCGAGTAACTTGGACGTTGGCAAGTCACCCACATTTCAATGACTTTAGGACAGTTGCTGCTGGGCAGGACCCGGGCAGAGTTCCCATGGAAACTCGGGACTCGCTGAGACCTTGGCAAGTGGGTAGAGAGTCTGGGTAGGGTGTCACAAGGGATGGTATCACCCATCCTTGCCAGTCTGTACTCACCACGGTCTGAAGAGCTGAGTTGGGAGTCCTCCCATCCCAGAGTGGACACCTCTCCGGAGGGGCCTGGGTGACGATTTGGATCCTGTTCCCAGGATGCGCAGAAATCACCCCAGTTGGCTCCAACGGAACTATCTTTCCTGTTTTCTAATGCTACCAAGGATTACAATTAGATTAAAAAAAAAATCTATCTAGTGGTTAAGTGGTGGGAACAGATACTTGTACCCATGGCTCTTGCTTTACATGAAAACTTTGGGCTTGATGGGCTGCCTCTAAATCACACTCAGGGCAATTAATTTTAAATCCCAAGGGGAATTTTCTTGAGGACTTTGGGGTAAGTGCCCTTGCAAAGCAGGCACGTTTGCAAAGTGGCCGCTTTTCATCTGGACACAGGCCGAGTGCCTGGGTCTCCCTAGCACTGGGCTGGGTTCACGAACTCAGCTCTTCTCATCGCAGGAGACGCAGGAGCTGGTTAATGAGGCGGGAGCATGCCGGCCTCCGTGTCCTGGAACACACACGGGGGAGGGGGTTTGGGACCAGACATGAGGCACCCTCCCAGTGGTGGGGAGAGGGACCCCCATGGGCCCAGAGCTTCCAGCACCACCCCAGGCCTGAGAGCCCCAGAGAGACAGAAAGCAGCTCGGGGCCTGCAGGCCTTGGTGCCCCCAGACTGGACACCGCATCCACTCTGTCAGGCATCCGTGGGAGAGTCTGGAAGGATGGGTGAGCCCCGAGGCCGGGGCTATGCAGCAGCATTCACAGAGAGACCCACAGAGTCTGGGAGCCAAAAGGCCAGTTGACGAGAGAGGGAGGGTACAAAAAAACAGAAATTGGGTCTGGTAGACAGAAGCGAAGGAAAGTTGGAGCTAAGAGGAGAGAACAGCAGTACAAACCGAGTCGTGGCGAAAGCTAGGGAAGGCCCCAGAGAGCGGGGCAGAGGGAGGAAAGCCATGGGGAAGCGGGAGACGAGGACCCAGCAGAAACAGAGCAGCTCCGGCCCCCCAGAAGCCTCTGTGGAGCTGCCTGGGCTCCCAGGAGGCGCAATGACCATCCTAAGGGCCTGGCTGCCGGCTGCTCAGGGTTCTTGCGGGAAAACTGAAGGAGGTGAGGGCTTGGCGGAGGCCTGGTGTTCCAGCACACCCTCCTCCCCGTGCTCCCTGCCACCAGTTTCAGGAGGAAATGCTGCAGCTTAATCAGAATTATTTACAAGATAATGGTCCATTGTTTGCACTAAGACAGATGTTGTCTGTGGGAACTTTGTGTTTTATGCTCCTTCCCCTGCTCTGCCTTTGCTGGGTGCAGATGGGATCCGAGTAATGTGAGTTATTATTCCAGGGACTGGAAATCCGAGGCGCCTTCGTCCCAGCCTGGGCTCGGCCGGGCCAGCGAGCGGGCTGGCCCTGGGCGGGCGGCGGGGAAGTCGGTCCCTGCCGCGGGTCCGGCCTCGGGGCCTCCTCCCTGCCCCTCCAAGCAGCCTGTGATTAAGAAGGTCTTGTTTCCTTGAGGGGCGGGCCGGGGCAATTGCCTTGTCTGGTGGACAGGAAGGGCGCGCTCTGATTAAGATTCACTTGCTATTTGTTGAGTCCAGAGGTCATCACTGACATCGCAAATGAGGGTGGCCATCTGGCCCTCTGCTTGCCAAAAGGAAAGAGCTTGCCCTCTGCGGTGGGGGCTTGGAGCCTCCCTCCCCCTTCTCTTTTTTTGACTTACGGAGAGCTCGACCTTGGTCTTCTGGGGGGACTTGACTCAGGGGCCGGCTCTGGACTTGGTGCCTCTGTCCTTCCTCCAAATGAATTCTGGTTTCACTGCCCCCAGGGAGGTGCTCATCCCAAACATGGGGACAAGATGGGGCAGACTGGCTCCCGGCCTTGCCCTCGAGGCAGGTGGGCCCTGCTAGTGGGACAGCGTGGAGGGGAAGTCAGAGGGTCATCACTCCTAACCCTGCCTCCAGCCCCTGGACGCCTTCAAGAAGTCCCAGAATGGGTGACCGCCCTGAGGGTTCGTCCCGTTCAAGGTCCAGCATGTCCACACTAGTGTTTAAGGATGACTCTTCCCCTGTTATCTCCCCACGCCCAGGGAATGACCCTCTGGTCTTCAGCAGCAGGATCTGAACCTCCAGGCCATCCCTCCATCTGCCAAATTTATTTTTAAGTAATAATTGCTTACTATGCCAAGGCCAATGCCCGTTCTAAGTACCTTATAGAGGGTAATAGAGATCTTCTTTTGTTTAATTTTTCATAAAACTCCCAGGAGACAGATGTTAGTTCTTACTCTTCCCATCTTACATGCGGGAAGGTTGAGGCACAGAGGGGCTACATCACTCACCCAGGGTGGCCCAGCGAGCATGTCGGGGTGCTGAGACTCCAGACTGGGCAGTGGACATCCTCGAGCGTGACCTGTCTGCGGCCTCCCCTTGCCAGTGGCTGGTGCCCTCCCACTCCTGTCTTCCTGGTTGGAGAAGCATGGAAAAGGAACAACGCAACCAAGAAATATACAAAAATAACTTATTCCAGCCAACTCCAGCTCTGAGTCCTGGGAGAGGATAAGGGAGATGGCAAGCAGAGATTCTAGTCACAGACAGAACCTGGAGCTTGTCCCCTAGAAACAGGCAGCACAGGGCACTGGGTGGGGGGTGGGGGTCTCAGGTGACTCCACTGGCCCAGAACTTGCCTTGTGACCCTGAGCACCAGTCTTCCCATCCCCCGCAGTGTCCTCACCTCTCCATAAGTGACAGAGTAGCAGGCATCATTCCCAAATTCCCCCCATCCTCTAGCCTGAGAATCAATTTTTCTTGGGACTCTTTATTCTGTCCCGTTCAGCCTCAGGGAAAAAAAAACTGTCGCCCCTCCCCAACCCCCCCACCTCCAGAGGGGCTCAGGGAAAGCTGACCCCTCACCTTGCAATTGTTCCCTGCGGTCTAGGTGGGGGGAGCAGAGAGTGGGTGGCCCAGGGCACCAGCGGCCCTCCAGCCAGGGCTGCCTCCGGGCCCAGCCCCCCGCTGTGAAAGCGGCAGAGGTCAGACTAGAATAATATTTATCAACCTCTTCTCACTGTGTCAGGCTCTGCCCCAAACCCGGCGTCACTAGAGATCACAGATCATGTCTTTTAAGGTCCCACAGAGCCGCCTCACATGTGACCAATTACCTCTGTCAGGCCCGGGGAAGGAGGTCCCGCCTCGGTGGGTGGGATCTGAACTTGAGCTTCCAGAGGTCGATGACTGGGATCTTAGGCCTTTGAGCCTGTCACTCCCCTATAGCCAGACCTTTTCTGTTAAAACTGTTTAAATTACAAACCAGTAATAAAAGGATCATATGTGTTTCCCACCGAACAGGTTCTTTAGGGCTATTACGATAATTAAAAACATATGGTGTCTGTGCCAGTCAGAGGGAAACCGCAGATGTACAAATTGGGTATTATATAAGGGTTTTCTGCTTTTGCCCTTTTAAAAACGTCAGGCTGGAGAAGTTTAAAGAGATAAAATGGCAATTGTGCAGATAGTAGGTAGCATTTTGATTTTAGGATCATTAAATATATAAACCCTTTTCTTTACGCTTAATAGGAATAAACAGGTTCTGATGACCAAAGTGGGGGTGGGTGGGTGCAGCCCACAGGGGGCCCTGAGGTGACAGGACACAGGCAACATTTTCCACCTCACGGGGTCTCGGATACTGTGACTGACATTTTTCGCATTTTTTATGACGTCGTTCTGCACAAGGAGGATTATTTTACGAAATGTTGAATTATATTAAAGTTGGATTAAGAGGAGCAAAGACAAGGATTTCTTCACATGAAATTTTTACTTTTTAAAAAGCAAAGATGCACGTATTGATCAGTCTAGAAGTAGTCATTTGTTTTCATTTAAAATATGCAATTGATTTTGAGAAGGTGATTAATACTGCTAATAAAGAAAAAAATTGGGAGGATTTCCATGGCTCACAGTCAATGGCTTTCAACACAAGTCGAGTTCCATCTAGTCACTCATGTTGGACAAGACGTTACGCAGGCTGGGGGACTCTGATCACATTCAGCCATGCTCTGGGGCAGCTGAGATGACAGGCTCTTGGTCCTGATGCAGCGGGACCCAGGCTAAGCAGCCAAGGAGTGAGCACGTGGCCGCTGTATGTTTCTGCTGTGGAAACCCAACCAGACTTCCCTAAAGAAGGAGGCGATGGGTGAACAGGTCGCAGTGGCATGGCCCCAGCTTTGCTCCCCTGGAAAACAATTTCAGGTCCTCCGGGAGACACTCGAAGCCAGAACAAGGATGATCTGGTCCCAGACCTGCCCTCCTTCCTCCGTGAGACATGGTAGTATCTCCACAGGGAAGTTAAGCAGAAAACCAGACAGGAACCCACGAGCACAGTGGAGGTTCTGCTCATCCATAAGCCCAACCACCAGAGCACTCAGCCAGAATTTGCTTCTAACCAGAAAAGGTTCCTTCTTGATCGCCCTAGCTACAGCCAATCTGGGCTCCCGAGGAAAGCATCCTTGGAAATGGGTCCTGCGGCCACAGCCCTGCTTGGGTCTCGAGTTCCTCTCTTTTGCTCCTCTTCTGTGCCTGCACTCTCTGGATGGCGCCAAAAGCCCACTGTCCTCCTGTGTCCTTTTCTTTGGGCTCCCATGACCTGGTCTGCCCCTCGGGTAAACACAGGATAAGTCAGAGCAGGGTTCTTGGACCGCCGATCTACTACACAACAAACACGAGGGTCATGTCCGGCAGTGGCCTTCAGGCAGGCCTGATTATCCCCCCCTGCGGGACTTTTGGCAATGTCTGGGGACACCGAGGGGGGGGTCCTACTGGCATCTAGCGGGTGGAGACCGGGGATGGCACAGGGCAGGCCAAGAATTATCCAGCACAAGACGTCAGGTTAGCCTAGGTTGAGAAGTCCTGGCGTACAGGTAGGAGAATCAGGCCTTCACGTGTAAGTCCACGCTGGACACGCCCCAAGCCAAGTGTCCGGGTTGACCGCCTGGCCCACATTGCAGCATCCGGCTTGCTCGCAGGCACACCTTCCCGCCGAGGCACATCCCCTGTGCACGGCATGCCTTTAGGAGAATCTCTGCGAGAAACCCGGGGGGCTTGGCGACGGGAACTTCCAGCCCAGTAACCCAGCGCATTCCTCCCCACTGAGACTCGCGTGGGGAGCGTGGGGAGGGTTGGGAGCCAAGCAGACAGCTGGAACTCAGCCTTTTCTTCTCCCCGGTGACTGATAGCCAGCCTCCAGTGTTGGTGTGCATGTAGGTATTACCATTTTAACTTTTACAGAGGTAAAATAACACCTTGTCACTCAGTGCAAGTACCAATCACAAAATGAATTAATTGTAATAACCGTTGTCAACAGAACAAAGGACTTGTTGCTTTCCTAAGCAGATTTCAGCGCCACCAAGAACTACAGACAAACGTTCCCATTGGGCAGGCCGGCGGAAACCAGTCGGAACATAATTGTATCTGTCTATCTCTTGACTTTGTTTTTAAGGGTGAAGGAATCGAGTTAAAAACCTATATTTTAAACATATCAATAAATATACCCCTTTTTGTGTCTGTGATGTCTCCTCAAAAACATGAAGTCTTTAATAAAATTGGCCATGAAAATAGCATTTGCTGCCGATGGTACCGGATAAGGGCCAGCTGTAGAGGTTGCCTGTTGACTTGAAGTCATGAAGGGAATTATGCCCAATTACCCTCCCATAAAACACCCTCTCATTTCTCGGAGTTATCAAAACACATCCCGTGGACAAGCGGTCAGCTGTCCCCCGGCTCCTCAAAAGAAGACAAGTGAGCCTCACGCTGGGCCCGCCGAGCTCCTAACTGCCTTTGCGTCGACACCAGCGGGCTTGTTTGCCGTCAGGCTCTTTTGACGGTGGCTTTCCCATTTTTTTTTTTTTTTCCTTTTGGTCCTCGCCTTTTCACGTCTAAGCACACCCCCCACCTCTTGAAGAAACACTGTGGGTGTTCTTCTCAGCAGAGAGTCCCTCCCGGAAAGGGGGGACACACAGGCAAAGGGTGAGCGGGTCGAGCCTTTGCCAGGGAGGGTCTCGCACGACTGGGCCCTCACCCCGAAACACAAGATGAGGGACAACTCGCAGGGGCTCTCTGTGGCCTGTCCCCCCACGCCTGCCTTCTCCTGCTTCTCCTCCATGCTCCCTGGCCAGTGTGGGCCCTGGCATCCCACTTCTCCGAGTCTCAGGACTGTCCCGTCGGATACACAGGTCACCCCCACAGCCTCCGGGAGCCCCTTAGGCAGCCTGCTTTATTTTTAGAGTTCATGGAGGCTTACGTTGGTTCCTCCATGATGAAATTAAAGGTTCATAGGCTCTCAGAGCTACAGGTGATCTTGGAGGTCATCTTTGAGAGGCAAATTCTGGGAAGCATCTGCCTTTGGTTGTTGAATGGGAGACAAAGATGAGAGCTGTTTCCAGGTGTCCAGTGTGCCTGTCCATCATTCTGCTTTCTGGGGCAGCCCTAGGCAGCCTCCCCTTCTTAGGGATCTCTGCCTGGGCAAAGCAGGGTTCCTGTGACTTGTCCTTGCAGCTTTGCAGAAAATTTTACCCCTTTTGAACGTCCCCTGCTTGGCCACTTCAGAAGCAAGGGTAAGGAGGGCCTTCTTTAATGTGGCTCTGGCTCAAATGGGCTATGCATTCAGATTTCAAGAGCTACCTCTGGCTAGAACCAGGTACCACTTGCAAAAGTGCAGAGCAGAGCCCTCCTCTGGAAACAGAAATCTCCCTCCTGCTTCCTGGGCCACTCTGCTCTGCTGGGGACCCAGCTATGCTGCTGGCCCGGGCAAGGCAGGTTCATGGACGCACACCCCTGGGAGAGGCAAGTCCCAGTTGTGGGAAGGTGCCAGGCCCCTGTCCTGGGAGCTGGCTGCAAAGCATGATGAAGCAGCACATAGGGGACACAGATGTGTGGAGGAGAGGACGGAAGGGGGCAGAGACTGGGGCCTCCCATGTCCTCCAGGCCCGGACTTCACCCTCCACGCTCCACTGGCATAGTTCTAGAGAGTGAAGAAACAGTGTTTTCCCAAACCTTTTGGGAAAAAAAGAAGATTCTGTGACAGGGAATGAGTGTGAGCATGTTTTCATTTATTTAGCACGTGCTGGATTGTTCCAGAGAGTGGGGAACTGGCCATCAACAAGTTAGCCAAGAGGATGGCCCTTGTGGGGCACATTCTATGGGGGAACACTGACAGCCAACAAGAACACAGTTCAGCTTCTGAGAAGTGGATACCAAGATGATGAAGAATGAGCGAGGTCGGTACCATATACCATGAAGGTCTTGGGGACTTCTCTGAGATGACATTGGAGGGGGTCCTGGGTGATGGGAAGGAGCCAGCCATGCAAAGATGAGAGGATGCATGTTCTGAACAGAGGTCAGCAAAGACAAAGACCCGGAGATGGAGAAGGGAGAGAACACCATCGGCCTCTTGGATCTCTAGGCTCATGCACCTGTGTACATGATGAACCTCTCCCAAGGCTTTCCCAGACCCTGAGATTTCCTTCAAGCTTCTCCATAGCCTTGACCAGGCGGTCGACAGAGTCGGGACTGGGGCTCACCCCACCCATTTCCCCCATTTGGAGAAACCGGAGTTCAAAAAGGAAGAAATGACGTGTACCGTTAGCACCAGTGAAAAGCTGAGCTAAGTGACTACGTGCCTGGACCCCAGTACTGCTGCCCCCGACCTCTGCCTGTTCCCAGGACTCCCTGTAAGTGTGACCAGACATATCGGAGGGCTACTGGGTCTACGGGAGACAACCTGAGCTACTCTTTGCACACTAACCATAACCCCACACCTGGACGGAAACAAGAAAGCAACAGAAGCTCAGAGAATTGGTCACATGACCTTGGGAACATGGTGCGATGAACATGGTGTGATGAATCAAAGAGCCAACCCAGGACTCCCCAACAGGAGGGTCTCTCATCTCCACAGACCGACACGGCCCACGGCAGAGTCCGTTCTTTCCGTGACAGCCTGCCCAGTCTCCTTTTAGGCAGCCCACGGATAGAAAGCTGATGGGAGTCAAGACTCTTGATAGCCACACCCAAAAGAGTCACCTGGGATACACGGGCCAGTTTCTTGGAAATCTGGGAGTCAAGCTTCCTTGGAAAAAGGCAGATGAGTTTGCATGGATGCCTGCTGCACAGACCAGCCTGCAGCTGTGAAGTTCAGCCCATGCTGACCTTGGCCAGGACCAGGTTCAGCCTCTTCCCGACGCCTTCCCACGCAGGGGCCGGGATGGCCGCCGTGCTGCTCCCCGGAGGCCCAGGGCACATCATCGCCAGGACTGGCTGCTCCGTTGTCTTTTCAGGATCCCTGTTCTTGTCTGGGCAAACTGCTTTCCAATGAATAGCTATTTCTGGATGATTTTTTTTTTTTTTTTTTAGTGTTTCTTCTCCCAGCTGGTTGCTATATTATCTGCATCTCTTGCCGTTCTGGCCTCCATGGGAGACAAGAGGTAGCCCACCTTCTGTATTAGCTGCAACGCTATCTGTTTCCGAATATTAGAAGGTGAAATTAGGAACTATAGCAACCTTATGACACCCTATCTGCTCTCAAAGCGAGAAGGTAAGTAGAAAAACCTGCTTTTCTCCCCGTAGCACTATTTGTGATGTTCTCCACACAATAGGGTGGATTTGCAGTTGGACCCGAGGACCAGGATAAGCATGAAGAGAGACTGGGAGGAAACGCCCTTGGAGGAAGGGCGCAAGACTCCCAGGTGGGTTCCTCTATGGAGAATGGCCCAGAAGTGCGATTCCCAAGCCCACTGCCATTTGCTGTTCAACTTTGCTTCAGGAGTCTGGTCTAGGGCATGCAGGACTAGCGCCCATGGGTGGTCCTCACAGCGGGCACCTGCTCCCTTCACAGCTGCCAACGGTCAAGCCAGAGACAATGGGCTGGAATGGCGGCAGGAGGCTTCTGGTTGAGAGGCATCATTGCCAGAACTGTCCGAACGCTGCCGAACTCTTCTTCCATGGGTGCTCACATGGAAGTAGGTCGTTCCACTCTAAGCTTAGAGCTTAGAGCAGGCCAGGCCATAGTTTATGATCACCTCTGAGTGTGGATTGAGTGTAGGTCATTAACATATACACAGCATAATCAATAAATGCAGAAATAATACAGATATTTTGATCAATGTATTTGATCCCTTGGCTTCTGCTGCATCCTACTGGATTTATTTTCCAGGTGGGAAATGGAGATACAACTTGGCTTCAATTTAGTCAAGGGCAGCCCTTGACTGGTAGCCGGAAGGCTATGGGCTGTGGGTTGTCATCTGGGCTTGGCGCTGCCGGGACATGTGTATACGGGCACAGGTCTAGGCTGGCTTGCCCCCAGGTGTGTGTGCAGCCTCAGTCCTGCCCCCCCCCCTTGCAGTCTGCGCAGCAGGTGAGTGATGTGCAGAAAACAGAGGCAGGAGGGGCCACGCGGCAGTCACTCATTCACGGACTCATCCATTCATTCATTAATCCATTCGGCCAGTATCTACGGAACATCTCCCATCTGCTAGTCGCTCCCTTAGGCATTAGGATACAGGAAGGAACCAAATGGCTGTGGTCCCTAGCCTTGTGAGCCTAATTCCGCTTTGCTCTGCCAGCTGGGCACAGACCTCTTCCCCTGGGATTAGACCTCTCCGGCGTGGCTTGGAGTAGGGCATGGAGTCCTCCACGGACAGCTCAGGGGGTGGCCACTGTCCTGCCATCAGAGCCTAGCCCTAGCCGTGCCCCAGAGCTGTTCCGTCAACCCAGTGCACAGCATGGATTACAGAGAGAGAAGCAAGACGGAGAAGCAGCCACATCTTCCTGCGTTCATTGCTTTAGCGGATAGTTTCTGGAACACCGGCATGCCAGATCCCTCTCTAGGCACTGGGGATCCAGCCATGGAGAGCAGAGACACCCCCAGCCTTCAGGGAGTTCATGTGCTAGGGAGTGGGGGTACGGGCAATCACCACATTAAGTAACTAGTCAGTTAAAGGAGATGAGGGTCGAGATGCCTGGGTGGCTCAGTTGGTTAAGCGGCTGCCTTCGGCTCAGGTCATGATCCCAGGGTCTTGGGATCGAGTCCCACATCGGGCTCCTTGCTCAGCGGGGAGCCTGCTTCTCCCTCTGCCTCTGCCTGCCTCTCTGTCTGCCTGTGCTCACTCTTTCTGACAAATGAATAAAAAAAATCTTTAAAAAAAAAAAAAGGAGATGAGGGTCTAGAGATAAAGGAGGTAAATAGGAATTTGGGAGATGCCTGTGGGGTTTCTATTTTACGTGGGTGCCTAAGGGTGCCATTCAAGCAAAGACATGAAGAAGGCGGGGTTTGAGGGAGGATCTGGGAAGCACCCGCCAGGCAAACAACAGGGGGCCAACACGAGCTCACTTGTGCACTGGGGGGCGACACCGTAGAGAGGACTAGGAGAAGAGGGAAGGGAAATCTGAGGGCCAGTAGAGACCCCCCAGCCCTGAGCTCAGGAGAGCGCCGCACTCACTGCCCTGAAACCCTTACTCATGTTTGAAGTGGGGGGCCTGCATTTGCCCTTTGCTGTGGGTCCATAGTTACTTAGGGGTCCCGACCCCCAGATCTACCTCTGGGGGGTTGTGGACAGCAGCAAGGCACAGCCTGGGCTGCACTGGGACAAGTGTGGGGAACTGGGGCCCAGAGGGGAAGGCCTGCGGGGATTGGGTGAGTGAGGGCAGCTCCTTGGAGGCAGGAGCTAGTGGTACCTCTCCGACCTGACCCTGCATGGGTAGGTCCCCACTTCTTCCTGGCCCTGTCCTCTGCCTCCAAGGTCTTAGAGCCCACCAGGTCCTCCTGCTGCCCAACCCCACCCTTGGTCTTGCCGTAGCTGGGACTCCTGGTGTCACCCTTTAACTTCAACCTCTTTCCTCCGTCTTCTCTGCTTGCCTTGTCTCCCTTACCTCAGGGGGTCTAGAGAGCTGCCCCATGGGTGTGGGAAGGTTCTTCTCTCTTCTCTATACCAGCCACTTTCATTGCTGACCCTGGGAGCTAGATAGCCAGGTTCTACTCCCAGCAGTGGGGACCTGCTGTCCTGCCCCATCTGTGCTCTCCCCTTGGCTCCCCACGGTGGCCCACAGCGTACCTGCCCCGGAGCTGGCTGCACGGCCAGATCCCTCCGTGGGCTCTTGTTTCTTGCAAAGCTGCCCTGTCTGCAAGGTGGTTGCACCTGTTTCTTGTCCCAGGAGATGCTCTGTCTAATTCAGCCATCTTCCTAGGCAAGCAGCTGGAGGAGAAGACCCAGCCCGGTCTAGAGGGGGTCGGGTCCTTTTGGAAAGTACAGCCTGAGCCCTCACGTCCCTCCTCGGTCTCCTTGCTCACGGTGTCCTCTGTGTTGCGCTTGAAACTTGCCTCTCTGATCTGCTTTTGTTTGCTTGGGTTGTGGAACCTGTTTCTTTCATAAATACCTTGGCGTGCTTCGCAGAAAAGTATCTTGAAAAATAGCCTTTTGATTTAAATAAGAAATGAAAAAAAAATCACCAACTCTTTGACTTTTATTTATTGTTTTTTTTTTCTTTCATTTCAATGCCTCATCTCTTTAATACCCAAATATCCACAGAAAGGCTTCAAAACTTAAATGGGGGTGGAGTGGTGATTGTTGCGTAAATTTGCTTCCGGCTGAGGCCTTGTATGCCAAGTTTTAGTCTGAATTACATATTTACAGCTGAGTTATAAACCCCCCGAAACACAGGATTTATCATGGAAATTGTGACACCATCTCACCCAGCCTGGTGTTCTTGGGGACGGTGGTAATATACTGTGCGGAGAAATCAGTTCATTAGTTAGTTATAAACAAAGGACAGAGATAGTAAATTAGAGTAGGTATTTCCGTGGTTATCTGTGTATTTATGATAGCAGAATATGCAGCTGCACTTTATTCCTTGAGCTAGTATTTAAGTGTTTCAGATTTAAAACGCGTTTTTAGATATGGCCGTGGAGCATTTTCAGACTTGGCCACCCTTGTTCTTCTGTAGTTTCATTCGTGGTATTTTCTTCCTTCTCTGTTGCTCATTAGAAAAATGTTAAAAATCCATTTTCGTCTGATTAATAATAAAGCTGATCACATGTAACCTAATTTTCATTCCGTGCTGCCCCTGTCTGTGGAGTCATATACAAAGTGACCTTTGGATCGCCAGTGGACTCATAAAGTACAATAAGCACCATTGTCCTGTCAAAAATTGAAGATGTTTTACATCATTACAAAATTTAATGTTCCATCTTTTCAAATGCACTACTTTTCAAAGGCCACATTCCAATTGAAGCTCATTAAAATCAGACTCAAGTTTCCTGTGGTGGGGATGAAGAGAGTTTCGCAGGCAATGGGAGGAAAATGAATCACTCTTTTAAAACAGATATGGTTACATATTAGTTTTGAAAGGTACAGGGAAGACCGAGCCTCGGCTCCGGCAACAGTGGGCTTTTGTGCTGATGGATCCAATGACGGCCTCTTGGTTCCGTCGACTTCACCCACACTGTATCCTATTTACTGACGAATAAATCAGCTCTCCAAATGAAATTGTTGTTTTAAAGTTCAGAGGTGGAATCTGAAGGGGGTTCTGAAGGAAAGCCGTAAAATCTGCTCACAAATAGGATGGCAGATTTCTTTAAAAAAAAAAAAAAAAAAAAAGCCTTCCTCGGACACAGAAACCCGATAGTTGTTTGTTTTTTTTTTTTTTAATATTTTATTTATTTATTTGACAGAGAGAGAGATCACAAGTAGGCAGAGAGGCAGGCAGAGGTGGCGGGGGAAGCAGGCTGGCTACCCAGGACCCTGAGATCATGACCTGAGCCGAAGGCACAGGCTTAACCCACTGAGCCACCCAGGCACCCCGAGACCCGATAGTTTAAAACTGAGTCCCTTGAGGGGTCTCCTGCGTCCCGGGGTGGTGGGGGGAGCGGCTAAATGCTCAGCTGCAGCCAGAAAGGGAGAAGCCCCATTTTCCCAAAGACTCAGCTAAGTCACGTATTAGGGACGTGTTACACGGCAGGACCCAGAATTCTGAGCCAGAGCCAAATGCCTGGTTTCACAGAGATGTCTTTGGGTCTCCCCGATCAAATTCTTCTTGGTGGTAGTCGGGTCTTCTCGCCTGTTTCTTGGCCGCATCGGAATGCTGAAGGTGTAGCCAGGTCTTACTTGGGCTTTTCCGGCTGATCCCACGGATACGAAGGTGCTGGATTGCATGACACAAGAAAAAGGTCTCTGTTCACGTCAGTCTTTGCCAAAGCAGTAGAAAGGCTTCGAAGTTCTAGTCGCACAGAGTACCAATGCACAACCCTTTGCCTCGTGACCTCCTCCCGCTCCTCCTCGCAGCCTCCTCCCGCTCCAGGACCATTTAGGTAGGAAAGGTGTCCGCGTCTCAGTGAAGGAAGGATGCCTGGCGTCTGACACGTGCACGGTGGCTTTCAGGGGGTTCCTCTTTCCAGAGTGTTCCTAAAGCAGAGCTTAGTTTATTGTTTATTAGGATTTGGCACTGAATCAAATGAGGGTAATCCAGATTCTGGGCAGGCTCATTTGTCCCTCCGTGCATCATTTACGAGGGCAAGCTCGAGCACCAGTCAGAATGGAGTTTGTGTCCTGGTTTTGCCACTTGTGGCTTGTGGCTTGGTCGGGTCGTTCTGCTTTGCTGAACTTCAGACTCCTGGTGGGGATGATACTAGACTCGACTGTACCAAAGGACTTACACCGTGCCTGGGGCCACGATATTGATCATCAAGTGTGAGCTACTGGCTATGAAGGTGGTCATATTAATTGTTTTAATTACATTCAGAAAATCCCTAGTTAAGTGCCATCCTTGGAGTAGAAGGCAGCTGAGGGAGTGAAAACAAAAAGAAGCAATGTGTTTTACCCCTGATCACATGGCCAAGAAGTGTATCGTTACCACCAGCAAGCTCCTGCTGTGCAACCAACCATAGGAAAATTCAGTGGTGAAAATGACAGCGCGTGCTTTCTCACAGGGCTTTGGGTGAGCCGGCTGATTCTGCCGAGCCAGGCCCGGCTCTAGTGATCGGAGCTGGATTTGCTCGGGCCCCTCCGGCTGGCTGGCAGATGGACCGGTGACTGCCTGGTCGAGGGTGGGCTTGGCTGGGGTCACATGGTTCTGTCCCATGTGTCTCATCCCCTAGCAGGCTGGCTTGGGCTAGCTTTCACGTCAAAGGCAAAGGTCCAAGAGAGCAAACGGAAAATCACAAGCCCTTTGACAAGACTTGGGGTCCATTACTCTCATCCCGTTGGCCGAAGTGTGCCACGTGGCCAAGCTGAGTCAGTGCAGACGGAGGAGGCTGGCAAAGGGCGTGGCTGCGGAGCCCGTGTGTAAATCCTTCCGTCTGTTTCTGTCCCCAGATCCCCGAGGGGCACATCCGGCCGTGTGGACGGTGATGTGGATGGGATGGAATCAAAAGCCTTAGAAGATATTTTACTTCCTTCGATCCCAGGACCGCAGTAGACTGAGCGGTTCCTCTCGGGTGTGTTCTGAGGTCCTTCCCACAATGCCTGCTCTGCCGCCATGGGACACACCCTTCCCATGAAAGAAACATCCTTTCTTCTGTCTGTTGGTAGACACTCTCTTTTTAAAAAGACAACGTGGGAAGATTTTGCAGTTTCTTGACTTCCAATGGGGCAGGTGCAGCCTTGGAGTCTGAAGCCCGTGTCCTCTCTCCCCCTGCCCCCTGGCGGCTACCCCCTTTTCTTCCAGTAACTCCCCTGTTGCCTTGACCTTGGGAGGACCCACATTCACCCAGCGCTTCTGGGGTTGAGGATGCATTCTAGCTCTCCTGGTGATCAACGTTCTGATCAGCCACAGAGAGCCTCTCCCTGCCACACCCTCCTCTGACCTCTGATTCTACTTACATTTTGGGGTTTGACCTACAAGAAAGGACTAGCTCTGAAGAGACCTAAAGTCTCTACAACGAGTCCCTAGAATCTTCCTCCTGTCCCTGATGGGTTGGAAACGGTATCTTCCAGGGCACTGGCATCAGGAGTCTAACCCCAGTGAGTGTGGGCTCATCCAGGGCAGCTGGGTTCCGAACCCCGAAGAGCAGTGATTAGGGACACGGCCCAGTGCATGTACAAGCAGGAGCTTTGTTTGTGGAACACTGTGGATTTTGGGCATGTGGGGAAGAGCTGGAAACCAGACCCCTCATCCACTTCTCCGAAGAATGGCTGGGGTGAGCCCGGACACTGATGGCTGCCATCTCTCAGCCAACAGATGTGCGGGCCTGGAAGTGGGCATCACAGTCTTCTGTGTTCCTGTTCTTAGTGCCATGTGAGGGGTTGTCGAACAGCGGGGACTCAAGGAAACCCTAGCTTATTCCCAGGCCTCAGACTAGGCTTTGTGTCCTTTCTTTCCTCCCCCAAAGACTCTTTCTCACAGAGGTCAGGACAATTCCAGCCCCTGCCTGCTTGGTCCCCTTGTCAGTCTCTCTTTGCTGTGTGACCCCACAGCTGCCCTCCCCAGAGCCCTGGGCCATAGGTCTCTGCAGATGAGACAGAGAGCAGGGATTGTCCCTTAGCAAGTGGGTGGCTGCAATTGCAGGTGGGCTCAGCATTTTCTTAAACCTGTGTGGGCCCATCATTTTATCTAGAAATGGTTTACCCTGGATAACTTATTTCAGCTTGTGGAACAATAAGCTTAATAGCTTGTTTGGGAATCTCCAAAGTCTGAGGTTCTGCCTGAATTTAGAGAAGCGGGTCTTTCCAGGCCCAATATAGATGAGATTTGTTCTTTAGGAAAAGAAATGGTAGCCAGCTAATACATTCAACTCACTTTCCCTCTCCACATTTATAGTGGGAAGTTACAGTTGCTGGTGGTGGCTGAAAATTTGCTTCCAAGACCAGAGACAACTCCTCAGGGGACAGAGAGAGGCTGAGGCCAGCCCACAGGGCTGTGGGCCTTCGTAGGAGGCTTTTCTGGGCCTCTTGTGACTACAAGCAGGATGGTAGAGGAATGAGGCAGTTACACCTGAGAGACAGGTGCCAAAGAACCCAGAGCAACTGGGTGTCCACAGGATTCCAAGAGGACTTCTTGGAGGGACAGAACAAGGATGGGAGAGAGGCTCAGAGCCCATGGTTGGGTTTCAGCAGGGACCAGGGGTTTTTGTGTGTGGTAGCAAAGACTTACTCTCAATCCTAGAAGCTTTGCCTGGAGGCTGGGGAAATAACACAGTATGGCAACTCAGGGAAAAAAAAAAAAAAAAAAAAAGGCAGTGAGCCCAATGAGCAGATCACCGCACCCACCAAACCAAAGGGAGGGAAACTAAGTTCTTTGGGGCTCCTACTGCTGAAGGAACGTGTTGGGGGTAAGTTCTGTTGCCTGAAACAGCAGAAAATCATCTATTGGTACTGTGTGGCTTCCAAAGTTACTACGTCTGATGACCCAGGTTCTCTTACTAATTCCTTGACTGACCTTGGGTAAGTCTCAAATCCTTTCTAGGCCACGGGGCTCCCGTTTGTGCCATAAGGGGCGGAACCAAGAGATCCCCAAGAGCCTCAGCAACACCAATGTTCACGGGGCCTGTTGGAAGAAAGTGGTAGCCCCCGAGTTGGGGGAGTGACCAGCGTGGGGTCTCCAGGCCAACACTGGATAATGTTATAGGGGAAGGGGCCCAGCACTTTGGGCCTTCCTCTAGGCTGGTGGGGAGTTGCCACTGGGGCCACAACAGTGGTCTTTCTGCCTGGCTGCAGGGCTCAGAGCAATGTGTTTGAGACCAAGAGAGGCTATTTTCCAGACCAGGGTGACAGGCAGGTGCCACACCTTTATTCTGCCCAAGGGCTTTCTAAATAGGGAAATGATTCTGGGGTGTGTGCTGGGTACCCTGCGCGCAACTCAACCCAGATACCCGAGGGGCATTCCCCCCGGGAGCTTGCTTAGTGCACGTGGACACGCCCTCCCTGAATGGGAGCTCTGGACAGGACTGGCCCAGAGGTGAGGTCCCGCGCGCAGCAGCCGGCCACCAGCTCTTCTGGTGGGTGGAGGGGCCGTCTCTCCACTGCTCCTTGCGGGACTCAGGCAGATAACGCCTCGAAGCTTCTGTGTTATTTACACTCGCAAATCCCCCTGCAGCAGGAGGATAAGGGATCAGTGGTAAGAAAGCTGTCGGTGAAGGTGCTGTGTGTTTAGTCTGGGTGTAGTGGAAAATGTGGCTTCCCCCACGGCCCGGCCATTACAATTTCTTTCCCAGCCGTGTAACGGCACTCCTGGTTAAATGCAAGTGTGCAAGTGTCTCTACACGCAGATACACATCTACACCAAGTACAGTTCAGACAGTGTTTGAAGACACCAGAGGCTGTGCCTGGAACACCCCCCAGCTCCCCTCTGCCAATCCACGACCAGCCTTCGGGATTAACCCTCTTTTTCTGTTCTTTAATGAAGCCTTCGAGAAACACACAGGTCTCTCTCTCCTGCCTCCTGCTTAGAATTGCTCAAGTCTGTACAGGGAAAGACTTGTGCCTTTAACTGTCTGCAGTCTAGAAGTTCATCTTTTCTCTCAGGTCAAAATTGCCATGAATACACAGTTTTAAGCAATTTACAGAATTCTCAGCAATGCCGGTGTCAGCAGGAAGAGACATTGTGCTTCCTGTGGATAGCTCTTTTGGAGGGACTGTAATCATCATGGGGCAGCAATCAATGTATTCCTGACTCCTAACATAGAGTCTGGCACACTGTAGGCCTGCAAAAATATTGTAGAGTAAGGAATGAAGGAATGCATGACTGGATGGATGGATGGGTTGATGGGTAGGTGGGTAGATGGTTGGATGGGTTGATGGGTGGATGGATGGATGGGTTGGTGGGTGGATGGATGGATGGATGGATGGGTGGGTGGGTGGATGGGTCTGTGGATAAATGGATGGATGGGTTGATGGGTGGATGGATGAATGGTTGGATGGATCTGTGGGTGGATGGATGGATAGAGGGATGAGTGGATGGATGGATGGGTGGATGGATGAGTGGATGGATGGATGGGTGGATGGATGGATGGGTGGATGGACAAATCTGTGAACAAATGAATGAATAAATAACTCTTCAGGCTTGACAAACTTAGCTATTGATGGGGTCTTCAGAGCACTGATGGTAGCTCCAGTGGTCCGGAAGGGTGGATTATGACTAGAAATTCAGAAACTGGCCTGACTCACAGAAAGTACCCATTGACTCAGAGTGGGATGTTTCGTGTCATGCAGCCTTTGTGCTTTTAGAATCAATAGTCAGCACAGCTAACTGTAAGTGCTCTACCAAGCAGGACAGTCCTACCTTTGTCACCCACCCCCCTTTCATCCTTACCTCTTCATTCTCCCACCTTTCCTGAGGTGCATCCTACTGGGAGTGCCCTCCCTTCCTCACAACCTACCTGAAATTCAAGGCCTGTCCTCCAGCAAGCCTTTCTTGTTGACCCTAGGCCACATGTGTCTGACAGCCATAGAACGTTCTCTCATTGTCTGCATCACATAGCTTCATATCTGAAACTTCAGCTTCAGCATTTATACAAGAAATATGCAGTGAGCTCCCACTCGGTGCCAGGCACTGTTTCGGACTCTTGAAATACATCAGTCAGCAAGACAAACGCCTCCAGACTGCCCCTTCCCCTGAAAATTCCCTGTCTTCCTAGAGCTAACATTAAGTCTGGATCCCAGCTCAACCACTTGGGAGCAATGTATCTTTAGGCAAGTTACAAGGAATTTCTAAGACCGAGTTTTATCATCTATAATGTGAGCTGGCAGCCACATCTCTCTCCAAGGGTTGTTATGAGAGGTTATAAAACAGAGTGCAATAGGCCCCCTCTGTGCCCACCTCTAGAAACACGAGGGCTCTGTGCTTATCTTGGTTCTACCTGAACAGACGAGATTCTGGTGGGCAAATGGGCAGCAGCAATGTTGTTCCATGTGTGGTGAGGCAATAAGGAAGTGGGAAGCCCGTAATTGGCCCCAGCATGGGCGGGTTGCAAGAAGGCTTGACCTCTGTGCTCCATGGCATATCCACAGTCAGGATCTTTTGAGACTCAGCTCCTTGGGCCAACCTTCCAGAGAGGGCCACAGCTGAAATTTAGAGCCTAGAGGGCAAAGTCATGGAGCTGATGGAAGAGTAGTTGGCCCAAGAGCATCTTTGAAGACCAACCCAGGGAGCCATGTTCATTCTTTCCTTCCTTCCTCCTTCTGGCACTTGGTATCATTTCCAATATTGAATATCATTTTTAAAAAGGCTCTCCTGGCTAGCCAACTTCTGGAGCATGGTCCTAAATGGGTAAATTATTTGCACTCACTTCTTGAGGCAATGGAACCTTCTGGAAATTAATTACATTTTCACACAGTTAGCCTGCTTTTTGCCTACCTGTAATATACTGTACGGATGGAGAGTACCATGAGTATTGTATAGTATTTAATATGCAGTATTGTAGTCCAAGAAACATTTGTCAACATTATATAATAATCTATGATCAAAACACTAAAACTTGTCAACTCTTGGAGTCGGTTGCGTTGCAACTCCGCAACCAAAACTCATTTAAAAGTAAATGAAAGTCAAGAGGCTGAGATTCAATTAAAATTAATTTAAAGTATGGAAAAAGTGATTCACAACGATATAAATCAGCACATTGTTACTGCCCGTTTTATCTTTTCCTATAAGGGAACTCTCTAAAACAACCAAAAAAGATCCCTAGATGAGTGAGCGACAGATGTGCATGCATGGTTCTGTCCACATAGATCTTGAGGAAAGGTTAGAAAGGAGTTAAGATACCCTTGTCCTCCTAGATCTTCAACCAGCCCTTTCCACCATTGCTACTCTTCTAGACTGAGGCATAGCAGAAATCCAATTAAAAATCTTTCTTTGTTTTTTTTTTCCCTCCCATTTTTGAGTATGCACGCAATTTTGCTGATAGATAGCAGGATCTCAGCAGAGAAATTAACTTCAATGATCTATGGATTACAAGACGTCTCAAACCTTCAAAGCACCCCGATGTTAGATCTATTCTCAGAAGGGCTTAAACGACTTTAATGGTTAACAACAAATGATAGGGTGTGTGTTTTCCAGCTAAATCAAGATCCGTTGGAGTTACTCCCCCGTTCTCCCCAATTCTTCCCGTCTCTTAATGATGGCAAGCACGTTCTCCGTCACCCATTGGGAAGCTCTTGAGGTTCTCACCCCTCCGTGCCTTCTGGCATCGGCTCTGGGGCGTAGCAGGTGTGGCAGGCTCCAGGAACTAGCAAGGGGCTGGCCGGGCTGTCCTGGGCAGCCTCCTTCAGTGTGGGTCGCTTGTATCCTTTATTGTCAATTGAGCCATTGATCTCCAGCCCCATAGCCTGGAGGGTTCACTCCTGAACAGATTAACAAGGTGGTCTTTTAGACGGCAGCCCTCTGGGGGAGAAGCGTGTCTGTTGGAGGACGGCTGTGGGGGTGCTGCCTGCGCTGTCCAGGGGGTGGAGGCTCCCTTCGCATGGGACTGGGGAGAAGCCTAGCGCTTGCCCCTGCTGCAAACCCCTTCCGACCTGCCCATTCCCCACTACGTTTGCAGCCCGCAGCCGCACTCACTCTGAGGTTCACGAGGTTAAGTTGGAGTTGCTTCTGTAATTGGCGCATTAAAAAGGCATTTCTGTTTACTACTGACTGCCGTGGTTGGTGCATGCACGGCCCTGCCACTCAGGGCACTCTGCCTCCTGTGGGAGTCCCGCCAGCGCTCAGAGCCCCCACCTGCTCAGCTCATTCAGTCTTCATCCAGCCGCAACACATGGCTTCCCCCGGAGTTCCCTGGGTTGCCAGCTGTGCCTGGACTCACAGATTCACCTGCTGGGCTGCAGGTCAGGCTGGGGCCACAGATCTAAGCCAGCTCATGGAGCTGTCCCAGGCCATTCTGGCAGACAGCACCCATGTCCTGTCACTTGACCATGGGTATTCCCCAAGACAGGACCATGCCGGGCCTGGCCTTGAACTCAGGTTCTCTTGAGACACTAATAGGGTCATGACCACCTCAATAGACCCTCAGTGTCCTCGTCGCAGCGGTGAACAATAGGACCGGGGTGTTACCTGTGCCATCCCAGATGACCCATTCGGGGAGCAGAGGGGCAGACTGGAGGCCAGACCGAGGAGAGAATGGAGAGGAGGAGAGGTCTGGAGCCACGCGGAGGGACGGTTTTCCAGAGCGGGGCACGCACCTCTCACCGAGGATCCCACAGTAGACCCATAGTCCACAGCAGCGTCATGGAAAATGAATTCCCTTTCCAATTTTCTTCTGATCGTTCTGATTAAAACCAAGGAGAAAATATCACTTTGGGGCTGCTCCGTCTTTCGCGCCTTCGCCGCACTCGCTAATCACGGTTTTTAACCCAGAGAGAGAAGGTCCGAGGCCTCAGAGCCTCTTCCAAGAGATTGCTTCTAGCCGGTAGACCTCGGCTCCCGCTCTCGCTGTCACGAGCAAATGAACCTATTTTCTAGCTGAGCCCTGGGTTTCCATTCACGGTTCTGATTTAAAGCTTCCTTTTGGAATGAATGGCTTGGACAGTAAAAAGAGCTATTTTATTTTATTTTAAAGACTTATTTATTTATTTTTTAGAGAGAGAAAGAGTGTACACATGAGCGGGGTTGTGGGGTGGGGGAGGGGCAGAGGGAGAGAGATACTCCCCACAGAGTGTGGAGACTGGCGCGGGGCCCGATCTCACGACCCTGAGGTCGTGACCTGAGCCGAAACCACTAGTTGGTTGCCCAGTGGACTGAGCCACCTAAAAAGAGCTATTCTTTTTAAAAAGTGAATAAATGACAGTAAAAGTGATATGAGACTATGGTGGGAGTCCCAGAGGCAGGATGAAAGCAAGTGCAGTCTGGGAACAGCGACAAGCAATGAGTGTTGCAATGAGCTGGGGGGGGGGGCCCTTCAGGAAGTGGCTGGAGAGCAGACTTGCTGGAGGAGGGCGGGAGCGTCTGCCAGAGGACGTTCAAGAGACCCCAGAACTGCACCCAGTGCAAAGCTGGAGGGCACCAGGTACAGGTTCAGAATAGGAACAGACCTATCTCTCAGCCCCCTCCCACCCCGGGCCGTGTGGCACATCCCTTCCCCTGGTCCGCACCACCTGGAGGGAAGGGCTCAGCCTTGCTGCCGAGGCCCATGGTGGTGCCAGGGTTCCGTGCGGCAGACCTTCCTTGCTCTCGCACACCAAGACGAGGGGTGCTGTGGACTCTTCCTGCTGGTGCGAGGTGGGGGACAACTAGCAACGTATTTTGGTTAAATCGATTGCTTGAGCCATGAGAAGTTTCCATCACTTTCTTGTGAAGTCAAGGGGGTCCAACCGCAACTCTTGTTTTGCTTTGGTTGTCATTGCTGTACAAGGGGCTAGTTCTAGCACCACATACCTCCTTCCATGGACCTTCCCCTGGTTGTGGGTGTCTGAGGATTTCATGCAAGTGGTTTTTGGGGGTGATCTCAGGAAGAACAGGCAAGGGGTGGGGAGGTGAGGTGGGGAAGGGAAGGAGACCTTTAATGGCCATGTTACTAAACCCGTTACCATATGGCCCCCTGGGGTTCCATACCCCTGGAGGACACCAGGAGAAAATGTGGAATGCATTTCGGAGTTATCTCGACTGAGGGGCAAGTTCTGGGCTATCTAGCACCCAGCTCTCCGTTTGTCCTTAGCGAAGGGTTGCATCTAGAGAATTAATCCTCTGGCTCTTCCAGCCGACCCTGCACATATAGGCGGGGTGTGTTTCCATGTCCCGTGCCCTCCAAGCAGCCTTCGGCGAAAGCGGTGAGTGTGGAGGGGACCATGGGTGGGACACTATGGGCATCTGCCGCAAAGGAGCTTTGAAGTTGATGAAAAGCTGACTCAGTGTACAGCCGGTGTCAGGCCTGGGCAGTGCTGACTAGGGCCAAGCCAACACCGGGGACTATCCTCCCGGGCTCTCTGATCTGTTACACGAAAGCCGAGACACTCTCAGTGAAAGCAGGAGTGTCGCCCTGTGTTCCTAGTGACTGGTTGCTGGGGGAGCTTGGCAGCGGCCGGGTAGTCAAGCTTTTCCTCCAGGACCCTCCTCACAGGGCACTTGGGCCCTGGTATTGTGGGCCACGGAACATGGACAACACGCCAAATTTTGGGTTTCTTCCAGTGTCTTCCACATGTCTTTGTTGGCCTTCAAAGCCTTTGCTTACCTTTGGTTTGGGTAAGGCAAGAATTACCAGCTTTTCTTTTCATATCATCTTCATAAAAAGGGTCCTAGAGTGAGTTTTAAAATGTTCCCACCATGTAATCAACCTGCAGGGCTAGAAGTAGGCACCCCTCTTTCTACTGGGCATTGTGGCCCCAGGAGGAGGGAGATGGGGACCAGAAGATGAGCCACCTTACCAACTACCACCCCGAGCCCCTTTACTCTCTGAGGTCGGTTCCCCACCTGCACAGTGAGGACCTTTGAGCATCTCAGAGGAACTTCCGGGTCTAATGTTGGTTTCCGGTGGTTCTCCTAAGCCAGCATTACCAAAACAAAACAAAAAATAAAACCCACCTCTTTGATGGCTGGCTATATGAGGAGAGCTCAGCACAGCTGGGCCTACTTCCCAGGCAATGGGACCGATGCCGCCAGACAACGAGTAACTCACCAGCAAGACAGGGACATACGCCCCCTCCCTTTTGGTAGAAGAGAATTCAGACGAGAAGCAGAGGAGAGCAAAGGAGAAAGGACCAGTCCTCTTGCAGAGATGGGGGTCAGCTCTGAGAGGCCGGGCAGGGCGCTGGGGTACGCGCACTTCTCACGCTCTGTACGTATGTCCGCGACTGCTATGTACTTCTGTCCTGTGCCTTCCCTCAGCCACCCCATCCACGTGTCCCATGCACAGCCTCTGAGTCTCTTTGACGGCTTTGCTGAAGCAACCTGAAGAGAGACCATAGGCTATCTTGGGCTTTTCATCACAAACTATAATCTTATTAAAACATTAGAGAAATACCTCTGTCAAAGAGGGTCACCACCTTTCAGGGCTGCGTATCAACCTGGGCAAGGTGGCTTTGGGAGACTTCCCCCAGCACCCTCTGGAAAGCTTAGTACTCACTCGCTGAGCAGGTAGGGGCGCATTTCTCCTAGGAGAGAATCATTTGAATATTTATAAATTTAAGTATTTATTTTCATATTAAAATTAAAGCTCTATTGTCTTGCAACTCACCCTGCCTTGTTCTACCACTCCAAAACAAAACCTTCTCTGGTGTGATAACCTTTATTTATAGATGGCAATAAGCATATTTAGCAATATTATTATTCATGACCCTTGCACTAAATATCATAATCAGAATACAGATGTGCAAGGTAATTTCCATGCACAAGTCACTATGCATCAAATTCCCGCAAAGCAAAAATAGCATCCATTTTGGGATAAATTATCCATTGGCATTGCATCAAGGTGTCGAGGGGGCACAAAGGATTTCAAGGAGTAGAAAAGTTGGAGAGACTTTAAATCCAGTGGTGTCCAACGACTCCCGGCGAGTTGTTAGATCGTCTTCTTCTGTTGGGTCCTTTCTCAGGACGTGGAATGAAAAGGAGTCAGGCAGGAGGGCCTCTGGGTCCACAGCGTGGCTGGGCGAGTCATGCCCTCCTTTGCCCCCTTACCCTGTCTTTTGGAGCATCTTCTTTACCTTCATCAGACGGAAGACGCAGGTTATCTGCTAAAGCACCACGCCCCGGGCTCAGCTCACTAATTGACTGAACAAGACGCGGTCACACTTTATTCACCATTCCATAATGGATTTTCATGTCTGTGAATCCTAACCGGCTGTGGAAATGAAAAGCAAATGTCTCATAATCACAAATATCTTCCGTGTTTTTTTTTTTTTTCCTAAACCCAAAGATTAAATCAACTTTACCCCCCATTTGCCAGCAAGTTCATGGTTGTAGAAAGATGATAAATGATCTGGCGATGGACACATCCGTTGTGCTACTGTTTAGCAAATTCTTATAAGTGATTGCTAGATATAACACATTTCTCAGTTAGGTGTTACATGAATAATTGGTATATTAAAGAAAGTGTGAAATAAACAGGTATAAAGCTTGAAATGCGTTTATTATTTGCTGAGGATTTTCACATCCATACCATTTAGAAGCCATTGTCAGGTTCAGCATCTTCTCCCATATATCTGGAGCAGAACCCTTCATTAAACCTGTTGTAAAAAGATCCTTTCGTGTATACGCTATCCAGTATTTATAACCACAGCCTGGTGGATCAGAGAGAAGACGCCGTGTGAAAACCACCCAGCATAAAACCGGTCAGAAACACCGGCTTCTGTCAGTGTGAGGGTGGGAACAGGCAGAGTTCGTCCAGATGGACCAGTGGGGCCTCCTCCTTCTCGTCCCTCTCCTGAAGCCTGCTGCTTGTCTGGTTCTTGGTGTCTGATCCATCCCAGGCCAATCCCAGCTTTATTGGGCCCTCCCTTGGCGTAAACGCCACCTCCTCGAAACCCCAGGGAAGCTCCCACAGGGTGACAGACAACAAGGAAGGGTGGTCAGGAGCAGAACCCTTGGGAGCCGTGATGGAGAGGCTGTCCCATGGCTGGGTCTCCCCAGATTACAGATGTGAGGAGATTTGGGGCACGTTCCCCAAAACTTCCGTATGGATGGCTGCGTGGGCTCCTGTCCATGCTGCTGCAGACAGGCCGACACCGGGCAGCCTCCCAAAGGTACCATCTCTTATGAATGGCCACTACTTTCTGGAAATGGAGCATTTCCTAAAAAGGCAGGCAGGGAGAACAGACCCAGTTGTGACCCTCTGGGAAAGCAAAAGCCTTCTAGTCTTTGGCAGGCCAGCATTTCCCTCTGAGCAAACAGGCAGACAATGGAGTTTTGCATTTCTTTGCCCCACCCCACCGCCCAACCCACCCCTCCTAAGCCCTCCCTGGGGCTCAATGACCTGACTCTAAGCAGGGAGCTCAGCTTGTCAGCAAGAGGGATGGCGTTGAGCTCCTTGGCAGTGGCCTCACACACAGCCTTGGACTTGAGAATGGGGCTCAGTCAGAGCACGTGGAGGGCAGGAGCTAGCTGGAGAGAGTGCATCCTCGGAGGGGGAGGCATGGAGATGCTGAGAAGACAAACCAGAGGCTAGACACAAAGATATCATCCGACCTTGGGGAGCAGCTGGCCCCCCAGGGTCTGCCCGATGGCCCAGTCTTGGATTCCTCCTCTAGTCTTTGCAAATTGTGTCTGCACCACACGCAGCGTCTTCCATGGGGCTGCCGTGAGCTGCACTGTCCCCCAAATGTCAAACATCAGGTCCAGTCCGTGACCCCAAGCCATTTCTCAGAGTTTCTCCGGAACGGCCATTGGTAGGCATTTGATGCTGAGGAATGCTCCTCGGATTGTTTGGCCCAGACCTCATCTGTCCCCCTGCTGGCCTTGCCAAAGACACGAAATGTCCTCTTGGCCTGCTGGCGTCTGTCCACAGACGGTCACCAGCTGGGGGTCCTCCCTGCACCTGGGCAGGCTATGGAAAGGCAGAGGGCAGGCCTGGGACCCATTCTAGCCTGGGGCTGGCTTCTGGGCCACGACCTAGGTAGACGCTCGTGAGCCAGGCGTGGGTCTCCCTGCCTTCTGTGCCATCTCAGGCAGGGTCCTTCTCTTGGGGGGAGCCTTACGGCCGGCAGCTGCCTTCTTCTCTGGTTCCCTCCATCACTGGCTGTTGCCTTCCTTGCATCACTGGTCACATGCTGCTTGAGTAACCCCATGACACTGACTACGAGAGATTCAACAGCTGCCTTGACCAGGGCACAAGGCCCTCGTCCTGTCCCCAGCATGCCCGATGGAGCCCACTAGAGCAATGCAGGGGGCACACTCAGGCAGTTGGGGTTTGGGATCTTCTACCCACTCCCCCATGGCAACAAGCTGGCCTGCCCTGGTCCTTCCCTCCCCGCTCCTCCCCCTGTCCCCCTCAGGACAGAAACCACACGGACTTGCACTCAGTTTAGTGAAAACTGAAGCCAACACCTGAGTTAGCCCGGCACAGAGGAGTGGTATAGACGGGCCTGAGTGTGGATCTGAGGTGTGGGATTCAAGACACCCCCAGACCTCTCTCCCCATGTGCCCGGATTGCACCTGTGTGGTCCGTGTGGCCTGAGGCTGGCGGGTTCCTCCTCTCTGTCAGTGTTTCCCACATGGGCCTGGCTTTAGGCAGACACAGCAAGAGATGTTTCCCAAGTGGGGCCAGAGAAGTGAAGACAGGCCAGCCCCGTCCTAGGACTTGGGTTCGTCTGAATGGCACACGTGGCCGTCCACTCTGCTCATGTGGCTGAGAACTGCATCCCTCCGCTGACACCCACGGTGTAGGGCTGGGACGCTACCTCCTGGCCCTCCCTCAGTCCCCAGGGGGCCGTTCTGGGACCTGATCCTGATGGAGTTCAGTTGTCTGTCCCTCCTGCTGCCTTCTCCAAGTACTTCCTTGGGTAGCACGCTCTTCTTTCTGGCTCTTTCAAAATCCCAGCTCTGCAGGGCGCGGTGGATCCCTTAGCTGCATTTGGTGTGCCCAGGCCCTCCCCCGACTCGTGCTGTCCTTTCCCAGTTGCTTCCACGTTTCCGGGCGAGAGGACCTGTCTTGTCCGGAGTTCAGCGCTCCGTGGGACAGACCTCAGGCCGTGGGGACAGGGGAGAGGAGAATGGAAGCCCCGAGCCCCAGGGGACTGTGACAGAGAGGCCCTGGTGGGGGCGGGGCGGGGATGAGGGTAGTCTCTGAGGGTCACGCTCTGAGGAAGCCCACACTGACCCCTCACTCTCAGGGCTCAGAGCATCAGAGGCCTGTCCTTCGTCCTCTTTGCCACAGCTAATTCCCACCAGGACCAGAGCAGAGATCGGTCTGCGGGACATACTGTTCTTTCTTCTTATAGACCTAATGTGGCTGAGCTATTCTGGGCAACCATTTAAATAAAAGCCAATTTGACTAAAGAGCAAAATATATTCCCCCGAATGACGGCAAAAGGGCAGAGCCTGGAAAGCGAAAGGGAAAAAGAAATAACAAGAGAGAGGGAGAAGGGGGGGTGGGGACAAAAAAAGAAAATGCAAGGCACTCATTTTTCCTTTGTACTTTTTAATAAAAGAAATTCTCCGGCTGCTTCAAGTGACACATTAAAAGATGTATGTATCGTGGCTTTTAAAAACACAATTAGATAACACCTTGTCAAATACTTATATTCTTTGTTGACAGCCTTGCGCGCAGGCACAATCCCGGCCCAGCCTCTGGGGCAGGTGTCTCCCCTGACACCCTGGCAGCCGAGTCAGCCATTTTATAGAAACGTTACTGTTTACCCCTTTAATCATCAATCCACCACCAGTCACAACAATAAGTCAGAAGGAGCAGTAAATTATACTTGTTCAGCCCTGATGAGTTTGAACTGTTTTGCTGAAATTAACTGAAGTAATTATCTATTTTTCTAAAGCTGCAAAAAGAAGGAGAAGAAGAAGGGGAAAAAAAAAAAAAAAACCCTCCAGTAATGGTTCTGTGTCTCTGCAAGTCATCGGCCGTGCTGTATTTAAGGAAACTTTTTTTTTCCCTTTGGTCTGATGACCACATAGGTCATATGAGGCTGTGGGACGAGGCAGATTTCATATGTGATAGTCTCCCTTCTTTCTTCCTTCCTTTCTTTTTTTTTTCTTTTAAGCTGAAAACAAGTCTTCCCGCACAAGAAGGCTCTCCAGTTCTTGGACCGGTTTCTCCGTCCCCCGGATGGGTCTCTTGGAGGAGTCCTTCTCACTTTGGGGGTTGTTTCTGGTTGCAAGGGAGTTGGCAGATCTCTGCCTTTCTGTGCTCTTAAGTCAAAGTGGGAGAGGACCTTTCCATTATGACTGGAGCCCCTGTATTTCCTCGGCGAGCCAGTCTGGGCCTCTAGTCTTGCAAACCACCACCACCCCCAAATCTCTGGATGGGTCACACCTGGGGACAGAGGGTTTCCCCAGGGCTTGGAGGTTCAAGTTTCTGCCGGCTCCTGGGCTCCCGGGAAGTGATCTCCCTCCATCCCTGAGCTGCCACACACTTAGGGCTCCCTGTGCTTATGACACGGTGCGTGGGGTTTGGGTCTGCTTCCGTGGGGAGCGCAGCGTGAGCTTTGGAAACAGGATGACATGTTCCGGACCAGCTTGTGTTTCCCCTTCTGGAAAACAGGGCCGACATGGAAGGGTTATGCTGAGAAATAAACACGCTTCCTTAAGATGATGGGGGGTGATGGTAACCACACAAGGCTTGGCCCCTAGGCGATGTTTGGTCCTTCTGAGTTTACCTTGTTCTTGTTTATGCGCACGAAGGCAAGGTAAGGTAGCGTTCACGAGCATAGACACTGGGGTCAGACACCCACACCTGACACCTGGATTCCCTGCGATCTTGGACGCATTGCTCACTGCTGCCTCGGTTTCTAAATTACGGATAATCGTTACCCTTGTGAGTTGAACGAAACCACACATGTAAAATATACAGTAAGTGCTCAATAATGTAGCTACGGCAGCTGCCGCACACGGCACTCAGCACAGGTATGCGCCTGTTGTAGGCGCGCATTGCTGATGGGGCTTGGGGAAATGCCTACCAGGTTTCTGACTTGAGAGGGAAAGGAAGGTTTTAGCTGCATTCCTGGCATTTGGGCTTCTGGACTGTCCCTCCTCCAGCAACTCCACTGGAGCGCAGGGTCACTGCCAAGGCCCCTCCCAGTGCTTTCGCCTGGGAGAGGAGCCTCCCCGGAACCCTACGTAGCTCCGGGAGCGGTGCTGTACCTGCGAGGTGACTCGCCTTAGAAAGGAAGCTGTGGGTGCCCACACGTCCATCGTGAGAGGATGACCACCGGGCCCCCCGTGCCCATGCAAAGCCTTCCGTCCAGAGCCACATGAAGGATTTCGAAAACACTTTCTTAAAGCTACACCAAATATATATCCTTGTCTAGATTATTCAGAAACCTAGGGACTCCACTTTCGTCTTAATTTTCTGGGTAATTAAGGCAAAATTAAAGCAAACAAATGGTTAGGTGTGGGGAGGGAGAATAAAGCATAATTATCCACTCCATCTATCTAGACAACTCCCATCTACAGAAAAATTGTTCACTCTACCATGTTTTGATCTGGGTAAACATGATGATTTTACCCAGTGGAACATTATTTTCCATGATTCATTGTGATAAACCAACAAAACTCTAATCTGAAGTTCTAATTTAAAAATACTATCTTTTGTATTTAAACTTAAGGAGAACAGTGGTTTGTCTCCTTGGTTTATTAGAATTCTTTCTCCCTTCCCTTCCTCGCCCCCTCCCTTCCTCGCCCCCTTCCTCCTCTCCCCCTCCCTCCTCTCCCCCTCCCTCCCTCTCATCTTTGGTTATGTGTTCCTAGAGCCATTCTGGGAACTTTTCCAATTGAACCTGGCCTCCGATGATAACCCAGAGAGCGGACCCATCTAACTCTTCAGACTTGGGTCCTTTGCGTCCCTTCACAAAACAAAGCAGAAATTGTAGCTTCTTTTCTCATCCTATGAAACATGAGAGTTACAAGTGAGGCTTTGAATTTAGACAACAATGGCAGGACAGACCAGGACCTGATGAGGTTCTATAAATTTCACAAAGCACGTTTGTCTCCCTTTTCCCCGGCAACCTTGAGGCATTTTGCCCTATTCATGGGCCGTGTTGTGGACGCATGAGACCAGTTCCCCTAAAAGCCAGTGGCTCCCCCTCAGAAACCCAGTGACGAATCCCCACTCTGGATTCGATTCTTGGCCATCGCTCGTTCATGTCATGGTTCTGATATGACAATTTTCAGCAAGTGTCGCTGGAGGAAAGACTGTGACTCTGGGCTTGTATTCTACTAAGAAATATTCCTAACTGTTGATGGATCTTGGTTTTCAAAAACCGCTAACCCAGACGTGATCCGCGGTGCTGTCCAAGGCCAGATGGAGGGGGCAGGACTGGAGTCCCCATGAGATGCTCATAGTTTGAAAGCATCTAACACAGCTCTTCAGGGCTTCTGCCCCCGTTTGTCCGCCCCACCATGTACTGAAGTCACCTTCGATGAAATACCTAGGAGGAGGGAAGAGCGTCCCAGCACGGAAGCCCGGGATGCAGACACGGCCAGGCCAGCGCCCCAGCAAGAGGGGACGCCTAAGCCCCCGGCTGGTCCGGATTCAGGCGTGTGCTGTGTTCTGTGCCCCCACTGCCCTTCCGTTACCCATAACAGACGCGGGAGTGATAGGGACACACTGTCCGTCTCCTCAGAAGGCATAGGCCCCAGAGATTCTTGGCTTTAAGTGTGGAGTGTGGACCTATTAAGGAGAGTTTTTGGGGTTTTTTGTTTGTTTGTTTGTTTTTCCCCCAGCAACTCCTTGTAAAGCGAAATGGTTTTTACTGGTTATTTCTGTTGTTGATTGAGCGACAACTTTCTGATTTTTATGGATGAAGATTTTTTGAGGTAGGTCATGGCTGGGAAGTAGGCCCTGCTTTCCGGGGGGAAGCCTTTGGCTGAAGGATCTAACCCTTATATTCTCAGACCAGGCTGAGGAAAGAGTTGACCGGAAGCGGAGTCTTCCTCACGCTTTCTGTGAGCACACTGGAATCTTGAATTACGGGCTTGGGGAGCCAGCAGGTCCCAAAGAGCTCATCTAAATGGCAACTTTTATGGGAAGACCGAGGCCTGGAGAAAGAAAGGGACCCACTCATGACCGCATTCTCTACTCCTCGAAGAATATCAGCTGCATTGTGACCGGTTGCCAGGCTTCCGTCTCTGTGCGGGGAACCCATCAGTGAGCACTCAAGACCACGGCTGTCTGGGATGGTGCATTCTAGAAAGTCACATGCCAGGGGCACGTGGGAAGTAGGATGGGTGTCCTCAAGGACCTCTCTCCCTCAGCCTGCTGGACACAGATCCTGAGAGGAGGGCCCAGGGACGGCAGGAACCCTCGCGGTGGAATATAAAATTGGAAGGTGGGCATCTCTGTCGTGGAAAGGAACCCATAAATAACCCTGAGACCTCCCACGGGGACATGGCTCCTGAGAGCAGTTAGAATCACCTCCCAGGACCCGTTGCTGAGACACACAACAGTGTGGGGCCTCCTGGTCTCCCGGAGTGAGCAGGCGGCCAGAGGTGTGAGTCCAGGGGGACCCAGAAGGCTGTTGTCGAGGGGCCGTCGTGGAGCAGGACCTGGGACGGAGGACTCCTGCCGCAGGAAGCCAGGGTTCTCCCAAGCTCACTGGCGGGTCGTGTCATGCTGAGCAGGGATGACAACACCGTGGAATGGAGGAGGCTGGGGGGGGGGGCGCGCTAAGAAACTCAGAAACTCTATTCAGAACTTGCTCATCACAGGGAGAGTTTCTCTGGCCCAAAGAAGGAAACCAAGGACGTTAAGAATCTCAGCTCTCCAAGGTGATCAGGTCCGTGCATCCCCTACTCACCTCCGAGGAGAAGGTCCCGCAGTGTGCACGGCAGCCTCGTTGGGAGGTTTGGTTCCCCACAGTCTCCATCTGCAATGGTGACCAAATGCAGACTTGGGATGGGGGCAGGGTTTGGGATGCTCCCTTGGGTGCAACAATGAGGAATGAAGAAACCGGTGGCTGGTAACCTATGCTCACGGATTAGCTATTTATGCACAATCTTTCCCTCAATAGGTAATTATTGAGCATCTGCTGTATGCCAGGCTCTGTTCCAGCCAGCGGGGCTAAAATGGGGAACAAAGCAGGTGAAGTCCATGCCTCGCACAGCCCACATTCTTGCCACTATGTACGGTGCTGATCCAGCTCCAATGTCTGCTCATGTTTAGAACTACACGTAGAGCCCTTGACAACCAGATTCCCATGGAGAGCCGGGAGTCATGACTGGCTGGCCGGTATGGCTGTTCTCCCCAATGCCGCTAGCTGGTACAAAAAGGTTAAGTCGGGGGTGCTGCCAGCTCAGGGATCCCATGTGTGCCACCAAGCCTGTGTGCACACACACGTTTATCTGGCTTGAATTGAGGGACCTGGTCCTAAGGAGCCAGGCTGACTTCAAGTAATTGCCGGGGCTCAAGGAGCAGGTCGGCGGAGGGGCCCAGGGATGAGCACGCTAACCACCATCAAGTCTGTGCAGAGGCAGAGAGGGGTTCTCTGCGTGGAGTGCGGCTGCTGTGACCTGGGATTCGGAGAGCAAGCTGCAGCCTGGGTGCTCCCGAGAGACCTTAATCCTGCCTTCGAAAAGCTGCTTAAAAATAATACTACTAAATAAATCTTCACCACGGTTGGGAGAAGATAGGCATCTGTGTCCTGCCCCAGACAAACAAGATGAGACTGGAAAGCAGCTGGCAGGCTTGGGGTTAGGTGTCTGTCCACAGTGTGGCCTGCCGGGGGGGAGGTCCTGGTCATCCTCTGGCTCTCGCTGACCTTCGTCTGTGGAGGGCATGCGGGAATCACCCTAATCACGGGGGAGTGTGCGGCTGCGACACGTGTTCCGTGTCTGCCAAGTGCTCTCAAATGGAGGCTGCAGGAGGACCCAACCGGGCCCACATTGGTCATCCCAGAACCCTCAGGGTCTGACCAGTGCCTGCAACCGAAAAGGTGCACTAACAGAGACACGCGAAGAAGAGGGAATGAATGAAAAACATGTGGGTGGAAGACGGACGGACGGACGGATGGACCTCCAGCAGCATTTTGTGACCGTGGAGATGGCCAAAACTTCGGTGTCCGACCCCCGTTCCCTGACCTCATAGACCCTGGAGAGGTCGCACAGATGGCCCACGATTTCTCACGTCATTTTAAATTAACAAGTAAAAGCCACGCGTTTACCTGTACGAATACTGTGGAGTCTGCTTCTCGCGCCAGGTGGAAAGTAGCCAGATAGTCATTGTCTCGCAATTATCGTCTTATGGATCGTTTCGGATAGGACTTTTTATCTATTAAATATACAATTTAAAAATTGATTTCACCAAGGAAACAAGGAGGCGCCCCCGATCTTAGACGCTGAAGAACAGGGGTAGAATTGAGTATGTAATTTGCAAAGGGTGGTTTCCTAAAGCCGTGCTGTCCGTGGTAATTTTTTTTTTTTTTGGAAGAAAGTAAAATACTTTTTTAAAAAGGACATGTGATCTGAAGCATCAATTCTATTTCTAGCAATGAATATACGTGAATAATTAAATATGTGCCCAGAGTGAACCACACAGATGCTGAACACACTGGTATTTGCAGGAGGGGAACAATGAAAGGAACCCCGGGTCTCCAGTGATAGGGCTGTATTGAAATTTGATAAGGCACTCCAACACTAAAATCCATTTCTGGGATAAATATGGAGTGTTGCCAGCAGTATGCTCTTAAGTTCTCTTAAGTTACAGAAAATATATATGGTAGAGTTCATTTTTGTAAAAATATGCACATTTATAATATGTATGCATGGAAATATTTTGAAGCCTATATTCCAAATCGATCTTATCTACTTGGGCATTATTTTATATTTTGGTATTGAGTATATGTTACATTTATAATAGGATGAATATCTTTTCATCTTGGAAAATATAAAACAAAATAACAATGCAGCTTTAAAAAGAAGGCTGCTGAACTTTACAGAAATGTCAAGTGTTTTTGGCGAGAATTCGATCAGCTTCATTGGTTTCCTCTTCTTTATCACAGACTCTAACGGGTCACCCATATGCCTTTGATGAGTCAGCATGGGATAATAAGCTAGTTATCACATAATAGGTTAACTTATTCTGGACAGACAAAATCTGTCAACAAATTGAGTTTGTGGGCCTTGGGGGACGCATCGAGGTGATGTTGATTCAAAAGTTGCGAGCCCCTAAGGTAATTAAACCAACACTTTTGCTTTTCATGTGTAGAAACTGAGGTTCAGACAGCGTGGGTAACTGGCCAGAGGCTGCCCAGCAAAACTGAGGCAGGACCAGGACAGTCCTGGCCCCTACCCCTCCCCGCAGGAGCGGCTTGGCATGGTAGGGCTCTGGACAGGGAACACCAGGGTGGCCGTGTGCTGTCCCTCCAGAGGTGGTGGGCTTCCCAGAGGGAGCTCATGCATCTCAAGGCAGTCCATACTGCTGGGTAATTTATAGTCATTACCTAATTGCTATATTGGTAAAGACCGATTATGCCCATTTTGCAGATGGGGAAACCCATTCCTGTTCAGGCGGCAGTTATATACTCCGGATGCTGATGCTGTAGCAAGATAAATGCAGATCCTGGAGGGCCTGGGAGGTGCTTTCTGACACCAGAGCACGAAGCACACAGGCAAGGGCAAGCCACTTCCATTACCGGGCAGACTCCCACCGGACTTCTGTGACTGCCCATCCCCCCACCGCCCTTTTTCCCATAAGAGGCCAGGTTCAGAACGCCTTCAGACGAACGCTGGCTGCTTTCTGTTCGAGGGAGTCACCTTGGAGTTGAGGAGGGAAAAGAGGTTGGCCATTTGAAAAGCCCAAGTCTGGGGGAGTCGAGCCAAGTGTCCACGCAGTGAGTCTTCTCTGGGACCCCGAGCTGAAATCACGTCCAGGTTGCCGGCAAATTACAAGAGCAGCTGTCTCTTGGAAAACGTGCCTACAAGGACACGCACATCTGAAAGGGCCTTTGAAAGGCACCCTCTTTCTTTCAACAGCTGAATGCCTTCAGCTGTCCTGGGTGACCCCGGCCGCACGGCTGCACAGTGGGAGCCCTGGCCCCCTGGAGTGGTGTATTGGTCCTGAGCATCTGGGAATGCTGAACCCCTGAAGTTGGCAGTGTTTACCCCACTGGAGAGGGACTGCGTCGTCCTGCCTCTCCAGTGCCGTGGCTAGGGTGGGGCACATCTCACCTCATGGCAGAATGTTGGTCAAGACTCCACTGGAAGGCAAGGGACGTTGTCTCCTGTCTCACACGGCTGTAGACCCATGATGGAACGGCAACACTCCGTGAGTTCCCACTCAGGGAGGAACGGTCCTGAGTGTGAATGGAATTGGGAGGGAGGGAGCATCTTGGGCTCTAAAGGCTCCATCTGGGACCCTCACCAGCTGTGTGATCTTGAGAAGGTCAGTCTCTTCATAGCTCAGTTTCCTCCCCTGTAAAGGAGGGTTTCATGATTACATCCATGGGACACATGGCTGAGTAGGAAGAGGATCTGGGGTATAAAGTACTGGTCACTGGATCGGGGTTGTCAGTTGGGGGCCACTGGCTGGAACAGAAGAGGGAAAAGAAAGTAAGGATGTCAGAGCGGATGTGTAGGCTGGCTTAGATGACCCCCAGAGGGATGCCAGGACATAGCCCATCACCCCGCTGTCAGCATATTGCATAATTTCGGGGACTAAGATCTCTTCTTTGTCCGTAAGCTGAGCAGCTTGGATCAAATGGTCCTCTCGCCTTCTTGAGGCCCTGCAATGTAATGATTTTTGTCGAACTTACTGACAAAAGATTCCTGAATCGCATATACTCCAAATAACATTAGATCCTTTCCACGCAGCCTTGTGACTGAGTGTAGCTCTAACCTGCTCTCAAATGATTTCTTTTACGGGTAATTTGCTTTGTTTTAAAAAGTGTAAAATGAGGCTTTTTTATTGATACGTTGTGATGAAGGTATTTTTATGATTATTTCCATTGTGAATTTTAATTGAGCTCTCTGTTCATCAATAACTCTTTCACTTTCTCTCTTTATCTTTACAATTGTATTCAAAAAATTAATGTATGAAAATAGAAAAGAGTAAAATAGAAAAATTCCTGGTATACCTATATATAATACGGTAGGAATATGTTTATGTATTACTATATAGTCACATTTTTTTGCAGGTGCAATCACATAATAATTACACAATTGATATTTTGTACAATCTGCTTTTTTTCCCCTTAAAAAGAATAAGGTAGCTGTTGGAAGTATTGACCTGAGTCTGGAGTGAGATTGTTACCAGTTGCATAGTATTCTTTCACGTATAATAATCTACTTTACCAGCCTGGTATTGATGCCAATTCACGCAAGTTAACAGGTTGTTGTGAGTTTCCGTTACTTTGAACAATACCTCACCAAGTATCTTTTGTACACAATACAATTGTATTTGTACAGTAAATTCACAGAAGAGAAATTACAATTGATTTTTATAATGGATTTGTTTGGAATAATATTTACAACATCTTAAATGGTATGACTAGCATAAAAAGGGACTTATTCATCAAGTGCCAGATTGGAAGGAACCTTGAACCCTGATGAAGATAATTATTGGACAGACAGAATGGAATTCTAGGAAGTCTTTACCCCGGGCCAATTTTTGCAAGTAAACTTTTCCTGGGGTAACAGGGAGGCCAACGCTTAGCTTGGGTGTCTGCAGGTGCAGGAGGTGAAGAGGGCTGTGTGGGTGATCGGCTGTGCATCAGGAGTCTGCTGGATGGGGCCAGTGGGGGGCCTTCTGGGGACTCGGTCAAGGTTGTGGCCAGCTGGAACATTCAGAGGGTACCAACTGTTTACTCAGATATGGGCCAGGGGACTCCAGCCTGTGATTTAGAGTGAGCAATGCTGGCCGGTGGTCCAGGGGCTCTGGAGGGCGCTGGTGCAACACAGTCAGGCCAAGTACTGTCTCTGGCTCTGAAGAACTAGGTTCAGGCAGCTAGGGGACCAGGAGTTGTGATCACCGTAGTTCTCTCTGTGGATTTCCGAGCCGGCCAAAACAGGTCCTCCAGGTGACTTCTGTTGTTGTGGAAAGCTGCTGTAATCCTCTCTAAAGAAGAAGGACCTCCCTACCACCCACACTGTGGCCAGTTTCCTGGACGCTTAAGGGCTGGGTGTCAGAGTGGGAAGTCACCTTGAGTTGTGGGCAGGGACCAAAACTGTCACGTGGCCACTTGGGAGGGGTGTGGATTCTTACATCAAAGCCCAGGGTCAGCTACAGAAGTGGAGAGGGCCAGGGGATAGACGGCCCCATCCTGTCCGACCTCCTCTGGGTTTGCTCACTATGACATTGGAGCTGCCCGTGGAGTTTCACGGATAGAGCAGCTGGGAATGGGATGCTTCTGGACCCTAAGGGTCTAACCGCCTGCTTTACTTTCTTGTTCCATTGCTTCACACACGTGCCAAAACACCCTGCCCCATCCCAGCTCTCAGGAAGAATTAGGCAGCTTGCCAAATTAGAGCAGGAGGTTTTGCCCTCTAAGAAATAAGCTGCAAATTGGGACCTGAGCCTTCTAGCAGTCAATGCAAAAAGGGAAACATGATTAAGTATGGGATTCACTAAGACCTGCAAAATACATCTTGGGATCTTCCCATGTGATTCCTAACTACTTTCTAGGAGTTTATATGTAAAGAACTTCAAATGTCTTTTTGTATAGCTAAGTTCTCCCCCTGACTCTGCTTCTTAAGAGCTATTTGTCTGTGCCTTACCATCTTTGATACTCAGTTTCTGTAGCCGTCAAATGGTATAATAATTCTTGCCAGGCCTCTGTGACAGAGCTATTATGAGGGCCCCATGAAACATGGTAAAGTAAGTGTTTTCTGAACTGATGAAGTGGTTCGTGGTAGTGGCCTGAGATGAGGCTAGCGTACTTGGTTTGGTGGGACTGATTTCGCTACACTGTCAGATAATTCAAGTGCCTCAAGGCATTCCACCATCCACTCATCCATCCATCCATCCACCCATTTGTGCCATACCTATTTATTGAACACCTACTCTGTGATAGGCATTGAGGATGCAAAGATGAAGGACAGAAGTCTATTCCTAGCCCCTTAGTGTTTTCTTTCTAGTGGAGAGACAAGTCCATGGCCATTATAACACATTCTCTCTCTTTTTAACAAAAAGAAGAAAGAGAAAGAAAGAAAGAAAGAAAGAAAGAAAGAAAGAAAGAAAGAAAGAAAGAAAGAAAGAAATATTTCTGACTTACTTCGATCCACAAAATGGACCCAAATGATACATGACTTTTGTGCAGTGCTGGGAACAGACAACCATATTCCCACCCAGAAGAGCAGTTCCAAGAGGCTGACAAAACTGGTCCACCTTCCCTGGGGCTAGGCTGGCACCTATGGGGCTCACCGGGGTTCCCCTCAGGGGCTAGGGAGGGTGAGAAGTCTGTAGTTGGCTGCTCTGTCACTACATTCTGTTTTAGGCCTCCCCAGTCAACTGATCTGGGGGACAAGGTATGCCTGTGCAGTTCTGTGTGAATGGGGAGCAGAGTAGAAGCTTCCTTTTCAATGCAGGAAGAGAGAGCTTTGTGTTACCTAAGGCTTTTAAGACAGATTGGGTTCTTGGGCCTGCATCCTTTTGGACACACCTTCTCCAGCGACCACCTGTTCTGTTTGCCTCTCCGAGGGCTGGACAATTCTCTCTAAACCAGGGGCAGCTCTGTGTGCTCACTGCCATTGTTATGGGGGATGGAGGGGGGCAGGTGAGGGCTCACATATGCACCGCTGCGCCCTGGGGTCGGGGAGGGGGGAGTTGCCTCCAGCCCTGAGAATTAGCATGCCCAAGTTTATGTATTCTTCTGAGATTTCTCAAAATTTAGGCTCTCCCAAATGCAGCATCATTGAAAAAAATCTCTATTATTTACCCTGACCATGTTTACTGACCTCAAAAAGCTCGTCAATCATTCATTTATTTGCTGTATTTTCCTGGAGGGTCTGTTCCATGTGTCCCAGGCTTGGCTTCCTTGCCTTTTAATACATTGACCGCTCATATGAAATAGAACAGGCACTGCCAAGAGAGGGGAGGACAGGGGACCGCTGGAGTCACCGGGAGCCACTCCAAACTCTGGTGGGGTGAGTTAAACTACCTGGTCGTTTGGCACATTGGGAAATCTGTCCTCCAAGGTGATGGGAAGCCATGCTGGCTCCTGGAGTCTCCTCTGCATTCCTCCCTGTGACCACAGCAGAAATTGAAAGTGCGGGGCGGGGGAATATGGCAGGGGCAGACCTCAAGGCCATTCCGTTTAAAAACAGACCTCATGGAAAAGCTGCCCTTGGGCCCCTCTTACACTTATTACAGCACATTAGAACCCTATACTCTGTTCCACTGACAAAGACAGAAATAAAAAAGGTCCTTTCTAAAATGCAGTCATACAAACCGTGTTTGTACACTTAGCGCATAATCCTTAATTACTTCCATACTTTTATGTATAAAGAGCTTTGAATGCATTTTTGGATACTTAGTAAACTGAATAAATCAGGAATTATGCCTCTGTAAATTTGGGTGATATGTATAGGGGATCTTGAGCTTGAAGGTTGGTGACATGGTGCCTATTATTTCTGAATAAATTTACTTGGAGTCATTGATCCACTGAGTGTCAAATAAAATGTGATACCCACAAAATTCATGTATGACCCTGACATTTTTCCAGTACTTAAAGTAATTGCCCTTCTGTTTAATAACAGTGTTTATAAAATTACTTTCTGATTGGCTAGGTCCATGGCACACTCGTGTCAATAATCTGCTGCAAATATATGCCTGTGGCCTTTGGCCTTGGTTTTCAAAATAATTTTCATCTCTTAAGCGTGAACCAGTGGCAGCCCCGGGAGCTAGGAGTCAAGGCTCCAAGGCACCAACCTTCTTTGGCTTTCGGTCCTAGGCATTTCCGGATGCTCATTTCAGCTCCCTGGGTTTGCACAGAGAATGGAGGCTAGAGCTCATGTCCTGGGTGATCGCCGTATCGTCTCCATGGGACTGGAGATCATGAAATGAACGATCCGTCTTAAGGACTCGGTGCTTTCAAGAACATCATTTACCCTTGTAGTGATGTCTGTTCTCCAGATTTCACAGACTGAGAGATAGGAAACTGGGAAAGAGTCGCTTTCCAAGACCGCTCACGTGGGGAGGAGATGGTTTTCAAATCTGCTCCATTCTCTAAACCCAACAGGGTGTTGAGACCCTGGGCTCGAAGGATTTAAATTTAAGGCTAGGACTCAAACAGACTCTTGACACTACACATGCAACATTTCTATTTCCCAGGGACTTACCTACATTTGGGGGCTCACCGTCTCTCAGTCAACCAGAGAAAAGGAATGACTACTTTCTCTTCACTGGGATCTCTAGGTATGGGGTATGCTGGTGAGGAGTGATGAGAGCTTCTCATCTCCGAATAAGGCTCAAAAGTCCCAGGCAAAGGAGGCCACATTATTGGGATTTTTCCACTGTGACTTAATGACTTGTTGATCTGTCAACTGTCTTGTATCTTTCATAGTTCGTCCCAGTGGGACTTCCTGGAAGAGTTTTTAAAAATTACCTTTTAAACTTTTTATTTTGAAATAATGTCAGACTTACAAAAAAGAGCTGTAAAAATAGCACAAAATTCCCTAAATGGGAACATCTTACATGTCCTTAGTTTGATTAGCAAAACCAGGAGATTAACCTTGATGCAATGTTATTAACTCATTTCCAGACCGTGTTCAAATGTCCCAAATGTCCCACCAGTATCCTTCTTCTGGGCCAGGCTTCAGTCCAGGATCTCACATTGCGTCTAGCTGTCCTGTGTCCTCAGCCTCATTCAAACTGGGACCGTTCCTTTCTTTGTCCTTCATGACCTTAACACTTTCAGCCAGCTCTTTTGTCAAATGTGGGTTTGTCTCCTGTGTTTTCATGATTAGACAGGTTATGCATTTCGGACAAAATGTTGTATGTCCCCTCAGTGCATGATATCAGGAGGCCCGTGAGGCTCAATGCGTCTGTCTCTCTACTGGTGATACTAAGTTTGATCACTCAGTTAAGATGGGGTCTCCTGGGTTTCTCAGCGCAAAAGTTACTATTTTTTCCTTTGTAATAAAGAAGTATCTTCTGGGGAGATACTTTGAGACAATGCAAATATCCTTTTGATTTTCATACTTTGCTCCCTAATTTTTATATCCATTAATGGATCTTGCCTAGAACGAAGATTACTAATGATGTTCTAATTGTATTTTTAAAATTTTTCACTTTGGGTACTCTTCTACATTTCTTAAATTGCAATTCTTCTGTAAGGAAAGGCTGTTCACTCCCATTAGGTATTCAATTGTTGGGTTGTTTTTATTTATTTATTTATTTTTTTTTTTAATTCACTGATATTTATTTTGTTCTATGGGGTATAAATCCATTACTATTATGATTTTGTTGCCCATTGGAAACACCTTCAAACTGGCCTTTTAACATGTCTCCATCATTTTTTGAGCACTCAGGAAGGATGTTTTTGTTTTTGTTTTTAAAGATTTTATTTATTTATTGAGAGAGAGAGAGAGAGAGAGAGAGAGAGTGGCAGCAGAAGAGGGAGAAGCAGGCTCCCCACTGAGCAGGAAGTCCGATGAAAGGCTGGATCCCAGGACCCCAGGATCATGACCTGAACCAAAGGCAGATGCTTAACTGGCTGAGCCACCCAGGCACCCCAACGGTGTTTTGTTTGTTTGAATACATGCACTTAGTGAAAACTCAAACTGTACAGAAAGGTATACCTGCTCAATGAGCAGTGCGTCATCCTCTTCCTTAAACTCGTAGCCTAGCCCTATGGATAACCACCGTAAATAGTTAATGTGTATATTTCAAAGAACTTTCTGTGAAACAATATATTTGTATATATAAATATTACATAATATATACATATTACATAATATATAAATATAATATATGTGTTAAATTTTAAACACAAATTGAAAATATTATGTGCATCATTCAATGCCTTGATTTACTCCTTATCAGTATATTGTGCATTTTGTCTCACATCTTCCGTAGCTTTGTTCATAATTGCAGAGGGTCCTTAGTTTCTTTGTAGAGATTCACCATAATTCACTTAACCAGTCCCCTGTTGATGAATAATTATGTATGTATGTAGATATGTGTATATATATATGATACATAATCTAATATCTACACATTATGTATTACATAAGAGGGGTATGCATATGTGTGTATATGTGCGTGTACATGTGTATGTGTTTGTACAATTTCCTTCTTTTAGAACCGCCGCCTTTGATGAGCGAGAGAGACAGAGACAGAAACAGAGAAAGGGTGAGATGAGAGGTTCCCCTAGGACAAGATCCAGGAAGTTCAACCACTCAAAGATGGAAAACTTTGCCTGTCTGCTAGGTTTCTCATTGTTTTTATTTGCACGTCTTTAATTATGAGTGACACCGAGCATCTTCCCATATGTGAAGTCATTTATATTTTTTTCTCTGTGAATTGACTTTTCATATCATTTGCCTGTTTTTTCCTATTGAATGATTGATATCTTTCTCACTGATTTGCAAGAGCATATTATATATTAAGGAAATTAGCCCTTTTCTGTCATTTGTGTTATAAATATTTTTCCTAGTTTGTCATATGCCTTTTGATTTTGTTTATAATTTTTTTAATCATAATGAGGTTTTAGATTTTTTTTTAATGCTTGGCGTTATCTGTCATATTATGGCTTCTGTAACTTATTCGCTCCTAGGTTTTATATGAATCTGCATAGGAAACTTCTGATTTTTTTAAATTTTAGATCCTTAATAATCTTTATTATATTTTGGTGTATGAAGTGAATGAGGGGTTTTTATTCTCCCCCTAACCCAGTGACTAGCCAGTCAACTAAACACTATTTATTAGATAATTCTTCTTTCTCTCACTGATTAAAAATCACCTTTATCATTTACTAAATTCTCAGACACATTTATGTTTGTTTCCATCCTCTCTGTTTTGCTCAACTGGCCTGTCTTCTATTTCTGCACCTGTTCCAAAAATGTATGAATGACTATATAATGAAGCACAGGATGTATGCAGTCTTACTATTTTTCTGTTTGAGAATTTTACTATCTAGTTTCGTATGTTTTTATGTAGTCTCTAGTCTTAGTTTAAAAATTATTCTTCCCACAAAATACTCAGCAGACTATTTGGAGAGATGAGGAAAGATAATAAATTTGTAAACGTAGATGGAGAATTAGCATTGCCATGACTTAGAGCCTTCTTGTCCAAGAGAAAAGCAGGGCTTTCTCTGGATGCTGCTCAGTCATTCTTGACAATTTTTGGTTGGCTTTTATTCGTTGTTATCGGCCCTAAAATTCACACAGAGGCCTGCTTCTAGGTCTTCTCTCTCTCTCTCTCACAATGTACCGCATTGTAAATCAAATCTCTTCTTCCCCTGCGTTTTCCTAATTGGGTATTGTTTGGGTTAATCGAAACTACTGATTTTTGTATATTCATTTTATAACTGGCCACCTTGCTGGATTGTCCTACTGTTTCTCCTCTATTTTTCCCAGCCGTCTCCCCGAAGTATTCTGGTCTGGAATCTTAGGACCTGCAAATGGTGACGATCTTCCCTCTTTTTAACAAATTTAGAACCTCCTCTTTCTCCTTTTTCACTGCAATGACTAATATGTTTGAGAAAAGCTTTCCGTGCCGGCGTGGTGGTGGACCTCCTGTTCGTGCCTGCAGTGTGTCTGATCTGAGTGTCTCAGCACCGGGTAATCTTCTGACACGCATTCTGCAGAAGCACCCTCCTACGAATCTTTGGTTAATTGTTTATTTATTTTAATCAGGGATTTGTGTTTAAATTTATAAATGCCTGGTGCATTCGTGAAGAGGGCATTTTTCTCTGTTTGGTATAATATTAAAATATTAAGCTAGTGAATCACCTTAATAGATTTCCTCATATTAAAGCATATTTTTATTTAAGGAATCAACTATTCGACAGAGGCCTATTTTTCTTTCTAATGTACTACTGCCAAAGTCTACTTTCTAGAACATTCCTTAGTATGATTGGTTTATGGCTTTTTAAAAAAATATCTTGATCAAGTTTTGATATCAATGTTATACAACCTTCAAAAAAGAATTAAGGGATTTTTCTTCTCTCTTTATGCTCTTGAACAGTTAAAATAGCATTGGTATCATCTGTCTTCTGAAGGATTGATAGAATTAACCTGTGAAAACATCTGGGCCTCATGCATTTTTGAGATAGCCCTGTGACAACTCTCTCGGTGTTGTTTTTTTTTTTCCCCCCATGGTAATTGGCCTGTTGAAGTTCCTTCTCTTCTGGGTTTAATGTTGGTAAAAACATATCCATTTTATCTACTCAGAATTATTTGAGCAAAATGAAACAATGTGTACTTTCCTATGTATTTTGTTATCTCTTCTGTGTATATATCTATATTATTACTTGGAATTTTGTGAATTTGTGCATCTCTTCTCTGGTCTTTATTGATGGCTCAGAGTTTCTCAACCTCAGCACCGTTGACATCTGAGGTGAGGGAGTTCTTGGCTGTTGGGGTATCCTGGGCACCTGAGGACTTTAGCAACCTCCCTGGCCTCTGTCTTCAAGGTGACCTAGCAGCTCCCCACTGTGCCAACCTGAAATATCTCTAGACATTGACAAATGTCACCTGGGGGTACAAATCATCCCTCATTGAAATCTACAGAGATAGCTAGAGATTTATCAATTTCGTGTTTCCCCTTTGAAGATATATATTCATTAGATGTTTTTAAATTAATTTCTGCTGTTACTTACATAATTTCTTTTTGTTTTTCTCGGATGTCATTGGTTCCTCTTTCTCTTCATTGTACATTGAATGCCTGGTTTACTTATTTAAGTGCTTTCTTATTGAATAGCCTAGATTTTCAAGGTTCTGACTTTCCTGTTACAGCTTTAACCCCTTTGATATGCACTGATTTTTTTTTAAACCAGAGATTCCACAATTTTCCTTTTCATTTCCACTTTATCCCAAGGAATTTTCATCTTCAGAAGGTGTTTTATTTTATTATTATTATTATTATTAATTGTATCATTATTTTATTAATTCATTTTATTATCTATCTATTTATTTATTTATTTAGGTTTTGTTTTCTTTTCCATTTTAGGTTTTGATATCTAGATCCATATACCCATTGCTCAGAGGAAGTGCTCTGCCCACCTCAAGTTTTGGTTTTGTACCAGGCATCTCCGTGATCAGTCTTGTTCCTTTTCTGGAGGCACTGGCCAGGAGAGGGTGTCTACCTTATCAATTGCGTTGCTTTGTACTTTTCACATCTCTCCTAGTTTTTAATCTACTGATTTGTGAAGGACTGAGCAGGAGTCAGTTTTCAATTATTGTTTTGTTTTAATGATTTTTGCTTTTAAAAAAATACTTTTTGGAGTTTTTGGTTGTTGGTGGTAGTGGTTGTATAGATATATATTGTTTTGTTTTGTTTTGTTTTTGCTTTTGCTTTGTGAATTGTTTCAGTGCTCAATGACCCAGTTAGATCATTGTGTCTTGTTGAGCAGGCCATAATGGAGTGTCTCTTTTAGTCTAGTGGAGTGCCTTTGCCTTAAATTTAAACTTACCTGATAAAATGATCAAAATCCTGTTTTCTTTTATATTACGTGATCACGTTAAGTTTTTGCCAGTCACCATAATCTTCATCTTTCCAAGTCACGTCTCCTCAGGTCAGTCACATATACACGGTGACATTTTATCATTCAGTGTAAGCACATTCTCTTTTAATAAGTAAGATTAACATACTTATACCTGTTGATATAAAAACATATTTGGTTCTAGGACTGTGATTTTGCTTCGTTTTCTGATGTCTCTATTTTGTTTCCTATTTTGCTATATTATCCGAGCTTTGTTTTGTTATGTGTGTGCTGGTGCTCATTTTTCCACCAAGAGTAGGGGAAAAAGTGGTGTTTTCTTTTTTTTTTAATTTATTTGTTTATTTGACAGAGAGAGATCACAAGTAGGCAGAGAGGCAGGCAGAGAGAGAGAGGAGGATGCAGGCTCCGTGCTGGACAGAGAGCCCGATGCGGGACTCAATCCCAAAACCCTGAGATCACGACCTGAGCCGAAGGCAGAGGCCCAACCCACTGAGCCACCCAGGTGCCCGGAAAAGTGGTATTTTAAATATTTGGACTGTTACCTTTTATACTGCCTTATATATTCTAATAATATTGTCAAACATTTTTATTACTTTGTTACTTTTTGTTTTGTTTGTTTATTTGTTTATTTGTTGTAATATGGAATCCATATATGGATTGTAATGGATGTAATCCACAGGCATTTTTTTTTTTTTGGTTTTGGTTTTGGTTTTTTTTGGATAGATGTAATATGGAATATGGAATATGGAATGGATGTAATATGGAATCCACAAGCATTTTTTTTTTGTTTTTGTTCTTGAAGTCTAAAATGCACCAATGTTTCTTAAGACTCAGTGTATTCTTCCAGTCCCAAAATTGCATTCCTTTATTTGAAGGCAGTTTTCTTTTATCATATCTTTGATTCTTTTGTTACTTTTGTAAAATATCATTTTCTTCACATACACCAGTTATAGGCTTGATGAATATCCTTGGTCATGGCTCTCATTTTTCTTTTCATTAATTTTAGTTCTTGGCTAGTTACATTTTGTTTTGCTGGATTTTCTCAAGCGCTTCTTCCACGAACCTTTGTTGTCAGTAGGGTCTCTTCAACTTCTCTGCTTCTAACAAGACTTCTTTCTGAAAAGTGGCTTTATTTTATTTAATTTTGTTTTTTATTCCGGATCAGTGGCTTTATTTTTCCTCCCATCCATTTCTGAGTCCTTCTTCCTTCGGCTCATCTACACATCGATTCTCTGCATCTCTTTTTAATGCTCTGTTGCAAGGACCTTCTATTTCTCTGATTACACGTGCTGGCTGAGCCTTATTGCATGACACGTTTCTACCCTTTCCTGCAGAGATTTTTCTCTTGATATGTATATTCTCTACCCTTTTGTTTTTGGTAGTTATATTTCTGATTTTTTTTTTTTTTCTGGTGTCAGCATTGACAAAGGTACTTGCTGAAGGAAATGACTGGCAAATGGAATTGGGGGAATTGGGTCAGAAAGAGGCTGAGGCCTTGAATGTGGAGTGAGGGGCCTCTACCGTGTCTTGGAGGGCCTGGAGTCAAAGGCGGGGTCTGAATGGAGCCGTGGAGAAGTGGGGAGACGTCTCTCCAGACCTCACGCCCCCATGCCCTTCCTCTGAATTTCGGTCACCACTTTTTTTTTTTTTTTTTTTTCCCTCTACCTCTTGTCTGCTCAGCATTTCCTACTTAATATGAGAGTAATGTATATACTTGCCCCATCCCCAAGTGAGATTCAGGTCCTTGAAAACAGAGACTCTGCATATTCCTTGGTGTCCTGAGGAGGATCCAGGTCCCCAAAGCAGCTCAGTGCGAGTAGCCTCCCAGTGAAGGTCTCCCAGTCTCAGTGCTGTGGTCTCCCAGAGAAGGAAGAGTTCTATGAAGGATAAAGTAATCCGGGAAAACTTCCTGTAGGAGGGAGAGTCCGTTGGGATCACGAAAGCAGAAGCAACAAAACCCACGGCTCACAAACTCAAATGCATGTTCTAAGTTGCTACCTCTCCGTACACCCTCAACGTTCTTTTTCTTTCTGCTCTATTTCCCCCCACGCTGGTATTTTTCACTTACTAGCAAATGTGGGAATCTGTCATTTCTCATGTCTGTGTATTTTTTCTCAATTTCCTGCACTCCCCGAAAAAAGGCACGCTCCCTGGGGGCAGACCTGTCTGTTTGCTTTGCTCGCTGGTGAATCACTGGCACAGAGAACAGTGCCTGATACACAGCAGGCGCTCGGTAATATCTGTTGAATGACTAAATGCCCGGAGATGCCAGGCAAGTGGCATGAATGAGTGATGCGGGCTTGACAGTGGCATATACACGCATTGGGATGTTCCTCACTTCCCCAAAGAAGGGTTCTTTGTTGTAATTACTTAAGCATGTTCCCTCATCTGCCTTCTTTTCTTTTAGATTCTGTTTGTCTTAAATATTTATTTGTTCATTATTTTTTTAGTAACAGTATAGGTACACAGGGGTGTGTGTGTGTGTGTTTGTTTGTTTGTTTTACTGTGATAAAAAGAGCTCTCCGAATGCAAGGGTAAATGCTGGCTGACCCTCGGTCCCAGTGATGACATACAATGGGGAGGGACTGGACCAGAGAGGGAGTCCCCTGCCTGGACAGGCAGCCTCCACTCTGCTCCTGTGGTGTCACCAGAAGGGAAAAGTGGGCGGGTGTTGCCACAGCTGCCCATTTTTCACTCGAAGCCAGACATCTGGATCTTTATGTGAAACTTCATTACTGCTAAACGTTGGCTCAAATATTAAGCAAAACACACACACACACACACACAATAAAACACACAAAAACTAACAGTACGTGGGTCCAAAACCAAATTTTGGGGTTTTGTTCCCGGAAGGGTCAGTGGGGCTGCTTGGTTGTGACTTGCGTTCCTCCAGGGAACGGAAATCTTGCAGGAGCCACATCCTCGGCTTTCCCTCTGCCGTCCTGGGATCTGTGCGCACGTCCCCGCTCCGAGACGGCGTCTTCCCCGTGCCACCGTGCAGCGTCTAAATGTCACCCACATGTAGAGCAGTGCTGGCCCCAGAGCTGTCGGGGTGAGCTGTCTAAAGGGGTGTCAACTCATTGGACAGGTTATAATTTCAGTCAATGTGTTCTTGTCTTATTTTAGTTCAACATCATTTCCCAGTTGCAAACCTTTTGAATGACACACGAAATGCAAAACAACATAAAAGGTCCTCCCCGAGGCAGATCTGTGTCCGTGTAGAACTTTAATTATTCTTTTTGAATCCTCATCATAATGTGCTACCCCAATTCTGGCAAAAAAAAAAAAAATTAAGTCTGATAGGAAAGATTTGTGTCACCTGTACTTGGATTTTATTTTTTTTATGGTAGTCTTTATATTTTTAGAAGCACGAAACAAAAGGAAGGGCCTTTCTAATCAAGACTATTCTTTAGATTCGGAGCATCACACAATATTTGTGATAAACAGAAAATAACTGCTCTTGTAGTCTTCCGCGGTGACATTTAGAAGATCACGTTTGTCTTTCGGAAATATTTTCGGTTAGGGTTTGAAGAACAGCATTGAACATCCTTGCTGGGTGGGGGAGGGGCAGGAGCCGGGGGAGGGGTTCGGGAGGCCCTAGGAGGCACGAGGTTAAAAAGCGACATTTTCACCCAGGATGGAGAGGCTGGATTTGGGTAGATTATTTTCTTTGATAGGGGAACTGACCTCCTGGTAGAAAACACCCCTGGTTACCCTTTCCCAGAGTCTCAGGAGGCGCTGCAGGGACAGGGCTGGGGCCCCGCCTGGTGGCAGGTGGGCTACGCTCAGAGGCCGAAACCAAGTCTCGTCTTCCCTCCCAGGGCTCATCAAACAGTCCATATTAGATGAAATCTGAGCCCCAGAGAGCTCCATTTTCTTTGAAAGCTATCCAGGACGGCCTCTAAGCGCCAGACCTAAAAACAATATCTTTAGAACCACCAGCCATAATTCAGCGTGATAATGTAACTATATTCTTGTCTTAAACCTGACAGCATGTCAAGTTATGACAGACATAAAGCCGGGATGGGGGGCGGTGGCTGTGGGTGTGGGCCCCCAGGCTGGGGGTGGGGGCCTGGTGGGGACTCCTGGGGTGGTGGCAGGGGGAGTGGGGTGGGAGGGGAACGCTGGCCGTGTCATCTGACACCACCTGTGCTCGTGGCCTTTCCCTCCGGGTCAGACAGACCCTCCTCTCCAGGCTCCTCTCCTTGATGAATTTGTGTTTTAAACGAAAGCAGTTTGAAACAGTCCCCAGACAGTGAGCAGCGCCCTTGGGTTCACATCCCGCGCTCCTCGAAGGGAAGATTAGAAATAAGTTGCTGGCTCCTGCATTTAGACGGAAACCTTTAGTAGCGAAAACTAGCTCACCATGAACTTCCCGGCTTGAAACGCCCATTTTTCCCGCTGCTGCAAGCCAGAGACTTCGTTATTTCCACGGGCTTTCAACCGACCCTCAGGCGGACGGGGGATTAGAGCTCCTGTTAGGCGTTTGGGTGTTTGCGGGCAATTTGCTATCCATAAAAGCTGTAAGGACAAAGCAGCTGTACTTGCCCAAAGAAGGGGGCTAATCACGCAGATTTAAATGGTGTTTAGGGGGAGCAAAAATCTCAGAGACATCAGCAAAGTCCAAGCTTAATTCAGATTCTATGAACCCACATAGGAGAGGTCAAATTGCCTTTCGACTGTTTGGGGAGCCTAATGCCCAGAGACCCATCATTTCCCCTGGGGCTGCGCCGACTAGCTCGGAGCCACAGCGGCGGGACCTCCTGTCCACCCACCAGCCAGAGGTGGTCGCTCCGCGTCGGCTGTTGGAAACCCTAAGATCTGGTGCCTGGCTGGAGAAACATAATAGACAGCTTAGCTTTCACACCTCTTAGGAGTCTTTTTAAAAATAGTCCCTCTAGCGGGAGGCTTTTTTGGGTTGCCGAGCTTTACACCTCTGTATTTTCAGGCTGTCTGGGGAGGGTTTTTACATCCATTGCTTGCTGTAGTTGGAGGCCCGGCTGCCGGGAGTCCCAAGTGAGGAGGAGGCCAGGTGTCTGCGGTGACGCTTCAGGGAGAAGCAGCGGACTGTGGGACAGAGGCCTGTCCTTCGGGATACCTGGGGACAGAGGGTCAGCGAACCAGGGTGGCGCTTTTGCATTTCTGTTCTGGATGATTCTTCAGGAGTTTTTGGCTCTGATGGGCCTGATAAGCTCTCCTTGGGCCCCTGTGATTTTAGGGCCCCAGAGTGCCTCTCCCCACCTCCTTGACAGCAACCATTGCATCCTTTCCCTTGCTGAGGCCAGAAATGTCAGGGTTGCTCTTGACTTCTGCCTTTGTCTCCTACCGCTATCCATTCTGTCAGCAAATCTGTGGATTCTGCCTTCCAGAAAGTCTGTCCCTTCTCTTCCTGCCTCCACTTGGGCCACGCAGGTCCCGACCGGCATCACTTCTTTACGTGGATTGTGAATGGCCTCTTGGCTGGACCCCTGCTCCTGCCCACTCCCAGCACACTGGCCAGAGTGACCATCAACTGTCAAGTCAGATCTTGTCACGATTATGGTCAGATCCCCGGGGCTCCCACTGGCCAGACCCCCGACTCCACGTCTTGCCTCCTCACTTCTCCGCACCTGGCCCACTCGGCTCTGACCACACTGGCTCATGGCCGTGCTCAGGCTCCTCAGACTCCTGCCTCGGGGCCTTTGCACCTGCTGCACCCTCTGCCCCATCTCACCACACATCTGCATCTTTGCTCAGTTGTGGCCTCGCCAGACGGCCTTTCCTGAGCCCCCACTTAGGATCTGGCCCTTCCTGCTTAGTCCTCAGGTAGGGGCAAATTCCAGGGCCTTCTTACCACCCACACATTACACTTTCACCATTCTCCCTACCCCAACTAGAATGCCACCCTGTGAGGGCCAGGGTGCTGTCCGCTCTGTTTGAATGGACTGCCAGCCCCCGGAACCATGCCTGGCCCCGTGGGTCCTCAGTGCGTACGGTACACTGGGAGTCCCGGAGCTGCTCTGGGAATGGGAACCAAAGCCCGGAATGATCCTCTAGCTTTGGGAAGCCCTTAGCACAGACAGTGGTGGCTTCCTGGCTGGTGGCCTCCTTACTATCCTGCACTTGTATTATTCTTAACATGGAGATATGATCAACTACCTAATGGTTATCTTTTGGGGGAAAACAAACCAGAAAAAGGCCAATATCTGTGGCAAGATGCATTATTTCAGACGTTTGACTTTAACTGTGTCTGTGAAAATGCGTAGTGAGGAAGTCAACAGAATTATGGGTTTGTTAAGGAGCAGAGCTCAGCGCAGCCCAGCCATCTGGGCCTGTCCTCTGAATGCCAGGAAAGCAGCCAGGCCCAATGAGCCCAGGCTGAGGGCTCGGAAAGAGGCCAGAACTCAGGTTGGGCCCAAGGTGAGCGCAGGTGACTGGGCCCAGGGGACTCTGCCTTTCACGTGATAAGGGATAGTCACGGCCCTGAGAGCGTGACCCTTCATCTGACCTAGCCCCACAGCCGGGAGTCATTAGCCACTTGACGGATGGAGGCACAAGAAGCGTTTGATGTAAAAAATCACAGGTTTGGGTTTCCCAAGTGATAATACCTTTCCAGACCAGGTCCAAGAGAAGAGTCAGCCGACCGCGCAGGCCCTCTTATGTGTCAACAGCCGGGAGAAATGATCATTATTATTATAAACAACTAGATGAAGATACTGTTGCTGCTGATGATACACAGTATTATTATATCACTGTTATTCTATATTAATTCTTATATTAATATCTTAGCTCTTATTATTATAAACATTAGAAGCAAGCATTTATGACATGCTGTCTCAGGGCCAGAAAGTATGCTAGATGTTTACTCTGATTTGAATCACTTCAATCCTCCTAAGCATTGTGCAAGATTGGCCTTAGTGTACCCACCATGCAGGTGAGAAAACAGTGTCAGGAAGGTTTCAACGTCTATTCCTGGTCCTACAGCTGAGAGGTGGGGGAAGCAGGCTCCAAAGCGCCCTCCGCGTAGGGGGCCACATTTGGGAGCCCTCCAACTCAGTACAGACTGCTTCTAGACAGAAACATGTTCTGGACCCGACGTGTTCTCCGGGGCTGTTTCTGGCCAGGCACCCGTGCCACAGACGCTGTGTGGAAGAACGACAGGGGCCTCCTGGGGCCTGGAGTGGGGGCTGGATACACGGGGCTGAGAAAGGTCTCCTGACCTATGAAACACCATGTCTTAGGACATTCTCAATTTTGTTTTTTTTTTTTTTTTTTCCAAAAAATGGCAGCTGTGCTAGCAAATTGAAAGGATAGAAGGGGCTAAAATATTTTTAAATGATTTTTTCCGCATATAGGCAAGAGGTTATATCGCAAGTTCAATGCTAATTACAGTTATTTACCAAGAAAAAAAAATCGATGTGAAAGGGAAGGAAATTTGGTTCCAAAAAAAAAAAAAAAAATAGCTTGCTCGTTTCTGCTGCCCGGTCCAGTCGGTCCCTGCCGAAGGGAGCCAGGCGGGAGCTGTCTCTGGCTGGTCCGCGAGGGGGCTGAATAACTCACAGGTGTCACACGCACAAAAGAATTATGCCCGTCTGACCTATGAGGGCATAAATCCTGCGTCTCTGCTTATGGCCAAGAGATGTGTCTTTAAGTGTCACCGAAAATTTAGCATTTTTTCCCTCCTAATTGTCTTCTGCAATTTTGTCAGATTTATTAAAATAAGATTTTCTGGGGGGTTATTTTTTTTTTCTTTTCACTGGTAGAATGTGCTCTTTAGTATCATTTTACATAATTTAATACAATTTGTTCCATCCATTGATTTTCATGGGGATACAAGCTGTTCGTTTGTGAGAAAGCTGGCATAGGCCTGAGTGTTGGCAAGGAGGCCAGTCGAGGGGCAGGTCCCGGCTCCCGAGTTCTGCGGGGGCTCCGGCCATGCTGCAGCAGGGTCTGCGGCCGGCCGGCCTCGGAGACCCCGCGCGGACCCACGGGGATCCCTGGAGGAGAGCAGCGGCCGCCCCGAGGGCTGGGGGGCGGGGGGAACGGCGGGCGCCCTGCGTGGCGGGAGGGGCTCTCTGGATGTGCAGCCTGACGAGAAACACAGGTGTTTCTTAATTACTCGTGCAGAAGGGGAGGGCGGCCGGCGGGGGGAAGAGGGGGGCCCAGCCCACGCCAGAGGCGACAGCCTGGCCAGCACCCACCCTCCCGCGGCCACCGGGGCCAGCTCTGCCCTCGGCCGCGAGCCCCACCCCCACCCCCCCGCGGCCTCTTTTGTTAAGTGGGCCCATGGATAGTTAAGGAAGCCGTCGGATTCTGGAAATGTGCGGAGGGAGGGAGGGAGGTACCATCCTCATACTGCTGCTCATGGGTCGAGGTACTGCGTCCCCGAGGAGTGGAGGCTCAGCTAATTCTTCCGTCCTGGTGATTCTCGTCTGTGAGCCCATCCGGGCCCCCTCCTGCACCCAGCTCCCTGGGGACCTCCACCATCCAGCTCCCTGCAGGTGACAGACAGACACCTTTGTATACTTAGTACAAAGACTGCAGGCTGGAAGACAAGGGAGCTGGGTTCCAGCCCTGTCTCCATTGTGCTGTGTGACCTGGGAGAGGTTACTTCACCTCTCTGGGCTCTAGTCTGTCCTTACGTAATGACTGGCGAGTCCTCTGTAAAGAAGAGAGGATGACAACAGCCCTTTGGGCTCTCAGATTCTATAAAACTCTGGGCTGCCAAAGACCTGGGCTTGCTTCTCTTGCTTCCTCTCCCCACACCATCTGCCTCTCTAGGTGGCCTGAGACAGGAGGGAGAGCAGTAGCCAGGAGAGGTCATGGTGTATGTGGGGTGGGACATGATCCCTGTGGCGGGGCATGGAGGTGACCCACAGCTCCCCCCTGCTGGGTGGCCTGACCGTGCCGCAGGAGGGGCGCACACTCTCCTGTCTTTGCTGCCGATTCTCTGGGCTCTCCATCACCCCTCCGCCCCGCACCGGGGTCACCCCTGCCTGCCTTCACTTCCAGCAGGGAGGGCTGGGACAGGGCCTGTCATGTCACACAGACTGACAGGGATGCAGCCCCTCTGGGGGGGAAGCCTCTCTGCACGAGGGTGCCCCAGACAGTGATGAATCGTCTTCTCCTCGCACCCCTGGGGGACCGCTAAGTAGGCCAAACGAAATGATCTGAGCTGGCCGCTGGCCAGGGCGGCAGGGCTAATCCTCGCCTTTGTGGCAGAGCCTGAGGCCAGAGGGTCTGCCAGCAGTCACAGCCGCCTGCTACAGCGCTGGCCCTGCCACTGTGCCACCACCCCAATGGCCTCAGAGGCCCCCTGGCTCGTCCCAGCACTCCCCCTTCTTCTCCAGACATTCCTGAGCCCTCACAGAGCCCCCAGGTTTCCTGAGCCTGCATCCGGAGAACATGGTACCACATAGCTCTCATCTATCCAGGAATCGCTCCTTGAGCTCCTCCCGAATGCCCGCACCTGTGGGATAGGGAGTTACAAGGCAGAGAGAGGGGACACTGGGCCACTCTGCTGCTGCCGAGTCTGGTGCTTAGACAGTGCCTGGCACGGGGAGGGCTCCCAGTCCCCAGGTGCTGTGAGCCCTTATCACTGAAGGCCAGGCAATGGACCGGGCACTGGATGGGGATTACCTTCCAGACGCCTGTGGCAGTCTTATGAAGCGGGCATCCTTATTTGTTCCATTTTATACATAAAGGGCTGAAGCTCAGAGAGGTCAAGGAATTTGCTCCAAGTTGCAGAGCAGATGAATGAAGACGAATGAGGAACTTGGTGTGCACTGGCCTGTCCCCCAGCTCTCGTAGGCTCTGGCCTTGCTTGCGGCCTCCGAAGCAGCTAGGAGTTTTTCTCTGCCTTCCCTTGCTCCTGTGCCATTTATCAACCAGTGCTCTCACCCCATGCATCCCACGCTCACTCAGTTCCCGGCCCTGGGCCTCACAGGTGAATGCCAAGGCCAAGGGGAAAGAGGGACCCTCCTTCCTGCACAGGAGCACTCCGCGGGGGGGCTCTGCCTCCTGCTTATTTGGGGAGGCAGCACCCTGCCAAGGAGGTGAGCCCGGCTGCCTCCTGACTGGGAAAGGAGCAGACACGCAGGAAACACTGGGGTGGTGGTGGAGGGGTCATACTCGTGACAAGTTCATCTGTCCAGGCAGAGTGTGGGAGGCTCCGTGGGTCTGGGAGCGCCTGGGGCTGCAGCTGGCCCCCAGTCTGGGCTGGGCTGGTGGGAGGGGCTAAAACAGGGCCTCGCTCAGACGATGAGCAGATCCTGCAGGCTTCCTCCTGCCCAGCACCGGGCCGGGTGGGGGGCCTGCTCTTGGGAAGCTCACACTCAGAAACAGGGTGGGTGGGTGGGGGGCAGCCCATGAGCCTGTAAACAAACAAAGCTTGGAATCAAGAGCCTTTCAAGTAGTAGTGTCTTATGAAGAAAACGAAGGAAGGGGGTTAGTAGAGATCTGTAGAGAATGTTCATTCATTCACACATTCATTCCTTCATTATTGAACCATGTTTATTGAGCACATAGTATATCTCCGGTACTTTCGAGATAAGGGGATTCATCAGTAGATAAAATAGCCCAAACATTCCTATTTTCAATGAGTTATCCTGCGTGTGCATGCGCGTGTGCGTACTGACGTGGCGGTGTGTCTGGGCACACGAGAACCTGTGTTCCCTGGAAGTCAAAGGAGACTCCGGGCAGGAACAAGAGTGGGGCCTCCAGACCCTGCCAGCTGCTTCTGCAAAGAGGAAGCTTTGCAAAATCCTCTGTTCTCCAGAAAGCTCTCTTTGGCGCAAACTTCTTCCCTTCTACTTGCTCTTCCCATCTGAGGGGCTGCGCCTACCTTCCAACACGGCCTAGGTCACTGTCAGGAGTGGCCACGGGCCCAAGGTGAGCAGAAGCGCCCATCCCAGGGCTTCGGCGTGGACTGGCCTAGGCACCACGGGGAGGCTCCTCTCTATTTCTCACCCAGCTACTTGCTGAAAACCTAATTTGCAAATGAATCACATTTCCCCAGACCTTCTGGATCAGAAAACAGAGGTAGTCAGGCCTTGTTTCAGAAGACCGTCCAGAGGAGGAACCCTAAAAGCTTCTGTGGACAAAAGGATGCCTGCTGGCCCAGCCTCATGCCCTGTCTGAGCTCCTCGCTCAAGGTGCGAGGCGTGGTGGTGGGTGTTTGGAAGCCTCTCCTGGAAGCAGAGGCTCCAGGCTCCATCCCGGCGAGAGCTTCTGGAGCAGGGGCTGAGCTGGGCAGCCGGGCACTCCCGGCTGGCTCTCTGGATTGGTTCTCCTGGAGCCCCTCGGAAGCAACCAGGAGCCGTCTCTCCCCTCCCTGGCCATCTGCTTGGAGCATCTGGTGATCAGGTGCAAGCCCCACACTGGAGCACTCAAGCTGAAATGTGCAGTCACCTTGCCGCCCACACTGGCTTTGTTACGCCGCCAGGCTGCCCTTCTTTGTGTTGGGGAGGACGGTTTGGGGATGGAAATCTGACTGCTGGCGCCGGGAGCTTGTCATGGTTGCGCCGAGATCCCGCAGCCGGTGGCTGGCCCAGCCTCAGCCCCGGGTCTCCCCTCCCATCGGGGTCTGTGGACACGTCTCTGGTGAAAGGCTGAGGCTTTGGGGAGGAGAGAGAAGCAAGGATCCTTCTTTGATGTTCTCTTTACCCAGCTGGGAGGAGCAGGTCCCACATATTTGGATCCTGCCCTGAAGGAGGAAAGCTCATGGGGTTTCTCTCTGTCCTGTTTATTGACTAAGGGAAGAGGGGGTTGTTCCGGAAGCCACGGCTGGCCCCAGCGAATGGTGGCTCTGGAAGGGGAGATGCTCCAGGGCCACCCGAGAGGGAACGTGGGGAGAAGACCTGCTCTGGAGGGGAAGAGTCCCTCCCCCATGCCAACCCGAGAGCCTGGAAGGGCCACGTGGGTGTCGGTACTGTTGAAAACCTCCTTCACGTCAAGCTGGAGCTCTCCTAGCAGAGCACTCGAGGAATAATGTGGGGCAATTCTCCTCGAGAGAGGACGTGTTTCCGTTTCTGAACCTTGAGGACTCAGCCGGCAGCTAGAGACTCATTGCAAGAAGAGGTGTCTTTGTTTGCCCGTGGCTCCAAAGGATACCTCTCCGAGCAAACAGAGGGCCGGCCCTTGGGGGTGCCAGAGCCCATGGGTACTGCATTAAGAGGTTCCTCTTCTGGAGGGAATCCAAGGTTAAAGGCTTTGGAAGCCCTTCCTGAAAAGAGAACGGGATCCTGTTTGAAACTCTTAAACTATGAGTAAAGTTTATTGGAAAGAGTCTCCTTTATTTGTTTTTAACTACTAACATGGTGTGACCTTAAAGGCGACAGTGATGTCCTAATACATACTGGGGATGCATTACATGTTCCTCTTTCTAGATTAGCCCTGGACAGCATTATTCTGGAATATTCTCACATGAAGAAAACAATTCTATAAAAATAAGAAGCCCTTCCCAGGCCCCAGTCTATGTGTCTTCACTCCCTGCGATAAGCTTTGCCGGTGCTCATTGTGACTGACAATCCTTCTGCCGTGGCCGAAGCCACTGCCTGCTGGTGTTCGTGCAACATTTTGTTCTTGGGACGTACAGAGAAAAAGCAAAGAAGTCAGAATCCCCATGTGACTCATCAGCTGGTCTCAATCTCCAGCTATTTTCTTGAGATGACGGGGAGGTCTGAATGTCCGGGCATGGGAGCAGGGTGCAGGTGGGGCAGGAAGAGGGCCACAAGCAAGAGGAGAGCCCCATGACGTCATAGGCACCGTGACTGCTGCATCACCCATGGTGTCCCCGCCTGCCGCTTTTCCCCGAGACACCCTTTCGCTTCCAGACACCTTGGTGACTGAAGAGAAATAAATGGTCAATTTTAAGGCTGAAATTCTGGAAACTTGAAAAATGTTATCATTAATCCACTGCCTTCGCAGGAATATGGGAGAAAATCCTTAATCTCAGATCCTGGCATGAGAGCTGAGATTGTTCAAAGGTACAGAAGACGCCGCTGTTCGCTTCAGACATAATCCAGCTTTTAAATGTTTCCATATGATCGCTTTGGTATGTCAGTATTAGATTTTACACACACCCCAAGGGTCTTTGATTATAAAGATGTGTTCTTTCCCTCCCCTTTGCCCAGCACAGGCGTGGAACACGTGTGCTATTTCCCTCATAAAGCATGTGCCCATGCTCTCCCTGCCCCCACCCGCCACGGACGCCCTTCCCAGGAGCTGGGGGCTGCAGGAAGGGAGATTCCATTCCGTCCCTGTGCTCGCTTGGCAGTCCATCCCTACTGCCATTAGAGTCCCAAATGTCTTTCTCCCCCACGTCTTGGTTGAGCATAAAGATGAGGTCCCATTGGCTTAAGGCGCGGTGCTGGCTTTCTCTGACGGTTGTGCCGTAAGTTAGCAGGATACGTTTGACAGTAATTTAATTTTCATTGACAAATGCTGTCATAATATTGAGAAGAAAGTGATATATTGTATCAACAGTAGTGGTCGACGCTCAGCCAGTCATATGGACTGGGCGAGCACCATATGCTTCTACCAAACTTGCCTTGGAAAGCTCTGGCTAAGAACTTGACAAGCTTAAGATACCAGTCAGGAAAAAAGATTAGCCTTGAGAGGTTCTTGCCATGTTTCCAGTTTCCTCATTTCCTGGAGGAGAGGAGGGGGCATCTCCTGGGGCAGCCACTCACCATCATGGGTAATGGCTAGGCTTTGCCAGACCCCCGCTCGAGGGATTTCTTTTACGGTACCCTGAAGGTGCTGCCGCCAAGCCTCTCCCCTGCGCCAGGCAGCCACGCTGATCTCCGGCTGACAACCAGCATAATCGAAAGCCCCAAGATGTTAAAACACCATTGATTTCCTGTTGGTTTGTGTTTGTCCTGGCCGTGGTTCCCTCCACTTAATACCAGTGGATGGTGTGTCCGTGTGTGCAAATGAGGCCAGGACCCAAGTCTGGCCCGTGTGACGAACTCAGACAATCCAAGCATGAAGGGGATGGGATTTGGGTCTTGGGAGCGCAGCTCATGATGTTTGTCTCTTTTCTGGGCCAATCGGAAATGTGAGTAGATTGTGTGTGTTTGTGGTACCTGGGGGTGCGTGTGGGTGTCTGACTGAATTCTTAGCTGAAACTTCAGCTAGGTGACTTGACCCGAAGTGTGACAAAGTCGCCCTTGCTCTGTTTTCTTAGCCTGGAGCTTATTTATATTTTAATTCGGTTACTGTTCTCAGAAAAAACAACAGATGAGTAAAGTCAGGAACAGTCTGAGAGAGAAGAATGCAGTGTGTGTGTGTGTGTGTGTGTGTGTGTGTGTGTGCGCGCGCGCGCACACTTGTACACACATTCAGGGACACCCCATCCCTGTGTATATTCGGCTGGTGTCCTTGTCTGCTTTGCCAAATATGTGGGGACCTTCCATTCTCTGAAGGATTCCCATCCCAAACAAGGCTAAGTAAAGGAACAGGCATATGGCGTGTATTGGAGATGACTCGGCATTGGCACAGTCCATCCGCTGTGGTGAACAGGTATCTGGAAAAGACGGCAGTCCCATCCTGCTCCTTTTGGAGCTTATCATTTATTTGGATTTTGTTGTTGTTGTTGTTGCTTTGTGTTTATTGTTATCTTAACAAAGAAGGGAGAGGATGCTGTTCGCAGAGCTGGGCACTGGTACAGCTCCTCTCCAAGATGGCTCCCTGCCTGAGCCCGGAGCGTCCTCCGCGCAAGGCGTTCTCTTCCTGCACCCCGGATGATGCCCAGCTCCCGGGCACTCCGGCCAAGACCAAGGAGGGCCTGAGGGCTCCAGTGGGGGCATCTCAGTGCAGATGGCCCTCTGGAGACGGGGAGAGCTCCTGGGTGTGGCCGAGGGTGTCCTTGGTCTCCAAAGAGAATGTTGACTTGAAAAAGCAGGGCAGATTGGAGGAGCAGCTGCCCTCCTTGCGGATGGCATCCGTTGGTGGCTGTGGAAAGAGGAGCTCCGGACTGCCTCCCATTACCATTTCATTACGCGACAGCAGATCCATACACAGATCCATACGCTGCCTCTTGGATGGGGTTTCCAGACACAGCAGGACACGAGGAGAGAGCTTACCTCCTCTTCTGCCTGCTGGAAACCCAGCTCCCTGCCATGTGGCGTTTTCTGAGCCGGTGGCTTCAGGCTCGTTCCGGGCAGTCCAGATGATGGGTGTAGCCCTTCTGTAGGCCACTCACACTCTGTGCAAGGTGCCAGTGGCTGTGACATTTTCCAGAAGAGTCTCAAGAGAGAAGGTATCAAGAACAAGACCACCTAGAGAGCATTTTCTTACTCAGGTACCCCTCGCCTTTGGGGTCTTACACAGTGCAGTCACCCACTTTAAAATGATGCCAGCCATTTAAAAAAAAAAAAAGTGGTGACCCTCTAGTAGGAGTTGGCCTTTCTTATCTCTGCCCAGCCACCAGCATTGCAGTGATACAGAAAACGAGATGATCTGGGTCATGGATGGAGAGGGTGTGAGAGTGGTAGCCCTGTATGCTGATTCCAGGATGGACACCCACCGTCCCCCCAATGGAGGGACCAGAGGCCTGGCTCCATGGTGCCAAGTGCTGGCTTCCCCCTCACCAGGCTTCTGCATCCTCGTGGGTAGAGTATGAGGGTTGGGACGATTCACTCATTAAATGGTCATGGTTGTGCGTGTTCTCCCAGCAAAGAGCTTCCTCTCTTGACCAACTCCAGATCGTTTCCTTATCATTCTCTACGGTATTGAAAGAGAACATTCCACAGGTGGGAGGCACAGGACAACATGATTCTCTCACCCACCCACGTGGGAAGAAGTCCAGGACAAGTCAGGGCTGGCTACATGACCACAGCAGGTGTTTCCCCCAGGGCGGGGTGCTTTCTGGAGTCCTTTGCTTGTTCTCCTGGATCTCCATGGCGCTGTGCCCTCTGGTTTTAGAATGTTCCTCTGGTTGGACTGCTGGCTGCCACCTTTCAGATCCGGCATTCCAGAGTGAACATTGGTCTCCTCCTGTCGAGGTAGTGCCTTCCTGCCAGTGGTCTTTGGATCAGTGGTTTTAATGCAGGGGCTCTCTTCCCCAGACCCCTACAGCTGGACCTTGGGAAACACTTTCCATCTGCTTCCCAAATCTCCAGAAGTGGCATTTTCCCCCTACACAGCTCCTGCCCTCTGCCTGCCATCCATAGCCAGCAGCCTTGGACTTATACACACCGAGTCCTGCCATGGCCTCATGTGCCACTTATGCCAAAGGACGTGGGACAGCCTCACTTTTATGGAGCCTGAAGTAGAGGAAGGCAACCCTTTGGCTACCTCCACGGAAGAAGAGCCGATGGTCACAGTAGACCACCAACTCCCTCCCACGAACCCCTCTGCTGTGCAGCTCTCTGCCTGGAAAGGCGGCTCTTCCGTAGCCTCCAGCTGGGTGTTGGCGCGGGGCTGCCGACCCTTCTTTGCCAGTCTGGCCAGCCGCTTTGGATAAAGCGAGCATGCGTTGCTTTTGTGCGGGCGGTAGCCTTTCCGAGCTTCCATCTCAAAAGCAACAGAAGCACACATGTAACGTCCTGCTCTACTCGATTATTAAGAAGCTCTTACTAGAATCCAGACCTAAATCTGTCTTTCTAAACCTCAGCCCCTCTTCCCTTTTTGGGTCCTTGGTGATCTCAGAATTTATTAGTTTTCTTCTTCCAGTAACCCTTCTGGTATGTAATGCTTGATTAAGCTTGTTGCCCTTCGTGCTGCTGTTGGAGGGAGGCTGTGTCTTTCTCTGTGGTGGGGGTTACACAAAGCAACAACGGATTTCCAACAGTTTTGAGCAAGGGCCAGCATTATGTGGACAGAATAGATGGCCCCTTGGCTCTGCCGTTTGCTTATCTGGTGGATGTTTAGGACATCAGAGCCCAGCATAAACATCCGGGTGGCTTCCTCGTGGACCACCCAGAAGCAGCCCACGCAAAGCCCCGAAGGCTTTTCCCTGAATGCGTAATCAGATAACCTCGGGCTGGCTACCGTGCTCTCGTGCTCTCCCGTCCATGCTGCTCCTGATCTCTGGGGAAGACTGGTGTCCAACCGGATGGCAGCCCAGAAGGCCCCGTGCCTGCACACTGGCCCAGACCCTGCTCTGTTTAAACACACCTCCCGCAGCTAGCATGGCCACGTGGGGGACTGTGACCTCCAAAACTCCTCGGCGTTCAGACTCTCTGGGAAGGAGACCGTGGGGACTCCCCATGAAGCTGGAAGGTAGCCACGGGCCAGACTGGCCCCAGCACTGAATTTGTATGTCTGTAGGTCATGAGCAGGGCCCACGGTTGAACTCAGCAGATGGACTCTTCTCATAGCTAACAAATTCTTTCTTCTGGGGTGTCAACATGCTCTCGTTTTTAATTTCAGATGTTGTATTTTTTAATACTAGGACTGCCCATTTATTTATTTTATAGAATCTAATTTTCTGCCCAAATTCCCCACCTTGTCACCTATCCTCTTAAATATATTAGGTACCGATATTCTGAAGTCTGTAACTCTTTGAGATGATATCTGGATCTCCTATGGGTTTCTTTCTATTACCTGTTGTCTCACTTATTTTTTTTACCCTTGTTTTTGTTCCTTTGGCCCATTTCTTGGTGTGCCTGGGAATTTTTATTGAAGTCAAACCCCATGTATAGAAAAAAAGTGTAGATAGTTTGAGACTCTAGATGGGCACCATCAAATAAAGTATAAGGTAAGCTGGATACATAATTTTAAACTTCAGAGTCATCCCATTAAAGTACAAAGAAACCAGTGAACTAATTTTAATAAAATGCTTCATTTGATGTACTATGCCCAAATATTATCATTTGAACATGTAAACAATATAACAATTATTAGATATCCTACACATGTTCTGGTCCTAACTCTTGGAAATGCAGAGACTGTTTCATACTTAAGACGCATCTCAATTCTGACAAGGGTGTATACCGACTGCACAACAGCCGCTTGGGCCGGTGGCCGCCATATTGGACATCATAGCAGTAGATGACCTGGGAGGTCTTACTTCTGTTTCCAGGAGGCCATGAGGCTTGGGGATAGATCACCATGAACCAATCAGAACCCAAGCAGATTTCAAGGATTTCTTTTTCTCTCTGTTCTTATTCCTAAGTGTGTGTCGGCAGAGAACATTGTTGAAATGAAAGTATGGAGTATTTGCCAGGGACCTTGTACCTTGCCAGGACCTAGATTCTAATTTTTGTCTCCCTGTCCCCTCGGACTCTGGAAAGCTCGACTTTGCTTCTCCACATCTCAATGGTCACTTGGGAGTTCATGGCTGCCTCGGTGGGACAAACAATGCCCAAACCCAGCCAGCTCATTAGGATCCTCTCTGCTTACTATCCGGGCCCCTCATTCCTGACCTCTTTGATAACACTCTTCTCCCTTAAAATAATTTACACACACACACACACACACACACACCCTGCACAGGGACTGTTTTCTGTTGCTGTTTTTCTTACTTGTTCTCCACGGGATGGTGGATTGGATACACGCCTTTTTGCCATAGCCAGAAGTGCAAGTAAACTAACATCTTCTTAATTAACTGAAACCAGATTTTTTTTTTTTTTCCTGTTTGGCAATCAGCACTGTTTCAGCCCTTAAAAGAAGACTTATTTCTTTTCCTCAGGTTCAGCACACCCAAATCCCTGGGGAATAAGCTTTTTCATTTCCCCCCCAATTCTAAGGATTGGCAAATTGAGGCATAATGAGTTTATTCCAATCCCAGTCTCTTTGTTCTCTGCCCAAGAGCTTCCCAACTGCATAGCAGGGAGGCTGTTGACCTCTGTGCCTTCTGAAACCCCTCTCTGTGCCGGCCCTCCATGTGGGAGCATGGGGAAATGGCAGAAGTGGTTGTGATCTTGCACAAGCCTAGGGGTGCACAGAAAGCAGGAGGCACACTCTCAGAACGTTCAGTTCTCATCCAGCATCGGATGAGATAACATGTTATATCAGACCTGGGGCTGGGCCCCGTGGTAGGTGGGAGATGACGTCATTGGCTGTTGAGGGCACGTTGTGTACCTGTGCACACTGGATACCAAGACCCTCTGAGGGACACAGACGCAGCGTTAGCGGAATCTTACAACCCTGGGGGGCCCGACACATTCCCACAGGCATGCAATTCTTGAACTAGCTTCAGTCTGGGTTAGCTATCTCCATGCTGGCAGACAGGACCTGCCCACGTTTGAGGTCTTATGATATTGTGAGGATAAAATATTTAAATAAAGAATTTTGTGGCCTCAGGGAGCTAACATCTTTGGCATTAATAGAAATTTCACTTCTTAATGATAAATATCAAAGTGAATGGAAGCTTACTTTTAATTTGCTGCTTTTGGCAACGTATATTTTCCCTTTTTAAAAAAAGAAATCAACTTGGGTTTTCTTAATGTCAAAGCAACTTTTACTTCTTTTTTTTTTTTTTCCGCGATTATCAAAAAGTAGGAGAAAAACCTTCAGCCATTTCTCACTCTGTGAGGACTGCCACAGTTTGGATTTGTTCCTTTTGGGTTTCTTTCTGTGTTTATCTTTTACCTAATTGTAATCCTACTGTGCACACGACCTTGCATGTAAGATACATGTAATATGCAAATTTTCTCATATTATTAAAACTCTTTATAAGCACACATTTATGGCTATCATAAAAAATCTTATTTGGGATTTTAAAATTATTTCTTCTATTGTTGAACATTTAGGCTGTGTCTTGTTTTTTATTATGACAAATATAAAGCAGGGAATGTCTTTGAACATAGTGGTAGCCCCTTTCATTCCTATGTGCCCCCGACACTTGCCATGATTTCTCTGGGGCAGATGACCTGACCTGGAATGACTGCATCGAATAATAGAATATTTATTTGCTCTTTACCTTAATTTTAAGCATTGAATTTGCTCCTCAGCTGGGTAGTTGCTTCTTACCAATATCAAACACAGTGCAAGATCACAGTTGGGAAGTTCTGCTGGCTGAGACCCAACAGCTCCATGAAGGTGGCCAGCCCCCAGAGAGCCCCTAGCTGTGGGTGGAAAAGGACCCCGACTGACAAGGGCTACGGATCACATTACTAAGCCAAAGGAGGGCCAAGATGATGGGAGTGATGATACATTTGGAGGAAAGCCTTTGGAGGAGAGAGGGAAATAAAGTTTGCTGGAGCACCTCGCTCTTGGCAGTGATTATTACTGAAGGGGTCTGTTCCCGATAGGGTGTGTGTGTGTGGAATTTTGGCAACTGAATTCTATTTTCGATGCACTGAGAGCTGAATCCTATTTTAGATTGACTCATGTAAGGAACCCCGTGGTGACTCTATAAATCAGAAAGTTCGTTTGCAATGCAAATTGTCCTTTCCTAAGTCATCTCCAGCTCCCTAATTTTACAAATTGTATAGTGTAAATTTTTTTTTTATTTTTGTGTATAAGTTTTTGCAAAGTACACTTTGGAGGACACTTGGGGTCCATTTCAGCCATGGGACTTGCGGGGTGTGGTGGAAGAACATTGTCGTGTTGGGTCCTCCCCGGAGGGCTGATGGCTGGGTCTTGGGGATGGGATCCCTCCCAGGACCAGCCCATGGAGGAGCAAATGCCTCATAGGCTTCAGAGGAGACTGGCAGGTGTCAGGGGGCTGGCAGGTGAAAGGTCAGAGAGGCGAGAGGGGATAAAAGGCCAGGGAGAGAGGGGAGAACTGGGGTCACGCTGAGGGAGGCGAACTTTCAGAAGGAAACCTTGCTTTTGGTTAAGTGCCCGCAGGGGCTTCTCCAGCTCCAGCATCAGATTAGAATACACCCAAAAAGGGGAGAATTGGGGCTGCAGTGCGTTCATATGGGGTTCGAGGAGATGGTGCAAAGTGTTTTGTCTGAGGGCGAGGCAACTGGTGGCAAGTGCCTTCTTTGAGTCCTTCCATGGTGAATGGAGTTTCAGTAGACTGGGTCTCTTTGCCAGGGTTCCAGAGAGAAAGGGGTGGGGAGAAGGGCGGACAGCCCATTTCCCAGAGGGGTACGACTGAGGTGTGGGACTTACAATAGCCCCGCTTTGGGGTTTTCTCCTACTCTTCCCTGCCTCCACCAAGAAGCCCCTAAGCAGGACCTTAGAAATCCAACATAGCATGGAAGTCACATCTTAAACCCTGACCACGTTCAAAGTATTTATAATGACTGACTTCATTTCACAAATAAAACTGGCTTTGCATAAATTAATATTTGCAATGGGCCACATGGTGATTTCCCAAGTTCTTAGAGAGCCTGTGGCTGGGGGCGCTTCTTCTCATTGCTGAGGTCACGTGTCTAACCTTTGAACTGAGGCTGTGTCCTTCCCAGCAGCCTTGGACGCATAGAAATGCTAAAACATGTCACTGAACTTTGCAAGTTACTGTATTTGCTGGGGGTGGGGGGTGGGGGGTGTTTCTCCAAACTCCAGACTTCACTGGGGTGGAAATGAGAGAAGCACCCAGGACCCCAACTTGACTCTGGGAAGATTTGGAAGGAGTCCCATGAGCCACGTTCCTGCTGGGTCTTGTTGAAAATTCACATGTGTATCAGTAATTAGTTAACAATCAAGGTGTCCTAAACTTTTATGCCATTTATACAGTGTTTAATTTACATTGATTTCTTCATTTTACATGTAGTAATTAATTTTGTCTTACTGACAGATGATTCTCAATGACTGATTTCAAGAGACATTCCTGACAGGTACTTTTTAACCCTTTGTTTTCCTTCAAAAACACATTCTATTCTCCCCCAGGGGGTGCTGTCAGGGGCAATACAGCAATTTGGGGGGCGGTGGGGGGCAAGCTGTGTGGAAGGGGGAGGCTGGAGGCCAGTTTTTTCTTAGAGTGCATGTCCATTTAGAGGGTCTTGGCTGGATGGTGGCATTGGAAAGGGCTTCTTAAACCTCCTCCTATTAACCCTTTGCTCCCCATGAGGGTCGGGCCCCACAGACCGACTGCCTTACACAGTGTTTGACTAGATACCAGGGGGTAAGAAATATTTTCTCGCTTTAGAGGACAAAGCAGAAATCCCCACATTTGCTTTGCATGAAAAACCGGGAGGAAGATAAGGAATGGACCTAATTTAAAGGCAAGTGGGCCTTTTTCCGTCTCTGTTACTTGTGTTTTTCCTTAAGACACACAAGCATGACAAAAGTCATCATACGGTTGCAAAAGCAAGATCGTAAAATGTCAATACAGCCACAGGTACTAAGTGAATCCCGTTATTTTAATTTTATCCAGACAAGAAGTGCTTGTCTGTGTCCGTCATCTCTGGGACACGTAGGAGGAGGAACTCTGATGCCAAAACAAAACAGGTTGCTTTCTGCTATCTTCCTTAAAAAAAAAAAAAAAAAAAAAAAAGCTTTCTGTCTTCTGTCTTTCATTTATTTCTATTTTGCAATCTCTGAGTATTCGTTTGTCACTATTGGAGTTAAAACATGGACACCTCCAGGGGTGAAATTACAAAGACGGATTTCTCTTTACCGTCTCATCTTGAATGAGTGCTCTGTCCTTGGCACTGCAGGAGATGACCATTTCTGTTATTATTAATGGGGAGGACATGCATCCTTTATTTTGCAACTTTCCACCCTAAACAACCTTTTTGATGTGGACACTATGTGAGTCACATTTTCATATTAATAAATGGTAAAAAAGGTAAATGAGGGTCAAATTCATCTAGCTCCGTCTTCTTCCTTGGCTTGTACAACTTCATAAGGAGAGAGGAGATTGTCATGCTGTCCCCCCGGTGGTCGCGTCCCTCTTAGATGGCGGTGACCACCCTTCCGGTCATTGCTCTGACCCTGAACATCACCCTGTGTTCCCAAGAAGGAAGAACCGTGTGTTCGGCAAATGCTGGGATGGCGTGTCTGGAGCGCCCCGTGCCTTTTCCCAGCCTGGTTCTTCCCGAGGTCGGCTCCAGATCCGCGCCTCAGGGCAGCAGGTCCCCAGATGGGGTCAGCATCCTCTGCAGGCGCCTGTCCCTGAGGATAAGACTTGGGCCCCTGTGGGGAGTTCTGCCATTATTGTCCCCGAGTACTGTGTCCCTTCCTATTTTTTCAGAGAAGGTATTCAGATCTGGTTTGGCTTGTAGTAACAAAGGTCTTTTTGTGCCTCGTGGTTTCTCTGCCCCTCTGCCTCCTCTTTTATTCCCGCGGCATCTATTATTACTGTAATGTGACTAAGGGGGCCCTTCCCCCCGAATTTGCCTCCCAATCTTTCCCTGTGGAAAATAGTATGTTCTTCCCTTGGCATTTGTCATGCTCCTCCTGTACACCACAGAGCCGTCTTGGGGTGGGCACGAGCACGTTCGTGACTGTGCGTGTATACACTTCCTTCTGTGGGCATCAAGGTGCATGGAGTGTGTGCATGTGGGTAGGTCCCTCACAGACCTGTGCATCTTTGCAAGGCACTGGGGCATGTTTGAGAGCATTGCTATGTCACATGTGGACGTGCGGTGGGGTCCATGTGCGCGTGTGAAGGCAAGACCGTACCCGTCGGTGGGTACAGCTGATGCCCTGTTCAGATCATAGAGCCGTGGCCCCTTATATTCATACGCTCCCTCTTTATTTATGTTCATGATTCATACGGCAATTAGTGCCTATGCCCCCTTGTTGGCCACAAACGGTCTCATTGTATACTGGGAACAGTCATGTATTCATCAAATTTCAACAAATCCTTCCCAAAGCTATTGTCCTTGTAGCATTAACTGGCACCTGCCTTCCAATATTATACCTACAGGAGAAATTCATCACATACGGGCACGTTTCCTAAGCAAGGCTACTGATGCGCTATGTTTAAAAAATTAATTAAAAAAATTCAGATCTCGGGAAATTCCAGCAGTCCGTTTCCTCCCTTTATCCTAATCTCTTCATGGTAATGCTCACAAGTACCCTCGGTCCAGACAATTCTTCATTCATTCTCCACCCCCACCACACTCAGACCCAAACTCCCCACCGCTGAAGATTAGTCTTTTGTGAGGCAGCGCCTCAAAAGCTTTCTTAAAGTCCCAGTAAATTATACCCCTGGTTTCCCTCTTCAATTCCTTTTTGTTACTTTTTCAAAATATTCTATTAGTTTTGTTACGTATGATCTCCCTTTTGTGAATCCATGCTGAATATCTTTAATTAAATCATAACTTTCCCTATTTTGTCCCTGATTAGTGTTTCCAATATCTTCCCCACTGCTCTAGTCAACCTTACTGGTGTTTAATTTCCTCGATCTCCCTCGGAGTCGTTATTAAATATAGGTGTTGCATAAGGGCTCTCGTCCACTGGTGCTCCTCCTCTTTCCCGGGGTATTTTTAAAAGGTATTTGCTAATCGTTCCCCTGTTTCCTTGCCTCCTCTCCCGCGAATCCTAAGATGGTTCCCATCTGGTCCCGGAGTTCGCTGTCTTCAGACTCTCTAATTTCTTTCTCACCTGTTCTGCTGTGATGCTGATTTCCTTCGGAAATATTTTCCTCTCCTTGGGAAATGCTTGTCTGCTGCTGGCATCTGCTCTCGCCTTCCCTTTATGGACAAGAAGACGAAGCCTCTATTTTCCATTTTGCTTAGCAATTGTCACCCCTTGTTCCCAGAAACTGCTTTGTGCCTGGTTACGGTCCCAGGAAAGGCATCGCGCATTCCGTTTCCGCACCATCTCCCCGACCCCCCAGTTCAGAAGTGGGCATTGCCTTTCCCGAGGGCTGAGAGCATCTCTGACTTTTAATTTGGAGCTGGGAGTGACGACCCTTGGGTCGTTAAACTGGTTTTGATGCCCTCAGCTGTTCTAGGGGAAGCGTTTATTCCCGGCGCCCCCCTGACGACCTACGCTAGAGGAACCTTGCTCCCCCGGTGGTTTTTACAGAGTTGTAAGGTTTCCCACGTGCCGTCTTGGAAACCTTCCCTCTGAAGTAAGCGGCAGCCCGCAGCTCCCCTTTCCTTGCTTGCTAAGCGGTGTTGCTGGGTCCCACATACCTGCCGGCCCAGTGTGCGTTCTGCAGCCCTCTTGCCTTCGGGCGCACTGTGGACCCGTCCTCACCGCACTGGCTTCCTTTTACACCTCTGTTCCCAGAACACAGATTAGAGTGCCGCCCCTTGGAAGGGGCGCACCCAGGGGCTGTGGTCCGTGCCTCCTGGCAGGTGCCCCAGTCAAAGCGATGGCCACGGCGAGGGGTTTCGCATCCCTGAGCTGAGGACCCGCGGAAGCCTCTTTAGATGCGCTATTCTCTCCTAGCTTGACCTCGTTTCCTTTTCCAGCACATGCAACCCAGATCCGCACACTGCAACATCGCTCTCGGGTTGTAAATTCTACACCAAATCAAAAGGCCAAATCCTTCCTGTAAACCCACGGGCCGCCCGACCTATATAACACCAAAGAGCCCGGTGCTGATGGCTATCAAGGACCTGCTGGGCTGGGGAAACAGAGGTGTGAGGTCCGGCCCCTCCAGGGCCAGCCTTAGGTGGGAGGGCTTCTTCTCTCTGTTACAGAACCAGCAGCCGTCAAAAATCTCCCCAGACTAGGTATGAGTCATAAATCGCCCTTCGGACATTGTTGCACGTCCAAAGGCACACGGCCCGTGTCCCTCGTGATGCAGATGGCTACAATTTGCACACGCGGAGGGATTTGGAAATCCAGAAGCTTAATAAAAGCGGTTTATACACACATTCGAACTCCAGTTTTTAAAAACTGCATTTAATTGAGTCAAAGAGCATGTTACTTTGGGGAAAAATGAAGATCTTTTAAACTGGCTCAAATGTTGGCTTTAAAAAAAACCAGCTGCGCCGCGCGACTGGTTGCTGATACCGCGTAGGAACAGCAACAAAAAGTTGATGGGCAGGGCCCCCTGCGAACTTTAGGGTCTGTTTTTTTCACTCCCGGTTGCCGTTTTTCCGCGGAAAGAGGCCATGCGCTTTGCCCTGGGTTTATGGGGTGGGATGACCTGGGATCGTCATCTTACAGGATCTGCATCGGGATCCGGGGACCCAGGACCCAGAACCCAGAATCTTGACCCACCTCACTGAGCCACAGAGAGCGGCCCCAGACGGGGAGAGCAGTCCTGTGTCAGCCTCCCAGCGCCGTTCCAAAAGCAATTTGTAGATGGACTTTCTAAGCGAAAATAAGAGACACAGGTGCTCCATAATAATTACTTGCGCATTCACAGAATCGGACATTCTGTCATTTAATAGACCTAAAACTAAAAAGCTTTTGTCTGTGAAAGGTGACCAATAGAAAAGGAGTTTGGATTATATGATATCCCATAACTTAATCATATGGCTCTTAAGAGGGGGACATACACAGCTGTGTCTCACTAATGTGCATGCAGTATGTGTAAACCGATACGCTTTAATTCTGAACTTGTTTTTAGCAGGAAGAAAAAAGCATTTAGATGAGGAACATTAAGATTCCATATTAACCATTTTTTCCCCTTTGGGCAAAATTATTCATCACTCGATATTTATTAAAGTAGCCTTTTTTTTTTGCTATAGTGGGATGCATCCTGTTGAAAATTTCCCAAACATCCTCAAAGTTACATGGCAAAGTAAAAAGAGGGAAGAGAACGGACAGCAGCCTACTTTTGGCCACAGAGAGACAATGGACTGGAAAGGTGGACACTTGTTCTTTTAAAGCCTCAAACCCATCCTCAACCCCCCCAGACCGGGGGCTGAGGGCAAAGGTTGGAGTCCTTCGGGATGGACTGTCCGGTTGTCTGTCTACCCTGTTACTGACACTTGATGTGCCGTGTCGTCTGACGTTTTAATTGTTAGTTGGAACTGGTTTAATCAGAATTATTTAAGTATATTTGCTTTAATAATCTTAAGCAAAAAAAAAAAAAAAACTAAGACAAAGGAATTGTAGATTAGAGACTTTATTTTCAGGGCAAAATGATACGGATAAGTGAACATCAACTGACCAGAAATTATTTGCTTCTGTCTGTTAGACACGTAATGGAGTCATTTAACTAGTCAAATTAGGAGCTGCAGAAATGCTCCATGCTTCATTATTGAGTTCGAATGGGCACCATTTTACATTTACGTCAAAAATTATCTCATAGCAAATTAATGTTTTCATTGTGCCGAAAAGCAGAAGCTACGCAGTGTTAGCACCACCTAGAGGTGATAGCAAACAACGCTTCCGAGGGGCGATCCACTAACGAGGACAGTATGATCAATAGGTTAGTTTTAGGGAGTCGAGCCCTGACCCCGTTTTCAAGTGAGAACACGGTCCCTGACTCTAACTGGCCAGGCTGGGCTTACGACGTTAGGTTCTGAGGATCCCGTGAAGATGCACTTAGATGTGGTCCAGTACTAAACGGGCTGGAATGTCTGCCCGATTTCCAACCTCTCCACACTCCTCTTTAAGTCCTGAAAATATCCTTCTTTTATTTTTATTTTTTCACACGTTGAGGTTTTTTTCACCTGCGGAGTCACATTTTACCAAAATCTCAGATATTACCAAACATATCATTTTTGTAACGAAGAAGGGAGCGTCGCCGCCCCCCCCCACCGCCTACATTGTGAATTGACATCTTTATACTCTTTTTCGTTTAGTAAAACTTGTTATCTATGGAACAAGGCAGAACATGACATTGTTTTATCTTAAATAATCCCCAAACTGGTGACTTCTCCCTTCAAACAGGTTGCGAAGGTTGGTACACTTCTCAGGAATGTTGGTCTCTGTTCAATTCAGAGAGAATATTATTTAGGATAAAACAGCAAACCCCTCCCCAATAAAAATATTTATTAGGATGATGTGTAGACACTCTGACTCTGGGAAGCTGGAGCATACGGACAGAGCAGAAGCAAAGCAAAGAATCGAAGCATATAAATAGCATTGAGAACTCGGGAATATTTTAAGACAATATTGATGTCTAAAATATATGTGAATGACTGCATAATGATCGAGGCAGACATAATTCAAAGTACAGTCAGAATCTGGCCTCCAACTCAGAGCTTTAAATTCTCCAAAAGACATCTGTTTGCCGAGAAAGCCTCCCCAACAGCTGCTCCCTATAAAGGGGACAGCCCCGGGCAAGGTGGGGAGCTGGCAGGTACAAGACCCTCGCGAGGGCCGGGGGCAGGACTCCTGGAAGACCCCCATCCTTTCTCCTTTCCTCCTCCAGCATCCAGGGCAGTGCTGCTCAGGCCCCAGGGGAGGAAGAGAGGCGCTGGTATTTCTTGTAGCTGGATATGGAACTTTGCCGGCTGTGTTTCTTAGGGGAGCTCTGCACTTTTCAGCATCTCCAGGGGACCACTTGCTTAACGTGCTTCTTGGATGTGGACAGGAGGGTTGGATTCCACTCTCTGGCCCTAACTTTGTTCCCACAGCTGCTATTACCCTGATGCTCAACCCTCACCAAGCAGAAGCTGGGAGCAAATGAAGTGGCAGGTGTAATTTCTAAACAAAATAAGATGCTCTGATGTAAAAAAAAAAAAAAAAGATAAGCACAAGAAAATAGAATAGCACCCGTTTTACCCTTAACTGGGATTCACAAATGACTGCTTTTAATTAAAATGCTGCCTGCTCACCTATTCTGCAGACCAAAATAAATAAATAAATATAAATATATACATATATATATATTCAGAATGTTATCAACTCCTCAGTTTCTGCAAAGAGGTTGTATTTTCAGATTTCAAAGAGAGGATCTCCTTTTGAAAACAGATAATTGTTGGTGATCATACGAGTCTGGTAAGTACAGTATTTTAAACCCGTGCTGTGTTGAGAAGTTCATGAATTTCGCTGTGACCTTAGGGCCACAGTTAGGGTGATAAGAGATGGGAAGATGAGGCCGTGTCTGAAAGTGAGTTCTCTTTTGTTCTAACAGAAGCTTTGTGTGTGTGTGTGTGTGGCTTGAGCTAGTGGTTCAACAGAATTTCTCTGAAACAGAAACAAAACTGGGAAGAGCTGGTAACAAGTACTTTAGTCTGCTCTCCCCCCTTAAAATGCAGGGAGAATTTTACCTCTTCTCATGAATCTTGTCTGCTGAAATGTCTCAGTCTTTCATGTTATGTTTACCAAGGCCAGGCCGGAGGATCCGATAATTTATAACCATTCCTATTGGGTTTTATGTAATAACTTTGGAACTCATATAAAGTAATGATCCACAAACTCTTTTAATGTTCATTATAAAATATGAAATATTTCTCAGAACCATTGCAATTATGTGACCAGACATAACTGTTTCACACATGAGTAAATACAGGGAGGTTTAACATAACTTTATTATCTTCCTGTCTTTTCTTCTCATTGATGTGATAATACTGTTTTAATATTTTTCTAAAGAAAAGTTAAGTAATTTTAGAATCTCTACTGAGGCCCACTTTATTGGCTTTTGTAATAGAACTCTCAAATCTAATTGTATTTATGCTCAGACTGACACCAGTAAATGTCGTGAATGGAAGGGAAATGCCCCCAAAGCTGTGTATTCTGTAATTATCGATAGATGTGTCTCTGCTGACAAGGCCTGGGGATTTGGGGAGAGTCAGAGAAGCAAAACCGAGACAGAAACGTACACTTCTCTACAGTCACCAGAGGCCTCGTGGATGCTAAGAAGTGCTTTACTTTTTCTTGTTTGTTTGTTTGTTTTTTTAAGATTTATTTATTTGTTTATTTATTTGTTGGGGTGAGGAAGGGGCAGAGGGAGAGGGAGAATCTGAAGCAGACGCCCTGCTGAGCACGGAGCCCAACATAGGGTTCCTTCTCTTGACCCTGAGATCATGACCTGAGCTGAAACCAAGAGTCGGTCGCTTAACCGACTGAGCCACCCAGGCCCCCCCTGAGAGGTGCTATTCTAAGGGGCAGAAGAGCCTGATTGTTGTGTAAAACTCATCAGCAACCTTTCCCCTCTACTGTGCTCTGTCTGCCCCTTCCAGGGTCTGGAGCCAGTACCATGAAACTTCTTGTTTTAAGAAAGGCTGATTTCCAAAGAGAATTCTCCCACGATCCCGGTCCTGGTGATTTGAGCCAAGTGGCATCATTCTGGCCGCTGGACCTGCGTCTGGGGCGTGGGCAGCTTTCCCTGGGCGGAAAGGGTCCTGCAATGGTGGAAGCCGGACGGGAGTTCAGAAAGCCGCTTCTGGCTCCCTGTGTGGGACAGCCTCTCCCTGTGTGGGACAGCCTCTCCTCCGGGACTGTGTGACTATTTCTAGTCTGGCAAGGGTAGAGGTGGAGGGTGTTGGGTCCGGGTATCTGCATCTTCTGGAGAAGGGAAAGGCTTTTCCCACTCTCTGCCCGGTTCTCTTACTCAGCCCTAGACAGGTGCTTCTCCAAGTCTAGTGGGCAAGCAAATCACCGCGGATCTCGTGATAATGCGGGTTCTGACTTGGAAAGTCTGGGAAGGTGTGAGATTCTGCCCTTCTCATCCGCCCCTGGCTGATGCTAATTGCACTAGCCATCGGACCACATGCTGACCCTGGGCTCCTGTCCACCTTCTCCTCCCAGTTCATCCGCTCGGGGCGAGCAAAGCTGATGAGAGGAGTGGAGGGGGAGCTGAGGCCCTCCGAGCAGCCCAAACAGGATAACAGGACATACAAGGTGGCCCGGGGCTGCACCCAGCTCACACACGTGTTTCCTTTGGCGTGTGTGATATTTACACTTTGATCTTCAATTAGTTGCAAGCATTCTATAACTGTGAGATTTTCACTTACAAATCCAGGTTTTCAGGTTCTCTGGAAATAGGGTAGTATCGGGGCGAGTGACAGAGCTGGAGGGGGCCTGTCTTTAGGAGCACCTGGCTCTGCTTTTCTTCAAGGACCTCCCCACCCCTAGGCGTTCCGCCCAGGCTGCAAGGCTCAATACTCTGCATTTTACAAGCAGGCGGGAAGCCCTGGGCTCTGGCTCACACAAGGAGGCCGCAGGGGCGGAGGCTGGAGTTTCCAGGACCTGAGAGCTTCTGCCCACATCAGAACCCAAACTCCTCCCCAGGGCTCTGGCTCTGCCCTCAGGCAATGGCAGCCATGCTGTTTCAGGAGTCATCCGGTAGCTCAGCCCTGCTCCCAAGCAAGCCACCGGAGAGTGTGAAATTCTCAGCTAATTAAATATCTCGAGAACCTCCCTCCCTCTGGCCAACGCCAAGTTTGAAAGGAGTGGGCGTGTGGAGAGGGCTCCCTGGCAGAGGTGGGAGCCAAGGGCGGTGTCTGGGCTGCGTGGGGTCCAGAGGGCGGGGAGCCCATCCCTCCCCTGGGGGTGGCCAGTATTCATGGCATTGGGCATGACACTCCTCCAGTTCCTAGGTGGGCAGTTTGGGAGGCTTATCGCAAAATCTGAAATGTTCATTTGTGCTTAGAAGAAACCGACCTGTGATTGTTTGCCCAGAAGGGTCCCCTTCACTCCCCTCTACCTTCACGGATCCCCAGACACTCCTGGAAACCAAGGGCCACGCTGGAGTTTGATATGGAAAAACAAAAAACAAAAAAAAAAAAAAAACAAATAAAAAATACCAGCCAAAGTCACCAGCCAAAGTCAACATTTGTGGTTGCTCAAGACAAAAAATATGGCATCCTTGCAGCCAAAGGATTTTCCGGGACTGCCCCTGGTTGCTGTAATGAAGGAGAAAGCAAAGGGATCTTCTGTTCGCCTTGACAGTGGCCGTCCCTGCCTCCCACCCCTCTGACTGAGATCGTCCCTGCAACCGGTCACGGTGCCCTTGCTGTGTGGATGGAGGCTCGGCCCCCGTGTGAGGACCAGCAGCCGGGCGTTCTGAGCGATCCCACAACCTGGCTCGGCGGCCTGGGGAGCCCGCCTCCGGGCAGGCAGACCCGGCGGAGCTTCCGGCAGGTGCTCTGACGCCCTTCCGCAGCGCACACCCTGCACCCAGCTTCAACGTTTGACGGTCGAATGCTGGTTAGAGGCAGGGTCTTCCTGCCACCAGACTCCTCCAGCGATCATTCTGCCCAGCGAATGAGGGAGGGGCAGCTTGAGGGCCCAGATCCCCTCCTCCGGGGGAGCTTGGGACCACGGAGAAGTCAGAAGCAGAAGGTACCATCAGGGGCTCAGAGGGGCTCCCACGGGACACTCAAACGGGCAGCTCTCAGCACTCTGTTGCTGATTAAATACATTTCATTTTGCTTAAAGTCTCCCCCTTTCCTTCCTTTTACCAAATGGCGTGAAACCGTCATTTACCAGGTCCTAGGTGGTTAGATTTTGGAATGGTCAGTGACAGGAGGCACCAGAATAGGCAGCAAGAGGTTTCTGCTCACTTCAAGACTTCTTGCAGGGTTCTGCTCCTTCCCGTCCATGCAGAGGGACCAGGGAGTCTTTGACACGTTGCCCACAAAGCACATGGCCCCCAAAGGTAGCCGCGTGCAAGAGGGACACCACGCCAGGGTCTTGGCGCCCTGAGGGGGGCAGGGGGCTGGCAGCCACGGAGTGGTGAGGAGCTGGAGAAGCTAAGTGTGAAACCAGCCTTCACCCCAAAGGAGTTCCAGGCTACTTGTGGAAATGAGACCAAAGCATATAAATCATGTCATTACCTGAGATGGTGAATGATAACGTCAAAACAAATGACAGAAAGGAAGCAAGGACTGGGAGGAGGGTGGGACGGAGCTGGGTCTTGAATGACGGGGAGGGTCTGACAGTGTTTTATAGCTTTATCCAAGACGGGCAGGTAGCAGGGATTTCTTCTTGCTCTTGGTGTCTTTTTCTCTGATCTGTGAAAAATTCCACTTTCATCCACGTCTGAAAACACCTTGAAGAGCCCCAAACACAGGCGAGTTCTCGTAGCTGCAACAAGTCGCAGCCGTCTGGAGACCTGGGGTTCCTCTCCGGCTTGTCCTTGCTTTCCCTCCAAGGAACGATTGCCTGGTCTTCTGAATCGGGAGCTACTTAAAATAAAATGACTGTGTTTTATATGATGAATTTAATTCTTTTCTAATGAATTTTATCAGACTGCTCTTCTTAGCACAATATTGCAATACAGCAGTGCTGGACTATTTTCTAGCATAAGAAAATAAATTAATTTAGGGTTTTTTAATCACATTAAAACAATATTAAAAGCCCAGCGTGCTTTTGGTTAGCCCCTTTGCTGGAGCGCAGCGCGCAGTCTCCGCGGCAGCCCAGCCCGGGGAACGTGCTGGGCTCTGTCTCCGGACACCCCGCAGAACTGCCGGCTGTCCATACTTGTGTGTTTGCAACTGGGAGAGCCAGGTTAGCGCCTCGAAGCACACTCTCCAGGGTCAGAGGGTGTCATTCCCCTCTCGGCAGGGACGCCATCATGCGTCTGCTCTCTGGTCTGTGACACTCGCCGCCTTCCCCGGTCGGTCCCTGGACAGCGATGCCTGTCATCTTGTTATGAGGCTCTGCAAAAAGCCAGGCTCACCCCTGACACGCTGGAAATGACTCGGGGCTTCTGGGTCAGGGTCCTTAGATGCCCCTTTCTGGGGTGGAGGGGCTCATTCTGACGTCCCTAACTTGAGGAAGCATGCCAGCGTCACGAGGGGGCATGGGGAAAGTGCCGCAGAGGCTCAGGGGGTGGGCGGCCCCTGTCACCCGAAATGGAAAACCTCCTGTGAAGGCTTTCTTGTCCTTGAGTTTGTCTGCTTTGCAAAGCCCCCTTCTCCTGGAGTTGGTTCACAGTTCGCCTGGGGTGGGCCCTTCCAGGGTGAGAGCCAGCAGCGGTAATATTTCATCTGAGATATCATATAGATGGAGGCAATGCCTGCATTAAAAAGGCCAGAAAAAAGGGGCCCGGGGTGGCTCCGTCGGTTAAGCATCCGCCTCCGGCTCAGGTAATGGTCCCAGGGTCCTGGGATCAAGCCCCGCCCTGGGCTCCCTGCTCAGCGGGGAGTCTGCTTCTCCCTCGCCCTCTGTGCTCTCTCTCTTGCTCTCTCTCAAGTGAATAAATAAAATCTTAAATAAATTAAAAAAAAAAAAGAGGCAGAAAGAAAGTATCCAAGCCACAGTCATGGGGTCGCCCAGTGGCATGGCTTGGTCACCATTGGCAGACTGGACCCCCAAATCTGGTCATGTTCTGGAAAGTAGAAAGCCCATACAGGACAGAGTGAGCAAGGGCACAGGATGGTGCCTGCCAGGTTCCATCTGGAAGTCGACATCCAAGGAGTGACTGAACCTCCCCGGGCGTCAGTCTTCTTGTCGGCGCGATGAGTAGGAGAATGGAACCTGTCTCACAGAGCTCCAGAGTCCGCAGGCAACGAAGTCACAGGGATATCACGAGAAAGCATTAGTGTCCAAGGTGGGGAGGGATGGACGCTGGCTAAAGTGGCTGTCCCCGCAGCTTCTGAGAGACCACGGTCTCTGAGCCTTCTTTCTGCCTCATGGGCTCCTCTTCCTTGGCCCATTTTGCGGGTCCTCCTCCTCTGCCTGCCCTCCTTGGGCTCCTGGGGACTCAGTCCTGGCTCCTTGTCTCCTGGGACAGCTCAACCTTAGTTAGAGATTCTATACTGTGTGTGTTTGTTGCGGGGTGTGGGGGGGGCTCTCAGATACAAACCTGCAGCCCCTTCTCTCCTCTAGAACTCCTTTCCTAAGTTTCTGTTGGAGTTCTCTGCTTGGATGTTTCACAACGTCAAGCCTAAGAGTTCTCTTTGACCCTCCCTTTCCTCAGTGCTTGCCGCCAATCCACCAGAGAGCCTTGCCAAGTCTGTCTCCAAATAAATCAAGAATCCCTCTTTCCTTCCATTTTCACCTTTCTGCTGTGGGGCCGTTATCTCATACCTGGGCAATATTACCGGATCTCCTCCAAACCACTTTATACCCTTGAGCTACAGTGAGCTCCTAAAGTTATAAAAAGGACCATATATTCTCTTAACGCCTTTCAATGGCTTCCCATCCCCTTTCAGTTAAACCCCAAGCTCCCTTGGCCACAAAGCCCGGAGTGATCAGGTCCTTACCTGACCCATGAACTTGTCTCTCAGCCTCTGCTCCAACCACGTGGACCTTCTCTCTGATGGTTAAACATTGCCAGCAATTTGATACCTCAGGGCCTTTGAATTTGCCATTCTCACTGCCTGGAATAATTGATAAGGTCTCCGGTCACCACACACATACACACACACACACACACACACACTCGTGCACAACACCTTGTGTGACCAACTGCTTCTCATTCATTAGACTCACTAGAGATATCCTGTTCTCAAAAAGGCAGCTTATGACCATCTACTCAAAAATGGCTTAGTAGGGGCGTCCGGGTGGCTCAGTGGGTTAAAGCCTCTGCCTTCGGCTCAGGTCATGATCTCAGGGTCCTGGGATCGAGCCCCGAAACGGGCTCTCTGCTCAGCGGGGAGCCTGCTTCCCCCTCTCTTTCTCTGTCTGCCTCTCTGCCTACTTGTGATCTCTGTCTGTCAAATAAATAAATAAATAAATAAATAAATAAATCTTTAAAAAAAAAACGGCTTAGTCCTCTAGTGTTTCCTCCCTTGGTCTTTTACTTACTTCTCAGCAGTTATTAAAAATTATATGTGTTCGATTTCTTCATCTTTTTTTTTTTTTGTCTGATTCTCCCGCCAAACTGAGAATTCCTAGCCATCAGTCACCCTCTCTGTCCTGTTCACCCCTTTGTCCCTTCTGGGGACCCCAGTGCCCAGCCCATAGAGAAGGTTCAGGACGTATTTCTTGAATGAGTAAATGAACAGGAGAACAAAGAGATACAGGAAATGCCTAACATCCGACCTGGGTTTCGGTGCTTCTGTAAACAGTTTTCACTCCTGTCTAAGTTTCTGGTGCCTGCTTTGTCATGTCTCAGGTGTGCCTGTGATGGATGTTTGAGACCTTAGTGTCAGGGAAATCTAACTTTACCAACTGTACAAGGATTGTTCAGGGATGTTTTCTGAGCTCTTGGGCAAAGCTGAAGGTGATGTGAGCTTGGACTCCTCTTTGCCAAAGGGTAGAGTCAGAATCTGTCCTTGCTTTCACCCCATTTGGTACCGAGGGGTGTGTGTGTGTGTGCACGCGCGCATGTGTGCCCGCAATGCATGGACGGTGACCCCTTTGATAGATGATCGGTGATGTCATAAAGCTCCATCTATATATCTCCTTTGAAAAGGACACAGATAAGAAATCTAGGAGATTTTCTAACAAATGGTGGTAACGGGACAGGGTCACTCTGCTTATTAGAGATACAATCATTGGCCATTTTATCTTTGGAGACCTAAAGATCTGGGTGCTCTTGAAGAGAACCAAAGTGGCAGGAAGACCCACATGACACTGACACCATCACCCAAGTGTCCCTTGCAAGAGGGACTGCATTTTGGAGCAGACACTTTTGTGAGAGGCACTGTTTGATTATTTGACCTAAGAGTTGTCCCAAAGAAGCTGTTTTAACATTGATAACCCTGGATCAGACAGAGTTCTGTCTGTCTTTCCACCTCCTTGGTTTTGTGGTAGTAACAATATATATCATTTCACCCCAGGGAGTCTGATGTTAAAATATATAAATGAAAGAAATTGACTCTGGGCCTAAAAATAAATATATAATGTAATAATAACTGATAAACTAATAAATATCTATCACCATTATATTTCAAGATTTCCCAAAGATGTCTGAAGAGCACTTAATTGTTACTGAGTAATCAATTATTCAATTAACCTTCTTCTCATTGGATATATATTTGATACAACTTTTTGAAGCTTCAGCTTTAAAAGGTTCCTATCGATTGAAAGTTTCAAGGCCATATGGCCTGAGTATTGGATTTGTGCCGTCATGATTGACAGTGGAGACTGGTAATCACATGCAAATATTTCAGACGGTGTGAGTTTCAATGATGAGGCTACAATGGTGATGCTCCTTCCGCAGATAAATAGATTTATGTGCACGTGTTTGTATCTATCACACACACAAAATCTCTGCTTCCCGCACGCTCGCCCGCCGCCCTGTGCACACACACAGGGTGCCTGCTTCATTTAGTACAAACGTTGACCAAATACCAGGCCCCACTCCAGAAGTGAGCCCACCGTTCCGAAGAGTAACTGCGCCATCTCCCAGGCCACCCAGTGATTCGGTGATTCGAATTTTGGAACTCTTCTATTTAAATAAGATAAGACAGGAGCAATGCTCTCAAATGCAAAATTTAAATTGCATGGAGCTTGGACTTGCAAGTTAAAAAAAAAAATCATTTCAGTGTCAAGGAAATCTTTTCTGCTCTGTTTTGTCCTATTTTACTCTTCTAGAATCTTCTTAGGCAACCTTAGGTTTCTAAGAGCCGGCCCAATGGTTTCTTTTAATTTAATCTTTCTTCTGATGACAGTTTCTTTGTGTGGGTGTGTGGAAGCAAACAGTGGCTCTGGTATTCTTGGGTGATGTCGATGGATACAAAGTAACGTCCAGGAAATCTTTGGAGTGTGGGGTCAGGCAGAGGATAAAGCCGGTGTGATGGGCTCCAAATCCATCCTTGGAAGTATGGAGTCCCGTTAAGATGATGGCACAAATGGGTGCAAGCTTTCTGGAGACCGAGGAAGAAATATGGATGGGGCAGTTACAAAATGTACATTTCCTTCCACTCAGCAATTCCAATCCTAGGAACCCAAAGAAAATTATCTGACATGTGGGGACATATTTTTCTGTAAGGATATTCATCGACACATCCTCTATAATGGGGAAAACTGAGAAAACAAACAAGCTCTATGCCCACGAATCGGGATAAAATTAAATAAATGAGGTATCTCCACATGAAAGAACACCATGTAGCCATAAAATTATATTGCAGAGGAATAATTAATGATGTGGAGAAATATTGACAGTACCTATAACATTTAGTGAAAAGCTATATTTGAAGCATAAATTTTGTAAAAACATATTATATAGTTATGCACAGAAAAAAAAATAAGAGGGATGAATTTACATTCAGAACGCCCAAGGGTCATTTCCAGGTATTGAAATGATGGGAGGATATTAGTCATTCTGTCTTTATGCTTTTCTTTATTTTCCAAATCTCCTATATATTTTAATAACCAAGCCCTGAAGATCTTGAAATTAGCATAGTTTAGTAGCTCAAAGCTTAAATTATTGGATGCACCAAACTTTCTTGAAAATGCCTTGTGACGGTGGGCTCTCTCTCTCTCTCTCTCTCTCAACTCCATCCACCTGGTGCCTCACTCCCAAGCCTGCCCAATGCCTGTCTCCCCGCTGCCCGTTTACGGAAGCCACGGCGCCCGAGCTGTGGGCGCTGGGATGGGCCCCCCAGCACAGAGTCGTAATCAAGATATTAGCAAAGAGTTTCTGTCCTGGAAAATACCACAAACAGGCTCGGTTTGACCTCCTTAATGCAGGAGCACTTTAGTAATCTGTGCCTAATGATTTTTTACATTAAGCCCCAGCTTGTGTTGGGCCCTTGTGAGGCACAGTAATTTAAGAACAGTCATTTTGCACATTCCGATCCCATTATGTTACATTGTTACTGAATAAAGACTGGTATTATGTTGCTCCCATAAAGGGCAGAAGTGGCCTGAATTTTATCTGCTGAACGAATCAATCTGGATTATGTCAGCTGAAAAGAATTGCAGACTGCAGTGTCTCCCGCAGATGGGGGGGGGTGGGGGATCTTTTTTTTTTTTTTTTTTTAATGTATCAGTTAGTTCTGAATACATGAGCTAAGATAATACCTTGTGGTGACTGAAAAGTAGTTTTTCTCTCTTATTTTTCAATGAGGAGTGTACCAATTATCATTTCAACATAACGTATTAGGAGATCAATTGGGAACTGCAAGCCGTTTCCCCATGTAATACGGTGTCTTTAAGCCTCTCTGATGGCTGGTCCGAGCTGTGGGAAAAAGATGTAGCAAATAATGAGGAAGGCAGAGGGTGGGGCTTGGCAAAGGATGTGAACAATTCATCAGCAACTCAACAAGGATGATGGAAAAAATAAGTCCTCCCTAAAGAAAAAAGGAGTTTTTTTTTTTTCTTTTTCCTCCTGCTGCTGCTTCTTCTTCTTCTTCTTCTTCTTCTTCTTCTTCTTCTTCTTCTTCTTCTTCTTTTTAAAGGAATCGTTTCCCCCAGTGGTTGGGGGGTGGGGGACACATTTAACCCACCTTTGTGCTGCTTCTCCATGAGCTGATTTTAAACTTCCTGAAATCAGCCATGCTTCCCTTTGAAATGGAGAGTGCACATTTAAACAGTGGGCATTCTGTAGCAATCAGTTTAAGAAAACAGTGTCTAATTTCCTGTCCGTTCGTGCAAATTTCTTAGCATGTGGTAGTGTCATTTAATATCTAAGTACAGTAATGCTCTGCTTTGACTTAGGAAAATGCAGACAAATCCTCTGCGTGAAATAATTTGTGTGATCTTTGAACTGACCATGAATAAAATCAAGCTCTTACTATGCGCCCTTATTTATATGGTAAAGAAAACCTTTGAAACCCAAAACTCCTCAGGATATCCAGTAAGTTGCTTAAAATAACATAACTCTGTTGCATCTTATAAGTTCCCCCACACTCCTGCAGCCACCATTATGCAACCCCTTCCAAATATTTACCTTAGAAATGAATAGGCTTTTCTAATATTATTGTGCTCAGAGTTGCTAAATTTCCATTCAGCAGACCTAATTCCACCATCTGCAAAGTTCTAGATTTTATAATACTTATAAGCTGTTTCTAATCTATTTTTACTGCCTTGTTCTGTCCTGAAATGTCAAAGAGTGCAGAATAGGTCTTGGAATTAACATGACAGTTAAGAAACTTGGCAAGGTTTTACAGCAGATTGTGACATTAACAAAATACAAAGGAGAATGGTGAAATTAACATTAATGTATGCTTGCAGACACTATAAAAATCTATATGTCCATGATCAGGGAATTAAAAAATAGGCATGTTTTTAGGATGATGCTATTAAAGACAGATCTTTACTATGAAAAGAAATTTCCATATGAAAAGCAACTTACTAAAAGTAATGCCGTAATCCCCTCTCTGGAATGAACAACAGGTTTATGGTCCTAGGTCAAGTAGGCATATGGCTGTCTCTGGTTGCCAATTTTTTTTTTTTTCCAGGCTTCTTTAATCTGTGATAAAACTGCTTTGAAAGCACTAATAGCATTTTTTCACAGCTGTGAAGGAGATCATATGATCGATGTACCTAGAAGGGAGATCATTTGTTTAGATTCACAGATTGAAAAAATAAATCACTTAAAGCCCACTTTTAATGTCATCATGGGAAGGTTTCAAACAGTGCTATCTGAAGGAATTCATCTCTCTCCCTCTCTCGTGCGCGCTCTCTCTCTCTCAGCAGCTGCCAGAATGCGCCGGTCCTGCTTATTCCTTGGTGATGGTAGCTGTGTACATGTAACGAACCTGACCTTGGGCTGCCGCTCTAGGAACACTCTGTTTTAGGAACGAGGACTCTCAGTGTTTGTCATGCTGGGCTGCTTTCTGGAGGAGGCAGAGTGTTGCAGACTCTGATCTGATCCCTGGAGCCAGACCCCCGGCTCCACTCTATGTGATCTCAGGCCAGTTGCTTAACTTCTCTGAGTCTCACGTGTCTCATCTAAAAATGGGGGCACCAAAAATTCCGTCATGGGTGGCTGCCTTAGAACAGGGTACAGGTATATATTTACTGCCTAGCTTATAGTAACTTGGATTTATGCAGTTGTTGCTGTTTTATCAAATAGCAGGAAAACTCAGTGAGTGAGGGGTGGTGGGAATAAAATCTGGGTCTTTGAACACATTCTGCTCCCTGGGAAGCTGGTGTAACTGCCTTCAAGTGCGTGTTCTGTTATAAAAATCCCCAATACTGCATGTGGTCTTGACACCTCCCAGCTGGGAGCGTGGAGCCCCCGGCTGCTGGCCCAGTTCTTGGGCCTTCCAGGCCTCCATTTATCTATCTGTGAACAGGGCACGGTAGTGCCTCTTGGGGGATCTGCGAGAGCAAGACAGAGACTTAATCAATAGGAGACGCTTTGGATGTAAAAAACTGTACGCAACAAAAAAAAAAAAATAAAAGAACGTGTAAAAAACAATAAGCAGTAACGCATACATTTAATGGCCCTCCTGCAGACCTTTCCCCAGGGCCCTCTGCAGGCAGTGAGACAGGGACCAGTGGAGGGAGCTCTGGCCAGGTCCTGTCTGGGAGGAACCCCCATCTGCCCGCCTACCCCCACCCCAGCCTGCTTGGGCTTGGAGTTCTCCAGGGGTACCCCCCTGCTGGGACAGGTCTCCTGGAGGTGGGTCCTGGAGATCATGGTTCTTCAAAGGCTGGGTGGCTGGCCCAGGAAGGGGCAGCACGGGGTCAACTCTGGGTCTCGTGCAGAAACTCTTCCTTCGGCCGGAAGGGTATTTATTTCCACGTCCGTGGCAGGCCCGAGGAACTGAGCCAGGTTTCCTCCAGCAGGACCAGGACACTCCTGCAAAGTTGGTGGGGACGTCATCTGCAGAGTGCAGAACTTTGGGGCCCGGGTCTTGGAGGGAATCCCGGGCAGCAGGCTCACTCACCTGTCAGAGGGCCGAGGGAACAGGGACAGAGGACACGCCACAGATGTGCCTGTGTGTGGGTGTGCTCACTGAGTCACCTTATGCTTGTCTCAGGGAGATGCTGTGTGCAGTCCCAACCCCTTCCCCATGGCAGGTGCAGGTCTGTCTGCTGCACCAGCCCATAATCACTAAGAATGGACAGCTCAGCTTCTTCACATCCTTGATGCCTCAGGTCGCTCAGGACCCCTGTTGTTGTTCTTTCCCAGGTCGGGGGCTGCCTGCGTTGGGCATCCTTCTCTTCCTCCCTGCCCCCTCTCTCCCTGCGGATGCCGGCGGGCGGCAGCTGCTCTCACCTCCTTCCACCAGCAGATGGCAGCCTCTCCATAGCAATGAGCCCCACATTTCCGTTCAGGTTAAAATCCAGGTGGTGGGGCTCCCTTTGGCCACTGGGTATTCTGGACATTACAGGGGCTGATGGTGGGTGTTCTAGGAAAAGCCCTGTGTCTGGGGCGGGGTGTGGGGCACAGAGTCCCCAGGAGCTCACAGTGGGGGGGGGGGAGCTGGACATGTCCCTGGTCTGGTCCCCAGCTTCAGAGCTGGGGCCCAGGGACATTTTAATTTTTCCATTGGTTAATTAAAAAAAAAAAAAAAAAGACTTGCCTACATTTAAAATCGAAATATTTAACAGAGCATCACAGGCTATGGAAAAGTCAGATGTTGGGACGCCAGACTCATATGGCCTGAGCACAAGGGGCAGGATACCAGGGCCCTGCGTCTCTGTGGGCAGTGCACCTGCTCTTGGACGTGCCCACTTCTTTCCAGGCTGCAGCCTGTCCTGTGAGTTAGGGACCTCACATCGAAACTCACCCTGCAAGTGCCTTGTGAGGTCATAGCAGCATTTATTGGATGCTTGCTGTGTGTTTCAGGCCCCTGGTCCCCTTACACCCCCAGAACTGGGCACTTGACCCACATTTGCTTGTTTACACCTTGGGACAAGTGTCATTACCCCCATTTCACGGCAGGGAAATTGAGGTCCAGAGGAGCTGTTGCCTGCCCGGTAGTAGAGTGGGGACTTGTGCGCAGGGCAGCCTATGTGGAAAGGCCGGCTCATGGCACAGCCTGGCTGCCTGGCACAGAGGGGTGCACCCAGGCTGTGTGGACTCCCCCTCCTGCCTTGAGGGGCCCTCCGCCTGGCTTTCCTGCCCGCCGAGTCGGTCAACCCAGGAGACCGTGCCCATGCTAGAGCAGCCTGCCTGGACAGGCTGGGGGGGGGGTAGGGCTCAGAGATCTCAGATGACAAAGCAGCCCCCCCTCCATTCCCCCAGGCCTGGATTCAAGATTAATTGTACTAACTGACAAAGACTGTATAAAACAATTTGAGAAGACTAGATTTTGGTTAATTTATTTGTTTTTGTTTTCAATAATAAGAAATAAGATAATCTCATGTTTTCAGGTTCCCAAACGGGATGCCTGCCTAGTTGCTCTGAGGGCCTAGAGCGTGTTAGGCTGTCTTAGATGCAGAATGGGGCTCCAACGCAGCCGCCCATGCCTTATGGCGGTAGCCGTGGAACAGAATAATGGGAGGCCTGTAGATGGCGGTTATCATCCCCGCGTCCTCCGGTGCCGGGAGCTATGCGTTGGGCCTCGCATATGTTGGTTTATCTTATCCCCAAACCCTGTGAAGAACAAATTATTATTACTCTCATTTCCCAGCCGGAGAAATGCAAGCTCAGAGAGGTTAAGTGACTTGTCTGAGGTCACACAGCTGATCATCGCGAGAGTTAGATTTGAAACCAGGTCCGCAGGGCACCATCCTTTGGAGGCATTCATTTAAATGGACATGCTTTTTAGAGCACCAGGAACCTGGATGCCTCTTGGATGTTAAAACAATATTAGGGGAAAAAAATCAGTTTAATTCTTTGGTTTACAGTAAGGGCCTTGGCCATGGTTTCTCTCCCTCCAGGAAAAATATTTTTGCAAAATTAGAACTTTGCCCTGGAGAGTCTCCTACGCTCTGCCAAGTCCCCTTAGAAAGGCCATTCCTGACCTTGAATGAAGACCTGTGTAGCTCTCCTAGGGGGAGCGGGGCTTGACTCTCCTTTGCCCACAGATGGTTCCCTCATCCCTGAGTCAGTCGTGGATCCCTTCTAGACTTTTCTTCCCAATGTACCACATAGCTCTGGCCCCAGCCAGTCTATAGTCACCTCTCAGTGTGTGTGGGTGCGGGGGTGCCTCGTGAGGAGGACCCGGAGGTCCAGCGGGGAGGGCTCTGAGGATATAGCCCCTGGCAGACGCAGCCGGGCCCTCGTCAGGATGGGCTGGCCCACGCTCCTTGCATCAGGGTTCGCCTCACTCTGTGCTGGGGCCTGGAGGCCGCCTCCAGCCGCTGCTTTGCCTCTTACTGATGCCGTAGTTCATAGGCTCTGTGTGGGTCCTCGTAAGTGGAATCACAGCTGGTCCACAAGGGAGCAGCACAGAGAACCCCGGTTTCTAGCCAGCGAGGAAGCCCATAGCTGCTGTGGTCACGGGGGCTGTGAGCATGCCCACCAAATCCGCCTCCTCGGTGCCTGTGCCTTGCTCGTGCATCGTGCAAGGTATCTGCTGAGCTTCCATTTAATTAAGAAAAGGATTCTCCAGGCTGATTTCTGGAAGGATCCATGCCAGGCTCAGAAGGGCCAGGCTACCAAGGAGCAGGCCCCAGCCACCCCCAGGTCAGGGGATGTGGGCTCTGGGGCAGTAGGCGCAGGTGGTGTGAGGGGCCCTTGTATGCCGAGGGCCTCATTCTCATGGCATTCCATGGCCAGAGCCTTCTCAGAGTCCAGCTAGATCATTCCAGGGATGAGGGTGGAAGCCCCGCAGGAGCAGAGCCCAGAATGTTCCACCGAGGCGATGATGCCCACAGTGGCAGGGGCATCCTATCTTGTTTCAGGGAGGAAACGATGCTACCAGCAATTACGGAAAGTGCCTTTTGTTTAGCAGGTCCCTGCATTTCTTTTTTTTTTCTTTTTTTTTTTTTTTAAAGATTTTATTTATTTACTTGACAGACAGAGATCACCAGCAGGCAGAGAGGCGGGCAGAGAGAGAGGAGGAAGCAGGCTCCCCGCTGAGCAGAGAGCCCGATGCGGGGCTCGATCCCAGGACCCCGGGATCACAACCCGAGCTGAAAGCAGAGGCTTTAACCCACTGAGCCACCCAGGTGCCCCAGGTCCCTGCATTTCTGTTCCTCACTCAGTCTCCCAAACTGGGCATCTAGCAGACTGAGCGGTACAGGTGTGTTCTGAGGACCCCTGGAGACTGATGACAGTTGTAGTCCCTTGCCTGAGAAAGGGCCTGCCCACGTGCCCCAGATCCCCTTCTCTCTGGGAGGCTGCCTGTCTCCATGTGTCCCGCCTGGCTGGAGACAGAAGGGACTGGGGAGGGCCCCGGGGCTGGAGGCACTTGCCAGGGCAGTCAGGCGTCCCAGGGGAGCCCCTGGCGCTCCCAGCTCAGACACAGAGCGCTGGGAATCCGGGATGGCCACAAGAGGGCGCCCGAGGCTCGCAGAAGGTACAGGTTCCCGTTCTAAACCCTGGAAGGTGAGGGTTGTGGCTTCAAGGAACAAGTGTCCAGTACTGGAAAAGCATGCAGGTGTAAACTGGTTCCACCCCTGAGAAAATTAAAGGAGAAAAGGGCTCAGATTAATCCCATGCTCCACCTATGGAATCGTGCACCATCTCCCCTGTGCAAAGCTTGAAGGTACAGGTTGGACAGGGTGAAGTCGTCCCTCTTTTCAAAGGGACCTCTAGCCGGACCTGCATCTGCCGGTGCCCTCGGGGTGGGAGAGCACACCCACAGACGGCCTCCCTGCCGGCGCCAGTGTCTTCCTAGGACAGGGCGGAGGGCCTCCCAGGATCAGTGGGAGGCAGGGGAGGAGGGAGGTGAGCCTGTGCTCTGGGGCAGGCTGCCTGGGCTCGTCCACTGTAGGAAAAGCTTCTGCATCGCTGTGAGCTGCAGGATTCTGTCTGTACCGTCGGCCAACTCACAATTCTTACTGCGGCCGAGGTAAGTGTGTGTTCTTTGCTTGGTGCCCTGCACAGAGGAAGCGCTTCTCAATGGAGACGGGCATTGCTGCCATCCTAACTGGCATTCCAGGCCCTGCCGGTGAGATGCTGGGATGTCCTGGGAGAGGGACCACAGCTAACGTGCTGTCCACAGTGAGGTCAGAAGTGAGGTTTGCTCTCAGGGAGCATCGTCTATGCACTGCCTCTAAGATCAGATCACAGGCATCAAGGCCTGCCCTGCAGGATCTTTCTGGAGTGGCTCCAGATTCAGCGCTCCCCCTTCCGCTCCCCCAGCATGGGGACATAAGGAGCAGCACGGGCCTGTTCTCCCCAAGAGGCTGGCTGCGGGTGCTGAGTGGGTGCGGGATTGCCCATCTCACAGTCAAGGAGGTCCTGTTTTCCATCCGATGCCCTTCCCCCCCCCATCAGGTCCCGCCCATGCTCAGGGTCTAGCATCCGATCTCACTCACTCATCCGTGACTCACTCACTCGCCCGCAGGTGTGCCGGGCCCATGGCAGGCCCTGGGGAAACAAGGACGGGCCAGTCGTCATTCCCGTCCAGAGGGAGACGGCCGTGGTGTGGGCAGTGTGTGGGGAGAGATGTGCCCTCAGGCTCTGCCCTCACGGTGTCCATGTGGGCCTGACATTGGCGGAGGGGTCAGGGAAGGTTCCTGAAGGAAGTGGCAGATCCGAATCCTGGAGGAATTGGCCAGGTGACAGTGACAGAGATGGAGGAGGTCTTCACGACTAAAGACTGAGGGAACAGCATGCGATGATGTGGGAGGGAGGTTGGCACAGTCGGGGGCTTGGAGCTAGTCCTGGAGCTGATGCATGAGGGCATTTTAGGAAATGGAGGCAGGCATGGGGGACAAGGCTGGGGCAAGAAGGAGGCCAAGTCAGCCTAAGGAGGAGACGAGGGTGGCCTGGCCTGAGTGGCTCTGGGTTGTAGAGGGCAGGGCGGGCTTGACTGGGGGAGCAAGGGAGGGGGGCAGGCACCGAGGCTGGAGGAGGCCGTCCCTCCCCTGTGACCAGAGGTAAGGAAGGGCTTCATGGTTTACAGTGATGTCAGGGCTCACAAGGCATAAGGTAGGAACAGGTACCCAAGTAGACATTTGCTGCTGAAAGCATCCTTCCAGGGCAGATGCGGCAGGAAGGACCCTGGGGAGGTCCCATGGGCGGGGGACAAGGCTGTCCTCCAGGCATCAAGACCGCTTGCCCAGAGCCTGCCCAGAAATTTCCATGTCGGCAGGAATCCAAGGAGTGGGGTCAACACGCTGAGACCCCCAGCTTTGCAGTCAAAGCCACACCACCCACTAGAGCCGTCCAGGTCTTCCCCTGGGTCGAGAATATTTTATCAACAGAAGATCAGTTACGAGGCCAGGAAAAGAGAACAGGGATAGAAGAAGTCACTTCCCTTTATGCTGCAATCCAGAACTTCTGACTGGTGGTCACCTGTAGATGGTCTGAGTCACCCATGTGTAGACAGAGATCACGCCTACCCTGACGATGGGCAGACTCATGTCGCTGTGCCCAAGCCTCCTGAGTTGTACCCCCAAATATAATATTTTATACAAAAATGCCTGCGTTTGGAGGAGTACAATTAATTACATAAACCAGATGCTAAAAGAATTTTGACGGCTGGCCTGGTCATCTAGTTACATTTAGGACATTATTTCTATAGAAAGGAGCATTTTAAGATCCATATAGAAATCAGGGTTCAAGGTGAAAGATACAGGCTCCCAAGATCCTCCTTATTCATGATGATCTTTTAGTCTGGGTTCTGAGTTTCAAATTTGAGGCTCTGTTAGAAAGCACACTGGAGGTTGATGAGAAGCTCCAGCTTAAAACCAACAAGCAGCAAGAAAACAAACAAATGAAAAGCATTACCACGTCTTACTTCTGCGACCCGGTCGTCTGCTTGGATGTTTGCAGAAACAGACCTGAGACACGGGTTGTTTTCTCGGAGAAGATCCCGGGACGCGCGGGGCAGGGTAGGAAGTGATTCAGGAAAGACAGGGGCCAAGACGGGGGAATTCTGGAGCAGGGTACTGCTGTGGGAAATGGGGTCTCAGTCCCACTGGGAGGCCCACACAGACCCGTGGAAGCTGGCACGTTTATAAACCAACCTTCCCCCTCGCTTGGTTGAGTCAACACTCGGTCGTCTTGAGCTGATGTGATCCCATGGCTGGAGACCCCTCAGGGATCCTGGAAATGCTGGGCACATGCGGGAATGACCGGCTGGAGCATCCTCTCCCCGCACCACCCAAAATCTGGACACATGGGAGGGTAACCTTGGAGCCTCGGTTTCCTCGTCTGCAAAGCCAACCGTTCCCATCCTCCCAGGACCCTGCCGGGATGCCATGTGTGACCTGATGACAGACAGGAGAGGACGCTGAGCTCGGGGCTGGAACTTCGGAGGCACGGCCCGACCCCGGGAAGCTGGGTGGGCTTCCTCTTCAGACTCGAGTCCTCCCCTTTTGGTTCATTTTCAAATGGTGGTTCTCCTCCTTCTGGGACATTTTAGATGTCCCACCCTGGGGTCCTGAACACATCCAAAGCGTCCTCTGTGTATGCTACAAGCTACCTTGAATTCTACTCATGCAGCCTGGTCTCCTGTGCCACGGGGGCTGCCAGAGGACAGGCTTATCTGCCACCAACTTGGGGCCACTGCTCCTGCTGCCCGGGCTCGTCGCAAGTACGAGGGATGGTCGAGCAGAACCTCCAGCCAGCCACAGCACCCCCTTCCTCCTTGTGGCACCTTGGCCGAGGCTCTGTGTCCCCGCTGCCCCGCTCCGGGAGAGCAGCCCACTCTCACCCTCGGAGCGACCACCTCGACCAACGCAAGTGCGCCTCCGATTTCAGGGTCCCCATGTTTATGGCTAAAATATTACCGATGGCCGCCACGCAGCCCCTTTCTCCTACGTTGTCATTTTATGTTAATTGAATGCTCGTGTTAATCTAATAGAGTTTAGATTTATGTTGGGTTCTGTAGCGCGTCATATTTTAATCAATACACATTCCAACATTGAGATGGACGGATGGGAAAACCCGCTTCATCTCTGCACTCGGGTTCCATCAGCTGTCAATAATTCCTAATTTGAATTCTTCAGACAGTCAGATTTATGGGTTTGAGTATATTGCATTCATCACAGAAATTAACTTTTGGGGAAAATGATGTGAAAGGTCACACAACATCTCGAAGAGGCAGATACCGTGTTTCAGAGATGAGGAGCTCTGAGATATTTATCCCGCAGCGGCGGCTGGCTGGGTGGCTGCGGGAGGTCGGACGGGGGTCTGGGTGGGGACCACTGCCACGGGCGGTGCTCCTCATAGCAAATGGCGTCTGTGGGTCAAGGAAGGCCCCTTGGAGCAGTGCTGCTGTGGCTCTGGGCGTTGCTGTCCCGGGAGCCCTGCAGCATGGACCAATGGTATACAGGGAAGGAAAGGAAGCCGACATAGGGTGCTTTATGAAGCCCCCTGGGCACCTGGAGCTTTGAGAGACTCTGTGTGAAACACGCCGCAGAGTTATCCCAGCTCAGGGGGTCACTTTGCAAACTGCCTTCACCTTTGGTTGAGGGCACGTTCAGAAGGCATTGACTTCCAGCCCGTTGGCCAGGAAGGAGTCAACAAAAGCTTCTGGGAAGTATCAGTGCTTGACACGAAGGACAAGGGGACAGGGCAGGCACTTTCAGAGATGGTCCCTCCAGCCAGACTCAGGGACCAGGAAGAGAACGACTCATGGCTGTTTGAGCAGACCACAGGAGCCCCAGGATGGGCCCCAGGTCCCACCTCCCTGTCTTGCCAAACCTTTCCCCCCTAAGAATCTGTCACCGTGCAGGTGGCTGGAAGGTTAGGCTAACAGGGCCCCCTGAGAGGCACAGGTAACTGTCCAAAGTCTCAGGAGTGGGGGGAGGTGCCCAGTTCCAGTCCTATTTTATGACTTTAATTCCCGTAGCTAGCCAAATGGCATTGGAACCTTTTGTCCCCTCTCTGGGGAACCAGGTATGTCCTTGAGACTCCAGGGGCCAGCAGACACCTACGTAGAGAATCATGTCAGGACCGGAAGTAGCTCACCTTCATTTCTACAGTGTAGATATGTAGATAGGCAAATGGGTTCGCCCTTGAGTTTGCTGACTCAGACCTTTGTGCTGCAATGAGCCTGAAGTTCCTACTGATGGACCCAAAGCAGGGTTCCATCCCTTGGTGGCTAGTGACAGAAAGCCACACAGAGGGACATCTGGTAGACCCAGACAGAGCTGGGCACACTCTCGTCAGTGTTCTCTGCTTGAGAATTCTGTTTGTTGCCACTTTATTTTCAGAGGCCAAGGCACGAGTGCCTGCTCTAGCACCCAGAGGAAGGATGGAACGTTGGCAGAATTCCCTGGTCTAGCTATTCTGCACCCAGACGAGGTGCCTTCGGACCATAGAGATGAGAGCCTTTTGTGAGCTTCTCCTAGGAAGTAGGGGTTCAGACATACACTTGCTTTTAAACCCCAAACACTGAGACACTCATAACACTTAGGGTTTTTGGAGAGAGTCCATTCCAGGTGCTCATAGGAAATGATCTCCTTGTCTCTACCATGCGCCAGTATGAATGTGAACCCTTGTGCATGGGATCTTATGGATGCTGAATGGGATTGCACAGCAGCCTGCGGATGTGTACATAGTGTGGCTTTCACTCTGTGAGTTCACTATCTGCACCGTGTGCTGGGAAGTCACATGCCCACCAGGAGAGGGGAGCCTTTCCATCGACAGCCTTATTTGGGAACATATCTGTGTTTGCAAAAATCCATTATAACCCCATTGTTGTTGGAGATGCAGTTAATAAATGAAGGTAGCACAAAATATGATTTTAAATCAGTTTAATAAAATTATTCAAGTAGATTTTAAATCATTTTTACAGTTGATTTAACATTTGTGACTGGTTTATAGATTATGATATAGGATGGTGTTTGCATCTTTGCAATTTTATTCCAATTTAGAAACAGTACAAATATTAATTTTTGCTTCAATAATGGAGCCTTGGAGAATTAAACTTGTCTTTTCTCAACACATACTTTATGAAAATGATTTTAATATGATTTTTAATATATTTTTGAGGAACTTCTTATAGGGAAACCCTATGAACAAGGACCTAAATGGAAGTATCTTGTCAAAAGTTTCTTTTGAGACAAAGGTGAACCAACAGTTTCTAAGGAACTGGGCTTGTTTGTGGGATAAGTGACCTGATGATTTTTCTACAAGTGAGGAGAGTTCGGAAGATTCTAGAAATGGCTTCTTGGGTATTAGGAGCCCAAATTAAAGTAAACTTTGATTTGCATGCAGTGGGTTGCTGTGATCACATGGGGGCAGGGTGAGGCCGGACCTACAGGGAACCTGGGTAAGTGCCTGGCACGCATGGGGAGGTTTGGGCTTCACGGGCCCAGTGTCTGACTGCGCGGTTGCCCAGGTTAGCTAAGGACAGTCTACTCCATCTGGTCTGGGTTTGGAGGCTGTGGTCTCGACAGCCGGGTGACTGGCACCATGGGGCAAATCGTAGCCTGCAAGACAGGACGACGGTCACTCACCTGCCTGGCCACGTCGGGCCACTCAGCCATTCGTTCTGCTGCATGCACCGGGCTGCAGCCCCGGCTCCCCCTGCAACGGTCCTGGGGAGGGCATCCGCTGCTCTCCATGGTGGGACAGGGCTCCTGGGTGAGATCCTTGGTAGGAACGGCTTCCCTGGGGGCCTGGGAAAGCAGCATCAGAGCTCCCCCACCCCAGTGCTGTCTCAGACTCACCCTTGGAAACTGCAGAGGGAAGTAAATTGCACCTTGTGTGGACTATGTGTGACCTCAGAGAAGGGGACAACAAAGGGCTCCCATCATTTGTGAATTTTGTCTCCTTTTAAAATCCAAAACCCCTTTTAAAAGCTCCGTGAAAACTCCGGCACAGAGCTGAGATCCAAGAGTGTAAGGCCACCCTTTCCAGTGTGGGGGGATCTGGTGTGTCCCAGATGGGGAGCTCTGCCCAGGAACCCCAAGGGTTCTGGAAAGGAATGAGGTCTCCTCGTCCTCTCTACTCCAGGATCCCAGGAGCAGGGCTCTCTGACAGGCGCAGGTGGCCCTCTGGGGTTACCCTTGATCCCCAGTTCCCTTCCCTGGGAGGGGAAGAGGCAGACTGTGGAGACTCCTCCTGGATACGGGGGAGAGCATCCAAAGCTTGAGGTCCGATGGGAGCTGAATATTTAAGAAAAGAGATGTGTCGAGAGAAAGGACTGCGGATGAGAAATCAGAGGGTGGGACTGTGAACAGGGCATCTAGAAATAATCCACAGTTACAAAGAGCAGCAGGGGGCCAGTGGGAAGTCCCATGAGGACCTACAGCTTTCTTCCCCCAGTGGCTGGGCTGGGCCAGTTTGTGGTAGTCCCTGAGAAGTGCTTGGGACATGGGGCAGGGCCAGCCCCGGGGAATCAGGGACCCTGGCGGGGGTCAGGAGCCTCACGACCTGCAAGGTCTCCCTCCCAAGGCCTCCCGTGATGTCAGACAGAGGCCAGGAGAGCTGAAAGACTCCGGCCCGAGGCAGAGATGCACGCAAGGCTGAGGCCTCAGCGGGCCCGTCGTATGGTCATATGTGGTGTCACCTCCTGGGACCAGGCATGGCCCTGGCTGAGTTGGTTCAGCTGAGAGCACCGGTGATGGATGCTGGGGGACCTTGAAGCAGAGCTCCAACACGAGCCTCTGCTAGGCGCTGGGGACCGGGCAAGGCGGTGCCGATGCCCAGGGCAGGGCATCTGCCTTGTGTCCAGGCTGCATGTCCCTGTCCCCAACAGCCGATTCTTCTGCTCTGGAGGCTGGGGAACAGGACAGAGGGGGTGATCTTTCAGCCTCGGAGACTCTGGTGATATCACAGGGCCTAGGAGCTTCTCCTGAGCTCCTGGGAACTTCTTGGTGCCCCCCCCAAAAATACCCAGCCCCCCCCCCCAACCCATGCCCTTACTGCTTCACGGTTATTTTTGCTTTCTGCCATCTAGCAATCTGTCAGTGAAATCTTCAGTCAGAAATAAAGGGAGGAGTGTTTAGGGCTTGGACCGGTCCCCGAGCACAGCCAGGGTCCCTGCAGCGTTCCCCAGCGCAAAGCCAGCTGGGGTAGGCGTGGCTGCCTTTGGGGACAACAGGTGATTGACCTTTCCACATGGAAGGGAGGGCAGAGTGGCCGCAAGCCCAGAGTCCCGCCTGTCACGCAGCGGTGCCGGTTGGTTCAATCAAGGCTCTCGGTTCCCCTTGTCCCGGCACAGCCTGGGTTTTTATGTTTGTAAGTTAATCCATCCATGAGGGGTATCATCAATAACTCCTTCCCCTTAACCACCCTTCCAGAAGAGTCTCTGAGCAGAAGGCGATTTCCATGCCCTCAGAGAGATTACAGAGGTGTGGCCCGGGGCAGCAAAGGCAGGAGAGAGGAGGTATAGACCATGGGTGTTCTTGGCAGGAGCAAGACGTGCTGGTTGGGCACCAGGACGCCTTAGGGGTGTTGGTCACCAGCCGCAGCATCAGGACCAAAGCCTACAAAGTTGACCGTGAGTGCCCCAGGGGCCGAGGACTGGGTCTGCCCCCGGGACCTCTTTGGAACATCCTTCCTGCAAAGAAGAAGCTGCCTGGGGTGTTGGGGACAAGCCCTTGGTGTGTGACGGCAGGGACGGGACAGGTGGGGGAATGGCTGTGGGCCAGGGCTGGGGCTCAGGTGTCCCCCAGATGGTAGCTCAGTAGGAAGGTTACAGGCCAGTGTCGGGGGGCTCCCAACCGTCTGCAGACGTGATCAGCATGGGCCCCACAGAGCCTCTGCAGGCCTGGAATTGGTAGTTAACATTTAAAACTCAAGGGATTGCACATAAAAATCTGCATTTTGGACTCCTCTGGAAAATGTGGAAGACTTGCCAACCTTGGCCTGTTTTTCTGCAAGGCCATAGTTAGACCTGAGCCGGGCAGCTGCTGTCCCTTAGATAGGGCTGGGGTCTCAATGTGTCCCCAGGCCCCACCCTGCGGCCTCTGTCAGGAGCCGGAATTACTTGCATGGTGGAACTTGTGAACAAAGTTCCAGCCACCAGGTTATCTGGGCTTGGTTGACCCATTGCCCTGTCTCCACTGAGCATTCTGGCCAAGGCCAAGGGCACTGGGAGGAGGCAGGGAGAGGCAGGGGCCCAGGGTAGGGCTGGAGGGGATAGCGTGGACCAAGAGGGGTCCGAGAAAACCCTAGCAGGTCTGGGAGGCCAGACAGGACAATCTTGGCTCCTGTGTCATAACAAGAGCAAGAAAGGGAGAGGTAGAGACCCATCCACAGACCACCTTCCTCCAGCTTGTCCTCTGGCAGTCATGGAGAAATACCCACCCCACCCCAAGCACAGCCCTATTTCCCCCAAACACTAACATTTCGCAAGCTCTGCAACTTTTCCAAACCCCAGAGGAAAGCTTGCTTGATCTGGGATCCCTCGTGGATGGGCAAACCCCGTTTTTGGGACCGAGCCCCATGGAGCCGGCAGCAGGGTCAGTACTCAGCTTTCTTGGGATAAAGAAACCTAGAAGGGTCTTGATTATCCAGGCTCCAGGCAAACCTGTTCAAGGCGCTGATATGCAAGTACGAATAAGCAACTGTGCCAGGCCTGTGCACTACGTGGTGGGGGGAGCATGGGAGAAGGAGTGCCTGCATGCCAAGAAGCGTCTGAGAGGGCTTCCTGGAGGAGGGAGCATCTGGGCTGGTAAGGTCGGGGCATCCCTAGCAGAAAGCTGAGTGGAGAGTGAGCTCTTGGCACAAAGCACAGGAAATCCTTCCTTCGTGACCCTGGGCTGCTTTTTCTGGACTGCTAGCCTGGAAGCTCCCGGGGGCCAAAGTGTCCTTCCTCCCAGCTCTTAGGACAGCACCCCTCCCCCCCCAGCCCACCGGCTCAGCAGATACTACTGGTGGCCCTGAATTCTTTCTTTTCTCCTTCCCTGCCGATTGTCATGATTTGGATTCCAGGAAGCCAGACGGCAGCCTGGTTTACGAGGCAGGAAGACAGGAGCAAACCAGCCTCATTTGATGGCTCCTAATTACTGAGGAACAGCGGTGGCTCCATTCCCCGGTCCATTTCCACGCTCTGGTCTCTGGGTACCCCCCTACCCCCCCGACCCCACGGCATCTCTGCCTGTGAGAGAGAACAGCACCTCCGGAGTCCGTGAAGGTGTCAGCCCAGCCAACGTGGGATGCAACAGACGCTAATTGTATCCCCAAGGAGGTTCCCTGAAGTTGGGGTCACTCCACTGTGTCTTTCCTAAGTGATTTGTGCATAATCGACGGTGCAAAAGGGAAGGAAGAAGGCAGGGCAGCCTGTGCAAGGCAGGGAGGCAGGGAAGAGGAGAGGGGCCTCTGCCTCTGGGAGAGAACAGAGGGAGGGGCTTGGAGGGCCACCTGGGCAGAAAAGCGGCCTCTTCAAGTCCCTACACCTTCCTTTCTTGAGACTCGATCCCCGCTCCTGAGTCCCCCAGAGCTTTGGGTTTGCACATAGCTGTCCCCAGCTGCCCCCCATGTACACCCACTGTGTGCCGAGGATGCGAGCACTGGTACGTGTTTCCCCAAGGTGGGCGTGATAGATTCAGAGGAATAGGAGATGTACCCTTGGAATTGATTTCTCTCCCAAAATACACATCCGTGCCGGTTGCGCGCGCACACAGAGTACAGTGTAATTCACACAGGCACGCACAACCAGCCGCACTGAGATTCTTGGTAAAGGACCAGCTCTCAGATGAAGCTGGCAGAGGGATCCTGTTCAGGCATGACACCCGTTTCTTTGGAACGGTGCCTCCCCACCCCCATCCCCAGGGGCAGACGTGCCAAAGGGGCAGAACACTAAGTAATACTGGCGGGGAGGCACCTGGGGCCTGGGGTCTGCAAAGACGAGGTGTGAGGTCTTCCTTGCTCCCCTGTCTGCCTCCCCTTGGGCTCTGAGAGGAAGAATGGCCTGGGGGGTGGGACGGGTGGGTGGTACCCTCCTTCCCTGGCCACCACCCCCCGGGGCAGCCCCTCCGGCCCCTGAGATGCCCTCTCCCCAGGAGCTGAAAGAATCACCTGTCTCTTTTTGGCACCGACACCCTCCTGAATGCCATGAGAAACTGGTGACCTTCACTCCAGTCTCCATGACGACAAGATGGTATATGTTTAATTAGTTCAGGCTTATTTTAGGACCAATTTTCTTTTATTTTAGGGCAACGCGAGCTATGATAACTGTAAGCATGTTTACGAGGCGCGCGAGGCTTAGCTGAAATGTGCCAACAATTCTAGTCAAACAGATGGTGACCCCTGATTCAACTTGCCCTCTCATTCAATTATTCAGCTGTATTTAATTTTCCTCCGGGTGACTCACGTGCCATGCCGCCGCCTGTCCTCTAGGTGGCGCGAGAGACCACCTTTAAGGCTGCAAGAAAAGGTTGAAAGCCAGGTCTCGGGGAATGTTCCAGCCTGGCCTTGGCGGCGGAAGAGGATAATGAATTTCAGCATTGGAACAATAGTTTCTGCCTAATATCAAATGATGTGAAAGGGTGGAGAAGAATTGGGTCAAATTGTATGTGATTTGGCCACGAGCTCTAAGTAATCTCCATTCTAATAAGAAATTTGAAAAACCTTCCAGGCTTAATATCCTCCCAAATAATTTGTTTGGAGTTCAAGGAGTATTACAGCGTTAGAGCCTTTTTTTTTCTTTTCTTTTTTTTTTTTTTTTTTAATAATTGTGGAAATGTTCTGTTTTCATTTTGAAAACCTCTGCTATTTAATTTCTTGGGACTGCCAAGCCCGCCTAGTCTGGGACCAGGAGGCAAAGCTAAGTGGACTTTCTGCTCATGTCTTCTCCATGTTTTCCACCCGCCTTTCTTCCTGTCAATACTTAGCACTGAGAATTGAAAACTGAATGTCCCTGGAAAGGGGAAAGGAATTTCTCTGCTGAACACCTTTTCAAAGACACCATCTTCCTAATGAAGGAACCAGAGAAGCCGGTGGTCACAACCCATGAGCACCACAGACTGGTGGTGGATTTTCCAGAACCTTTGGAAAATGAAAAAAAGCCACTCAGTTGTAGCCTCCCCCATGGCAAGCCTATCCCATATCTCCTTCAACTGGGGGAGCAGGGGGTGGGCTGTGCTTCCAACACATGCAACTAAGATTTCCTGTCCATGGACATAACTTGGGTCATTAGAGCCACGTAGAATCCATGCCTTTATTTCTGCCTCATTCAACTTAAGAACTCATTCCTTTAATGCTGCTTTTTTTTTTTTTTTGGATACAGTAACATCACCTTGTAGCATATTACACATATATTTTTCCCCTAAGAATATCTCACTTTAGAAATCCTCTTAAAACATTGTATCATTCCCTCTCCTGCATGGGCTCAGACCACAAATAAGGGAACCGTGTGTTGAACCAAGACCAAGCGTGATCTGCACGTGCGTGAAAGTATCGGTGTGCAGACCGCTTCCAAAGACAATAAATCAGATTTCCATGGATGAATGGAGGAGATTTGGTAAATATGTTCATTCTACCTGAACACGTTCAATGCTAGTTTCCTCTCCAGGATGACGTCGTGGTGCTGGAGAGGTTAAAACTACGCGCGCGAACTGTATTCCCGGGACTTCGTTTTTAAAGGCTTGGCTTTGGCTGGCTTTCATGCCTTATTCTATCCAGTGCTGGCTTGGTTCAGTCGGTTCGCACTAAAGGGTCTGCATGTAAACTCGGACATCTTTCGCTGTTGCGTTTCATGGGATGACCTCATAGGGGCTGATTGATGAGGTAGGAGAGCTGTGCGCAGCAGCCCAGACCTGACCTCACTGACCAGCCAAGCGGTCCTCGCCTAGCCTGGGAGGGCAGATGCCATTGTACCCTATTTATGTCTGGGGCGCTCAAACTTGGCCTCGGGGGGCCAGTTACAGCTTTGGTGCTGTTTCTAGGGGGTTATGTGTGGATATAGGCCCTTCTCAATTACGGCTACTGAGGCCACACGGATTGATTTTATTTAACACTTTGCCCTCTGATTAGCCCCACCAGACTGGACTCAATATCTCCCTTGTATTCCCAGAGCCCTCCTCTGCTTGGTGTGCTTAGATCGCCAGGTCCTCAGAAAGAGTTGAGTTTTACCCCAAAGAGGAAGGAGCACCTCCCATCTGATCCCCAGGGCCACTGGGCCCCTGGCTCTGAGGGCATGCCCTACACCTCAGTTTCCCATGCTTCACCCCTGTCCCCCAGGGATGAGATGACAGCGCCAAGGGCGCTTTGGAACCAGCCCCTTGGAAGAGCTGTCACCTGCCTTCCCTGCAGCCCCAGGTGAGCTGCCAAAGATGCCAGCGGGCAGAAAAGTCCCGGACATCTGGGGGCTCTTCGATCGAGGAATGTTTTTATTTGTGTGTGTCGGGGGTGTGTGTGCACACGCTCACAGACACAAGACTCCCCACTGCTTTGTAGGGAAATCAAACTCCAGGATCCCCATCCGGTTTGGCGCTCTGCAAACAGGCACTTGCGGCCGCCTGGAGACCACATCAAGGGAGAGAGGGCGGGCGGCCAGGGGCTGGGAGGCGGGCAGTCGAGGTAGGATCTGAAAGCATAAATGTGGGGAAAATCACAGCTTGCCTGGACCTCAAGCTTCAGTCTGGGGTTCGTACATACGACATCATTAGTCACCACCGTGCCGTGGAGTCAAGAACTGGCCCGGTGGAAACGCAGCCCGGGGAACGGGATGCCGCCCAGGGAGCACAGCCCTCAGCCTCCATCGCCGGCTGGGCGATGTCACCCCTGTCACCCCCGCCACCTGCCCCACGGTCCTGCCATTTTGCTGAGTTCCCAAGTTACTCTGCCGCCCGGGACATCATTTGTTTTTCTTTGTTAGGAAGACACACGACATGAGCATTTGCGTGAGGCCATTTGTATCTTTACAACGGAAATAACGGGGCAGGGTGGGGAATGTGTGGGGAGTCAGGACCCCGCTGGCCGGAGAAAGTTTCCCCTGCCGGGATCCCTGATCCCCGGGTCCACGAAGGGGCCTGCCAACTTCCCTCCCGGCTCGCTCTGCCATTTCCCCAGCCTCTGCGTTTCCTCCTGCTGGTTGGGGAGGGGTGGGCGGTGTCTCCAGCAGTCCATCCTGCAGCGCTCCCCCCCAACCCCTGCCCCAGCCCCAACTCCCAGGAAACCCGCACCCCCCTCTTCTATTTGTATTTATTTATATATTTATTTAGTTATTTATTTTGGAAAGGGCCAACTCTTTTATTTTCCTGAAGGTGGCAGTGGAAGAGAAAAAATGACTGCCTTTGAAGATTTAGGAATTTTATGACAAAACAGATGAACAGCAAGCATCCCCCTTGTCCCCGTGTGCCCAGGAGCGCTGACAATGGAAACCACAGCCCCCGCAAAGTGGTGTCCACCCGGGGCCGGCCTCCCCGGGCAGCGGGGGCCCCCGCGCTGGGTGCCCGGCGACTCCGCCAGCCTGCCTGCCTCCTCCTTCTCCCCTCTTAGTCCCTCACCAAGATAATTGAGGATCATAACGCTGGGGAAGGAGCGGCGCGGCTCCCGCGGGCTGTCAGGTATCTGCTCGTGTCTTTATGTCATCCGTCAGCATTGAGCCCCTCTGTCATCTCTCCTCAGCCTTCAGCGCCGCGCTCTCTCATCGTGTTCATTATCTCGGCTCAGACCGGCCCTCCCACCCCCCCCCCGCTACCCCCCCCCACCCCCGGTCCAGTAAATGCATCTTTGTGCAACTCTCAGTCTCCGATTATGAATCGATGATCATGTGGTATAAGAGAGATAGATGGCTTTTAGTTTCATCTTGTCTCCCCTAATTGTAAAATATTAGTTACATTACACTGTGTCTTTTGATTAATGGAACTTATTTGTAGTAGCCTATCTGAACCCTCCCCCTTCTAAAGTCCTCCACTGACTTTTGAGAATTGAGTGATTTCACTTAAAGCAGACAAATAGGCCCTTCAGCGAGGAGATAGCGAGGCTGTGATACTGTGGGCACGACGGGCTCCGAAGACCGAGGGGTGGATTCTGGAGAAAGGCTTCCCGCCGGCCGGGCAAACACTGGGCTGTTAATGCATGCCGGCTCGGGAACTTCTTGCTTTTCTTCATTTCACTCCCTTTTTGGCAGCCCTCGCCCAGCTCGCTGACTTGCAAAACAGGATGTGAAACAAAATTGAATTAAAATTAAATAAATTGCAGATTGCCACATTCCCACATTTGGCTTGCGAGGAGTCAGTCAAATGTGAACTTTGATGAATCCGAGCTCTCGCTGCGCCGGGCTCCCTTCTCGGGCACGGGGCAGCATGTCAAAGGCGCGTTCTGCCGCCCGCGTCTGACCTGCGGAGATGATCGTCCTTTAAGGCAGAATCTATCTTCTTGGGCATTATTTACTTAAATATGTCCGTTGACAAAGTCCTTGCCGTACAAAAGGGAAGTCGGTGGCTAAATCCTTTATTATAAAGAATCGCCGTGTGTCTTTCAGTGGAAATTCAAGGACGTGTTCACTTGCAACCCATCAGCCCAATTAAGAAGGTCTATTTACTGTCCATGTGTATACTGTCTAAATCTCAGGGAGATGGGAAGATTGACTTCATAAACTCAAAAAACGGTACCACAGATTAGGGATTCCAGAATGCATTTGGATAGGGGTGCTTTTAGGACACATGACTTATAAAATGCATGCAGAGACTTGTATCTATTTCTGTAGGATACGCTTCGTATTTTATTCTGACCTTTGGATTTTTATTTTTACTTTTATTTGCATGATTCTTGTAGACACTGACTATTATGTATTTTCTGGGGACATTCTATTTCATTTAATGTCCTAGAGCCAGAAGATTGATTTTATTATGAGTATAGGAAGCTGGTGATGTTTGACTTTATTTTATTTCTTTTTAAGAGCATAACAATGTGTTTGTGGCTGCCAGGAAAAGTGAGGACAACAAAACAACCATGTCTGAGTGTAAAATTCATTCTGAGGATTAGATGCCCAGGAGCATGTCGATTAAAGGTTGAGGGCAGCTCCCAGGCCACTCCAGCCTGCCTCCTGTGTCCCTGTTCTGGTCTGTACGGGGGCCTCGCAGGTCTCTAAGAGAACCAACGTCCATGTTGGCTCTGGGTGGGCAACTCATGGACCCAAATTGCCGCCTCCTATCACCCCAGCCTAGGTTTGGGGTTTTATTTATTTGGTTTTTGTATGTGTTGGAGTCCTGGCTTTGGAAAAAGTGGATGCTGGAGGATTCTTTGTTCTGAGTGTCAAGGGACTTCTTAAAATGTCAGCGGAGTTTGGGCAGTTGTGTCTAATAAACCTCCTTAGGGCTTAGGATGCCCTGTCTCCCAATTTTTATCAGCAGCCTCTCTCCCTGAGTTACGTACATCCATCATATTTTGAGAGTATTTTATGGAATATTCTTACTACAGCGTGAGAATGCATATTGACAATTGTTGGCACTTTCCTATATTCCACGATATGCATTTATCTGTTATGGACCCATAATACCAAATGTGTAGTAAAAAGCTATATCAAAAGGCAGTTATCCTGCGTGCATAAAACGCTCTCACTCAGTCGCTTTAATTTCCTTACTACAGCTTCTGAAACCCCCACTTCATCCTGATGGACTTCAATATTTCATTTAAGGAAAGGATGTTCCTGAGAAGGGGTGACGGTGTTTCTAAGGCTGCAGCAGGGCTGGCTCTCATCTAGGCAAAGCCCTACATGGGGGCTAGGACCAGCACCTAGGACCGGCGCGTGTGTCCTGGCACAGATTCCTGACTGCCCGCCTCCAACTCCCTCCGCTGGAGACTTGTCTGTCCCCGGACATGGGTTGGAGAGAAGGCGGGCACAACCTTTCAGGGACCCAACATTTAGGGTCATAGCAGTGGGCTACGTTGGCACATTCTGCGCTGGGCTCTGTGCTAAACTCTCAGGGCATGTCGCTCCATTGGACCTGGACACTCGATCTGAGCAGGGCGCTAGTGTTAGCCCCTTTGACAGATGAGCAAACCAAGGCTCTGGAGAGAGGCTGGGGTTTGCCCAAGGCCCTGAGACTGTGAAGCACTGAGGTCAGGCCCATCTGTGTCGGAAACCTGAGCTCTTGTTCCTTGCACCTGCCTCCGTGTGTTTGGAGTGACTTTGGGCTCTCACTGAATACTCAGTAGCATCCTGTTGATTTTAAGATTCAATGAGATGGTGATCCATGTCGAGTCCCTGACACATTGGAAGGGCTGAAATGCCGAAAACGTGTGCGTGCGTGTGTGGGAGGGGGGCTGGCGGTGTGAGAGAAACAGAAACCGTTTCCTTCTTGGGGGCAGGGGGTGGGGGGCGGGTGGAGGACTTCTTCATTTCTTTTTTTCCCTTCCCAGTTTTCCAAACTGCTCTTGGAAGGGGAGGGAGTTTGGAAGCTCGGTCGTTTGGGTAAGCTTCGGATTGGCTGTGGTTATTGGGATAATGCCGTTGTCAGATAGCAAATGGAAACCCGGAGAGTCCCTCTGGGGGACAGCCAAGGGCCCTGGGAGCAGTGTGGGTGCCACGCGCGTTTGGAGCCGCAGGCAGGAACCGGGCTCACCGGGCCTCGCGTGACTCCCCGAGACCACTCACCCATATGTGTCCCATAGCATAACGTGTGCAGGAGCCGTCGGCCACTTACGAAGCGGGACACATGTGGAAGAGGAGAACATGATGGTCACACTGGTGAGAAGGAAAGGGAAACGTAGAAAGAGGCACACAGGTTCGTTCCTCAGGGCTGCAAGGAGCAGATCTGGTTTTGTTGCTTGATACCAGGAAGTGAAAAAAAATCTCAACATGGCTTGCCGTTTGGCATCATGTATTTTAAAAAATAAAATAAACATCTGGTTGTTTGAATGCAAGTGAGACTCCCCTCCTTGCTTCCCCGCCCCCCCCCCTAATTTCAGCCAAGCTGTGTGTGTAAACACAGTCTTAATTGATATCAGGTTAGGGGAGTCTGGAAAACAAGCTACAATTCAGAACACTGGGCTGGACCCAGACCTCTGCAGAAATGCAAAAACAGGCGCTCGCTGGCCGACCGCCTACTGTGTGCAAGGGTTTGTCAGACAGGGGCTGGGACCAAACTCCAGCCACACGGGCCACGGTCCTGAGGAGCCCACGGATGGGGAGAAAGAGACCCCGTGCAGGGCCCAGCCCCACCATGGAGTGTGGAGAAGCTGAGCCTGTTGGAGCTGGCAGGGGGCTCCAGGGCGGGGCTTCCCAAAAAGGGACTAGAACCTGGATAATTAAGCTTTGCGACGAATTTGGTAATGAAGCCTGATTTAGTTCCCATTCAGCTCCAGTCTTCCTCTCTGTATAACGATGCGTCTATTTTGAGACTCAGGAAAGAAATGCTTCAATTTGCAAAGTAAATGTTTGTTTGGTTGTTTATTAATAATCATGTAAAGTAATCCACTGGATTCTTTGGTACTAAATGGCTGCCTCTCGGGTCCCATCCTTACGGCAGGATCCTGGGGTCCTCTGGTGGCTCAGAGAAGCGTCTGGAACCGACCACCTGGTTTCCAAAGCCAGCTGCCCCACGTCCTGCTTCGGCCGGCTACACTGCCCGCCGTCATGGGCCTGGCTTTCCCTAATTCGGAAGTGGGAGGACCTACTCCTAGGGCCTTGGGAGGACTCAGGGAGTGGTAGATCCCTGCCCATAACCAGAGGTCCCAGGCGTGAAACAAAGGGGTGAGGGATGTCTGATAAGGAAGCACTCACTTCAGACAAAAACCACACATATATATGGTGTGCATATGATAGTTGGTCCTTTTCTTCCCTTCCATTTAAGTAAATCATTTTAGAAGGAATTTTGTAGCACGAGTAAAAAGATACTGGCTAATTATTACAAGTCATTTATGGCCTGGGGTCAGCAAGAAAGGTAAAGGAATATGTTTTTAGGGGAGTAGGAAGTCCGGAGGTGGGGGGGGGGTAATCCATTTGTGTGTAGTCTAAACGCTTCCTGAACAAAATCTAGAATATCTTCCAAAAGCAGACCAACCAGCTGACCAGCTTGCTGAATAGGCAGGATGTTCGGGATCTCCACATCGCCCGCCCTCCTGGCCTGCCCCCTCCTCTGACACACGTGAAAGGAGACAGACTTTGCATCTGGGCCAGTCGTCCCAAAATGTCTGTGGCCCGGCGTGGGGTGAGGGTAGGGACAGAGGAGAGGGGGGAGCCCACCCTTGCCTGGAACCCAGGATATGTACAATAGGGAGATCCTGATAATAAAAATCTATGTGTCACTGAGACATTCCTCAACTGTTAGCAATCAGTTTTGGGGGTGGGGGGGCGAGGGGGGCCGAGAAATACCAAAAGACATCAAAGAGGGTCTCACTCCCAGCCTCTGCCCCGTTTCAAGGCTCCGTAATTTGGGAAGGTTGTGCGCTAAATAATTTGTGAGCCTCCAAACACGCAGGTTATTGTTTGTGGACAGATGGTGTATCGCGTTTTATCGCTTTTCCTTCTGTGGGTCCTCATATGTGGGACTGATGTGCTTTCTGAAGTCTTTGTCTCCTTCTAAAATCTCTAATCTGAGACAGGCAATCAAGCACAGAGGCAGGGCTTCAGAAGGCATAATCAGAGTTTTAAAAGCAAAGGGGAAGGGTGGGGGGGGGGCGCCAGAAATCCAAGCCCAGTTATGAGGCAGATGTCTGCAGAGAATGGGAGAGGTTATTAGGGTTTTTAAAAGTGGACCCGTGTAAGGGGTCCCGCAGCGCAGAGGGAGAGGCAGAGCCCGCGGTGGCCGCTACCGACACCCGGGAGTTTCCCGGCATCCCCCCCACGGCGGCGTGCAGCCCGGGACCGAGCCCCCTCCTTGCCTCCGGAGCCGGGGGTCTTTGTCTCTGCAGGCGGCCGGCCCCGGCAGGGCCTGGGAGGCCCCATCTTGGAGCGGTGGCCGCCCTTAAGAGTTAAATCATGTTGATATACAGGAAGGAAATGAAATAGACGAACTCACTCCTCTTTTCTTCCTACGGATTTTTCTTTTTTATTCTGAAGATAGAATTACTGTTTGTAAGCATCTGAAAGTCATTAGAGGCCCTGCAGTCTGTCAGGTGCCGACGCAAGGAACTGCTGAAACCAAACGGGGGCCTGCACCGAGGCTGGGAATTTGTCATGTGCTGATGAGCAGTTATAATAATATATGAGCAAATCACAAGCATTCTGCAAATTAATCAAATTTTTTTTCCCCTTCTCCCTTGTCTCTGGGAGAGTGGCTTTGCAGGCAGACGTAGGTGAACCAGTTTTGCTCACAGATGGTCGCTCTGGCATCAGATGGAATTTATATAACAGTAATTCTGATTTCCTGCCAAAGTAGCAGTGAACACACCAGGGAGATTGTAGAAGGCGAGTCATGTGGTTTTGCTGAGGTTGTTGTGGGAAGTTTAAGGGGGGAAATCTCAAATTTTCCTCTTTGCCTTTACTGTTTTTGCCTGAAGGGCCAGAAACGGAACGCCATTCTGCCCTGGGCGAAATCCGTCACATCTTTCCTTGTGACTCGTCTGAAAGTGCTTCGCAGCTGTCGGAGCTGCTGGCGGTGACAGAGCCCCAGGACTCCTGATCCTCGCCGGCACCTTACAAGATTGGAGGGGGGGCAGGTTCACAAGGTGGTCGCCCGGGTGCTGCCGAGAGGGAGGGCCCCGTGTGCGCATTTGCCCTCCCGCTCCCCGTGGCCGGGCGAAACCTACAAGGGCTTTTCTTTTCAAGTGTTTTATTAAATGAAGAGTCTAACAACGCTCACTTTAATTACACACGGGCTCCGTTTATAATGCCTCTGGATTTATTCAAGTAGTTGAAAACGATGGAGCGGGTGATAACTGTGATCATCTCGGTTTAGCGGCTCAGAGACCGGGGAGCGTGCTGGTGTGTAAGTGTGTGTGCGTGTGCGTGTGCGCGTGCGCGTGCGTGCGGCGTGGGTGTTCCCCTGGGTCCCCAGAAGGTCTCCCCGTGCTCAGACACCCCTGACCCCCACCCCACCCAAACCTCGCCCTCTCCCTTTGGAGGCTGTGCCTTACATGGGATGCAGAGGCCCACGGACTGGCTAGCGCACTTTGGGCCCCACACTTTGAGGGACCTGTGCTCACCACGAGGTGCCTTTTCCCAGCGGAGAGGAAAATGATATCAACATGGCGTGTACATTGCCTTATGCAACAAAGTCTTCCTGCTGTGGGTTTTTGCTTTTTCTTCTTCTTCTTCTTCTTCTTCTTCTTCTTTTTTCCTAATGTAAAGCCCTGCCCATTTGTTTTGGTTTACGTGACTACAGAGAAATAAGTGGATTAGACAGAAACTTTAGCATGCTTCATTGCAGCTGGGGGCCGACATCTGTCATTCCTCAGCCATATTCTGGATCATGCCAGCAAGAGAAAGCAAAGTCTGACACCTTTGATTTTAGAGAGAGTCTTTTATAGGGGGGAAAAAAGAGAAGAAAGGAGTAGCATTTCCTTTGTGACTTCATAAGAAAAGCCACCTCTCTTCTAGGCTGCTTTATTTATTTTATTTTATTTTATTTCATTTTTGGCAGGTGACAATGTTAGCGGCAGTGGGAGAGAGCCGAACGTTGGAAAGTTTATGCTTCCGCCTCTCCTTACTTTGTAATTTTCTATTGTTCACTCTACCAATTTGTAGAATTGGGCGTGATAAAAAGTAGCTATTTAAAATATACCCAGTGTGCCCTTCTATATGGATATATACTGTGGGTATGGATTGCGGGTGTCTGACTCCTTTATGAAAAGAGAGATGTGTGATTCTCTCTCACACATAAACTCACATTAATACTAAGCAAGAGCACCGAAATTTTCTGCAATAATTGTGTTCCCGCTACACTCTTTTTGGTGAGATTTTCTGCCGCCCATGTGAGCTCTCCCCCCACCCTGAAACGTACGGCCGCCCCCCCCCCCCCCCCCGCCGAGAAATGTACTAATGTTTTTATGAAGACGAGTGTGGGTAGTGAATTATCCACAGATAACCTTGGATACCAGCTTTTAGTGGCTTGGACGTCTGTTACTGTTTCGGTGTTTGCGTGGGGCCCCTCCCCCCACGTCTGTACTAGTGTGGCACAGTGCATAGCATACCCTTGACACATGCCAAGTTACAATATTGGCCCCCCTCCCATATTTAAATTGTACAATAAAACAGAAACTACAATGAAGCTCTGATGGGTTCGTTTTAAGCGACACACAATGGAGAACAGGAAACCATTGAGCGCACAGAGACCACCCACTTGTTTATTTCACGGGGTGTGTGCAGGAATGCGGCTCATCTGCCCCGAGAAAACCACACAAAGACCTCACCCAGGGCCTGGCCCCGGCCCCAGAGAAGGTGAGGCACAGGGTGTGCTGGGCATGGACACGACAGGACAAAGCAGAGCCCAAGGACGCTGAGGCCCATGGTGCCAGGAGGCGGAGGATGCCAGGAGTGAGGTGGACCCGAGGGTGAACCATGGCCAACCCTGGGGGGTGGGGGAGTGGGGAGCACTGGGACCCCGGTGTGACCGGCTGAGTCTGGGAGGATCTTGCCAGAACTTCTGACTTTTCAAGATAAACTGGAAATCCATGTTTTTGCATGAAATCTCTTTGTTTCCCCTCTTAGTGTTGAGGACAAAAAATAAATATGTGTGTGTCCCCCCAGCTTTGACCTCTGAGCGGAGAGGTGAAAGAGTGTCCGTCCAGGGTCGTGAGGGATCCACAGAGCTGCCCGCTTGGCCACCTGAGCTCTGGGGGCGCTCGGTCAGGTTGGGTGCTGACATTTCAGCATCACACAGGAAGTGGAAATGGCACTGCTGAAGACCAGGGGAAGAGAGGGTGTGGTTCAAGGACGGAGCTCCCCCACAGGCAATGCAGGAAAATGCACAACTGCCCAGTGACCCAAAGTGAGCCAGAAAATGGCCTCGCCCTCCCGCGTCCTCCTTGAGTGTTCAGGATGGGCAGGGGTAGTTGCAGCCTGGATTGGAGTCCCCAGGGGTCTCTAGGACATGGAGCACTTAGATTTTCTTGGGGAAGAGAGAAGCAGGGCAGTGCAGGGCTTCCCAGGTGTGGAGCACAACCCAGGGGGGCTGGTCTGGGGAGGGTCACCTGTCAGGAGGGGTGGCTCCTGCTGGAGAAGGACACCGGTCAGGTTGGAGGGAAGCAAGGTCAGGCTATGTGCACTCCTCACAAGACTGGAAACTGAGGCAAGCCTGTTCAAAATAGGGCTGCCCATGACAAGGTGTCCCCAGGCCCCCATGAAGGCGAGAAAATGGGGCTGGGCACAGGGGTGGCCCACCCAAGGCGGGGGCCCAAGCCCTTCCTAAGTAGCTGCTCAAGGAAAACAACCCCCAGAGCCCCTTACCCAGCCCCTCTCCTGGGCAGAGCCGCTGGAGTTTCCCGTCGCCCCAGAGAAGGGAGAGACCCTCCCACTGGAAGCCATTAGTGGGCAGTGTCTGACGAACACAGTTAGTGCCCAATTGCGAGGAGTCTTTGACGAGTGCCAGTGGGGGCTGTGCCGGCTGGGTCCTCTGAAAGGCTTCTAGGAGGTGCTTCGGTGGGTCTGATTGGGAGGAATCTGGGGGGTGCAGTGGGCACATTCCTGGTGGTGGGTATTAGGTAAGAAGGGGTTGCAAGCTGGAAAACCAGGCTAAGGAGCAGGTTGCTGTGGTAAGAAATAGGGAGTCGCTGAAGGTTTGGTGGCGGGGGGGTGGACACACGTCCAGATGGGATGCGAGGACCGGCTCGCTGTGAGTCGCGCACCTGCTGCCTTTCTGTCTTTCTGGGGTCCTTCTTCTGACCCGAGAGCCCTCGTGGTTGTTCTAGGGTGGGCTGTGGGTCCTAGAGGCGGGTTACAAGCAGTCACTGCTTTTGCTAAACTCCTTAGGTCCTTACTGCCTACCTTGTTGCCAAGGGGACTTTAGATAACTATATCTAGCCCAATATCCCCAAGGAGGGAGGAGATGGGTAGGAAGAGGGTGAAGGAGAGGAGCCCTGCCATCTTCGGCATCTCTCGAGTACCACCTTAATCATTTCGCTTAATATTTTATTAGAGAAAAAAAACAAAAACAAAAACAAAAACCCTCTAGCTTTATTTTAGCAATGCTATCCAACTTTGATTTGCTAGTTTTTTTATTGTTGTTTTGTTTTTGTTGTTTTTGTTTTTGTTTTGTTTTCTAAGGTTGTTAATCGAAATTGCAGTCAATTTGGTTCCAGGCAAAACCACCTGCAGGAGTGCTGTGGTCCAACTCCTGCACCCACCCTCTCCCGGCAATGCCTGGAGAGAAGAGAGTAGCAGGAGGGGGGAGGTTTGCTGTGTGATCTGGGGCAAGCCGGCAGCCCCTCTGTTCCTGGCTCCTGCCTTGCCATGAGAGCAGTGTCCTTTCTCTTTTGTCTCCTTTAGCATCTTCCAGGATGAAATCACTCACCCAGAGACAAACACAGGGCATTGTTAGAGTCTTATTATATTACATATCTAAAAATCTCCAAAAAAAGAAAGGAAGTTCATTGACCCTTTGAAGGTTATTTAATGATAAACATAAATGCTTTCATAAAATCCGGGGAACGATTTAAGATCCTAGATCAATAGTGGCCCGTGAGTGCCCGAGGTCTGCGACGCTTCGGTCTGAGTCTCCTGCCCACCCAGGCAGGCTGGTGGCTCGGCTGAGCCCAGTGCGGAGGCTGCCGGGAGGCAAACAGATCAACACAGTTTAAGGCAACTTCTGCATGGCAGCGGCCAGAGCCTGGGCGTGAAGTTGCCAAGGAAGGGACTACATTGAGGCCCCGGGGAAGGAAGGGCAGGGCGCTCCTGAGTCCCATCCTTCTGGAGCAGGGGGAGGTGGGGTGGGTGCCAAACTGAGAGGATCTGGAAGATTCCTACACCGCCTGTCACACACTTTTTTCTGCAGCTGCCTCCTGGAGCCCAGCCTCCTTTTCTGAGCTCTTCTGCTACCTGAACTTGAATTTGAGCTGGACAGGAGGGTCATGTTCCAGCCCTGCACCCCCCTCCCTACCGGCACTGCAGGCTCTGCAGGGTGCTCCCATGCACCACCCCCCCCCGCCCCCCGCCTCCAGGACAGGTTTCAGTGTCATTCTCAGGTGTGGTCGTCTCCTGATCTGGGCGCTGTGCTGTCACTGTGCCCCTGAAAAATCAACCAAAGTCACCTTTTAAGAAACTTTTTAAATAAAATGTTTATTTTGCTATAGATTTAGAATTACGGAAATGTTGCTTAGATAGTACAGAGAATTCTCCTACTCGTTACTCTCTATTGTCAGCATCTCTCATTAGTAAGGTCCATTTGTTACAATTACTGACCCAATGTGGACACACTATTATGAAGTCAATATTTTATTCAGATTTCCTTTGTCTTTACCTAATGCCCCTTTTCTGTTCCAGGACCCCACCAAGGGGACCACTTTACATCTAGTTGTCACATCTCCCAAGGTGACTCTTGGCTGCGACAGTTTCTCAGGCTTTCCTTATTTTTGATGACCTTGACAGTTTTGAGGAAAGTTTTGTAGAATGTCTCCCACTTCAGATTTCTCATGGTTAGACTTGGGTTGTGGGTTCCTGGACAGAAGAAGTGAGGTGGATTCCCACTGTATCAAATCAGGGCACTGCCATCACTTGGACTGTGGTGACACAGCTAAGGTTCTGTTTCTCAGGTGTCTACCCTGGGAGGTGGGTCTTTTTCCCTCTCTACACTGCACTCTTCCTAGGCGCTTCCCCGGGAAGGAAGTCACCAGCCACCCACAGGAAGGTGCGGGAGTTATAGCCCACCTTCTAAGGGGAAAATTCCATAAGGCCTGTGGAATGCATGGGGGCATTTGTCTGTTCTTCTCCATGTGCTTCCAAATTCAATCATCAAGCCATGCCAATATGACTTGTGGGTGCCTGTTGCTACTTTGAGTTTTAATCTGATACTATGTCATTCACTTTGTTGCTAACATTGTTCCAGCTCTGGCCTTGGGGCTCTACCAGTTGACTCCGAGCTGCTACTTTGACACACACCAGTCAGTGGGTGGTGTTTCCAGCAATTCCTTACTTTCTGGCAAAAGACCCTCCAGGACCATCTTGTCTATTTCCTGTCCAGCCCTGGAATCCGCCATTTCCACAAGCAGCCTGGGGTCCTTTTGTTGAGAATGGTACTAAAACTCAAGTCTGGGTGCTTAATGGGCTTGCTGCCCCTGGAATGTCACGGGTTCTAGGCGCGTTTAGGGGACAGAACAAGGAAAGAAAAGTGTGTCTACTAACCCTTGCACACACTCAGATCTGTGTTATAGATACTGAACTGAACACTAGTTCACACTGACGGATGTCTCCGATCTATTGCTACATGGATCAAAATCTGTTTTTAAAATGTTCTTTGGTAGTGTTTTAGATTAAAACCCAAATCACCAGGAAATTTGAAACCTGAAATTATTTATACTAAGGGTATTCCGAAGTGTTTTAGCATCTTTGATTAGATGGATGAATATTTTTTTGAAAACTGAAAACAAATTATGCACCTGATTAGAACCATTCTTGCCTATTTGGAATTAGGGATATATATATATATATATATATATATATATATATATATACACATAGTGTGCAACTGAGAAGGTAGCTCTTTCTGTTGGCTCACTGTGTGTATATGTATATTTTTACCCATCTCACTGCTTCTGCTGAGCCCATTAACCATGGCTGGAGTCCTGGGCAGGAGCCCTTCCAGTCGGCAGCTGTAGGGCCAGCTGCAGACACTCAGAGAGAGCAGCAGGGAGGGCTGGATGGAGCGCGGACCACCGCCCTGAGGTCTGCCCCACTGGACCATTTGTTGGTCCCCTTCCCCACCCCCCCCACACCCCACCTGGATTCCTCCCAGGTCTGTAGGTTCACTTCGGGTGGGGGGGGGCTGCATCTCTAACATAAACAACTGGCTGTAGATGCCGGGGGTGGGGGGTGGCGTGTGTTTCCTTAACTACCAGCACGCATCCTGCAAATGTCCTTAGTTTCAAGGAATGCAGAGGGTGCTCTCGTTGGGGGGCACTCGAAGGAGCGGCAGTGCTCAGGAGTCCTCTTAGTACCCCTCAGAGGTGGGTTTCCCAAGCCTCCTGGCCCTGTGCATGGGAGCTGGCCCTGAGAGCTGTTCCTCTCCACCTCACCAGCTGGTCCCTTCTAGAAAACAGTTCCATAAAGGGTGGTGGTGGGAGACCCTCTGGGGGTCTGGCAAATACCGCATAATCCTGCGCTCCAAAGAAGGTAGTTCAGAAAGGACAGTGCCAGTGCCTTCAGGTGAGTCAGCCATGGGCTTGCTGCGGGCAGCTTTCTCAGGGTCGAAGTCCACCCAGGGTGCCTTTGGGCTGTGGCCGGGGCTGATCTGGAAGCTATGGCAGCAATTTTCCTCTTCGTTCACCTACGTGCCATCTTCTCCCATCTAGTTCAGTGGACCGTAAAAGGGCCCTGTGTGATCGATCTGAAAGTCTGCCCTGGAGTAAGAGGTGGCTCTGTAGTATGAGGGCCCAGGGGGATGGCCCGTGGCTCTGTGTCTACCCGAGCCCAGGGATCCCACTCCCTACCATTTACACACGTGCCCCTCTTCTGGACCCTCTTCCTTGGGCTGACCATGAACCGTGATTTGGGGGTTTGCCTCTCTCCATTCGTGGATGCCGTTGTTCCAATGTCCGGAACTGTGCCTTTGTCACCATATGTAGACTCTGCCTCTGGCCAAACAGCTCTCGTGTCCTTCCTCCAGAATGCTCTTCCTTTCCCAGGACTCTCTCAGAGCCTGTCCTCTGCGCCGTCCTTCTGACTGGGAATTCGAACTGATTCAAAGCAGCTGGATGTCCTGACCTCGCAAACTCTCGGCCTCTTCCTCCTTCCGCTGCAGTGGGTGTCCGCGATGTCGTGTGGCCAGTTACTCGGGCATTGTGTCAGGCATGCCGAACAGGTGTCCTTCCCATCCTCGTGGCACTAAAAGTCCTATGTTATTCCCACAGCAATCTGCTCGGGGTTATGCATGCAGTAGGTACTCAGCGTGTGCTTGCGGAAGTGGGCTGGGTTCCAGGAGTTGCGTGACGGATGGAAGCTTGGAGTCCTGCGGCTTGATGACAGCCATGTGTGCAGTGTCTGACTTCAGTGGGTGTCTTGAGGTCACAGACGTGGCTGTTGTCCCCAAGGGGGCGTGGCATGTGATGTGTGCAATACCCCCCCCCCACACACACACACATACATTATAGTGCACGCCCTTCCAGGGTGTTCATAGACTCTCTCCTGGAGCATCTTGGGTCCTGACTGAAGACAGCCCTGTGTGGAGAATCTTCCAACAAGTGCTTAGCAGAGAGTGGCAGGAGGGAGTCGAGGTGAGCCTCTGCTGTGAGATAGCCCTGTGGTTGAATTCCTGGTCAGAAATCAGCTAACTCCGTATTCCAGACTTTGGAAAACTATCTATTCTCCCTGAGCCTGATTGTCCTATCTGTAAAACGGGACAATTTCTCTCTAGCACGCCTCCCTACTGGCGACTGTGAGGGCAATGGACACAATTCCTAGAAATGTGCCCGGATGAGTTGTCCCGAGACCAAACATGGGAGGCTGGCCACGGGCTCCCCCTCCCGCTCCTATCTGCCATCCTGCACCAGAAGAGAAGCCATCAGTTTGGAAAGTCTGGAGGCCCCGTGGAGGCCGCCGAGTCTCTGCCCACAAGTGCGGAGCTGTAATTAATGGATGGTCCCCCAAGGGGAGGCATTTTCCTCTCCCCCTTAGGTACAGAGAAAGAGCAGATATTTCCATCGCAGCAAGTAAGAAAAATACCTCGTTTCCCCACTTTTGTTATAAACAATGTACGACTTGCTTTCTCCTCACTCCTCTTGACCCTCCACACTGTATACATATTTATATATTATTCATAGTGGATTAAAAATGAATGTGCTCTTTACCACGGCTCTACGGCGCAGTGACAATACAAATTAACGTATGATGTACTTACTTTTCACATGGCAGTGATGGGAAATGTTGATGGTCTCAAAGTGAGAGGTAGAGAGAGGGGAGTGCAGTGGGGTGGGCAGTGGGGGGCACCCAGGGCCCCAGCTGCAGACAGGGATTGGGGCTGCAGGGTTGGAAAGGCCTCCCCACTTCCCTTCTCCTGCGGAAGGGGGGCCGAGCTCCCCAGTGGGTCCTGTGAGCCTGGCCCCTACCTGGCTCCCTCACTGGGCTTCTCGTCCATCACTGTGACCTGCTCCCAGGCCCTTGCATTGATCCGTGGCTTCCTCTCCCTGCACCTAGGATGGTCAGGTCTGTCCCTCTGTCTGGAGGAGCACTTCTCTCCCTTTCTCTCTCCCTCCCTCCCTTCCTCTCCCCCCTCCCTCCCTTCCTCTCCAGCCTTCCTTCCTTCCTTCCTTCCTTCCTCCCTTTACTCCCTCTCTCCCTCCATTCCTGCCTTCCTTCCTTTCTTTTCTTTCTTTCTCTTTTTCTCTTTCCTTCCTCCTTCCTTCCTTCCTTTATTTAAAAAACACTTGCTGGATATCTGTGATGTGCCAAGCACTATGCTAAATGGTGAGACATGGCAATAACCAAAACCCCCCATAAAACAAACCCCACAGCTCCTGCACCGTGGAGACCCCTGTTTAGTGGAGAAGTTAGACGTAATTGCTTTTGCTCAGCTACTGTTGTTGGAAGCTCTCCACAGATTTTGCCCTGATGGACTTTACCAGGGAGGCTGGGGTTACAGGGCTTCCTTCCCGATGCAGAGGCAGGTGTGCTAGAGGTGACAACCACAGGAATTAAATGAAATAGGGCAGAGAGCATTCCAGATTAGGGAACAAGGAAGGATGGAGCAAAGGTCCTGTGGCAGGAAAGAGTAGGAAGCATTTGGAGAACAGAGAGTCCTGTATGCAGAAGGCAGCAAACTCTGGGGGGATTTGAGGGTGAAGACAGTGGAAGGACCTAGAGGGGCTCACATTCCTCTGGGTTGAGCTCTTAGAAACTCCCAGTCACCTCTACTCTATCACAGCCTACACTGCCTCGAAGCAGTGTGTCTGGTCTAGCCCTCGACTAGATCAGGATCCGCTAGATGGGAAGATGTTTCCGGCATGCGGTCTGACCCAAAGCCCAGCCTCACCTCCCTTTGCTGAACTTCCTCCCAGCAAAATGCAACCATTAACAACTTGTTCCTTTGGAATCTGAAGGTCGTCCAGTTTCCCAAAGCTCCCGTTCAAGGGCAAATGCCCCAAGGACAGACGATGTTGTAAGCTTTCACGGAGGGCCCCCTGAGGCAGAGAGCACCTGCTGAATCAGTACGTTGATGAAGAACAGAGCATAGAGGCCCCTGACCCGGCTTAGACAGGCTTCGAGAAGACAACAATGAGAACAGTAAGCATGACAGTTGACAGACAGCTGACATTTCTATAGCCCTGGATTCCTTCCAGACTTGACACATGATTCCCTCCCATGCTCACAACATCCTATGGTGGGAGGACTAGTATTCCCCCTCCCCCGCCTCTGTTTTCAAGCCGTGGGAACGGAAGCCCCAAGAGATCCCATTCCTCACTCACAGCCAGACACAGAGGAAACTCAAGTTTGGGTTAAGTAGCCTCCCGGCCTCTCAAGGGACGAAACTACGCTTTGAACCCAAGCTCCTGGTCAGACTCATGCTGCCAAGTGCGTGGCAGGAGGACACCTGAGAGCAAAGCAAACATGCCAAGCCAGGAGAGCTCCCCGTCTTCACCTTGGCCAAAGGCCGCCGTGGAGTGCGGGGCTTCTCAGTGAAACTACCCTGGACAGAGGCCACCGTCTCCCTGCTGGTTGTTAATGGGGAAGCTTCTTCTGTCTTTGAACTTGAACCTTACCATCTTCATGCCACCCAGACCCAGGTGCATCGTCTATCTCTCAGGTTACCAAGGTGGCATGGCTGGTTTTCATCCCACTCAAAGGGGATGGATGGAAATTCGCAGAGTTCAAAGCTCACCAAGGGGTAGCCCTGTCACCCTGAGGGCTGCATCAGCCTTTCCTTGGGGAACCGGATGTCCTGCCTCCATCGGGAGGAAGGATTTCCCGCAAGCCCCTCCTCCACCCCAGGCAGGAGTGCAGAAGCTCACAGCAGACTTCCAGGGGCCCCTCCTGCTGCTTCTACTTGCAGATGGGCCCCTTCTTGGTCACAAATATTTGAACACCACCGTGAACTATTCTTGGGAGTTCTCAGATCCGGGGTTTTGTTCTGAAGCCCTTGTTCATGGTCTCTGTCCAAAAGCTAACAGACATCGACATCACTGCATTTGTTCCAGTGTCTGGGGCTTCAAGTGTACAAGTATCATAGAGAAATTTGGAAGGCTTCATCCAGGTTTAGCTGGACTCAGAGACTTACCGGATTTTGAAAGTGCTTTGCATAACAACAGCTTTCTGTTTGGGAGTAAATCTTCCCATCACCCAAAGACAGACCTTTCACTTTAATTTGATCCTGGGGAGAACACACAACCTTCTTTTGGACCTTTCAGCAAGCCACTCAGAAGGGCGTGTGTGTGTGTGTGTGTGTGTGTGTGTGTGTGTGTGTGTGTATCCTATCAGCACACATGGCAATCATGGTTCTTGTAAAGATTTCATAGAATTAGGGTGTCTGAGTACTTTAGATCTGCTGGAAATTTGTTGTAAATTCAAACCGTCCAGTTTCACTCTATCTTAACGTGCTCATCTTGCCGTATCTCCAAAAGGAGGATAACATACAAAATTATAGGTAAAGGACTACGGAGGGTTTCAGGATCTCAGGTGTTCACGACCGTCAGGAACTACCATCATTACTGACAGCGCTTCTACCTACAAGGTATATTGCAAGATCGGGATTGATGATGATCCCAATATTGTACAGACTTCCTCCTACAAATATACACATGCAGTGTTCTTGACAGCTGGGCAAGAACAGTGGAAGAACAGAAGAGTCATTTTGAATCCTGGGGACCTGAGGTGGGTTCATTAAATAAGACCACCGTTCGGCCATCTTGCCCCCTACTTGGGCTAGACTCTTTGGACCACGGTACCAAGAGTTCTGCTTTTATTTATTTATTTTTTTTAATTTTCATTTATTTATTATTCAGAGTTCTTAACTCCAGAGACTTTTCAGAGTGTGGTGATCGTGTCCGTCAGTGACTTACGGCCATATGATACATAAATTGGTGAACCACGGTAATCAGCACGGTGAGCGGTCACGTTGCTGCCCGTGGCAGCACACCAGAAGATGACGTCGATCCCTGAGAAGATATTTCTAGAAACCTTCAAAACCTTTCTTAGGCTTCCTGAGAACTGGTGTCTCAGTTCTTCTCAGGTCCTTTGGATGACCTTCAGCGAGTTCTTCCGTCATTATTGGATGACCTTCAATTAGTTCTTACATCTTTAGCTATAGATTTGGGCCATCTTTTCTCAAGAATTATTCCAGCAGGGTACCATGAATCCTCTCTCACCGATCCTGGGTTAGTAATTTCATGTCTACAGGGGTGAACAACCTCTTGACTTGAGTGGTTGAGTCTTGGAATCCACTTGAAACTCATTGCCCCTCACCGGCACCCAGATTCCTCCCTTTCGTCCATGCCCTAACTCTGACATGATAAAGAATAGGGCCGCGTAACATTCTTTGTTAAACTCTTAAATCCGTGTTAGAAGTAGGAGGTTCAGCTCTCCTTCCCCGCAAGCACATGGCCTTCCCTGTCATCTGTGGGCGAAGCGACCGAGCCTGAAGGGTGGTACCAGGTAGCAGGAAGGCAGGCAGGGGAATGACGCTGGTGAGTCCTTCTCTCACTTGATCCTCAGGTCCAGGCCCCTCCCGACGAGTGGCGGGGTTCTTGCTACAGTAGGCTCCACAGAAGGGACAACAGCAAGTATACTTTCCTTGGGTTTCGTTTCTTCTTCACTCCAAAGTCCATACATTTGCAAATTGGCTTTTGGCAAGTGGGAGAGTTGATCAAATTCAGCCTTGTGTTAGACGCAACAATGGAAGCAAAAGACGCAGAAACGCTATCTGAACATTTAGAATACCTTCCAGAAAAGGAAAGGTTGAAGGAATAAGATAATGATTCAACACCACACACAGTTCATGCCTGCTCGCCCTGTGCCAGGAAGCAGTTCCGGCCAGGAGCCCACCGCTGCTCAGCGGGGAACTGATACACAGTGGCCCACAAAAGTGGCGTCCCAGTTGGGCAGAGCCTCAAAAGAAGAGAGGGCATGGAAATGGTATTTCAGGGAGATGGTCACACAGCAAGCATGTGGAGACATGCTTGAGGAATGAAACCTCCTTGCAGACACCACCGATGGTTTGGTTCAGTGTGGTTGGAGGGAGGAGGCTCCAGAGAAGCCTGGAGAGGTGGCTGGGACTGGACTTGGAGGTCCCAGGGATTTCTCAGACAGTCGGTGGCCATCCCAACCTTAAGGCAAGGAAATCACAGTGAAGCTCCTACGTTTGGAGCCCACTCTGGTATTTCTGGGGAGGCTGGGCAGCAGGTGGGACACCCGGGAAACACGAAACCCTCCTGCGGGCCACCATGTTCATGGGCTGGGCAAGAGTTGGGACACACTGGACCGGCCTCTGAGCGGGGTCAGGCAAGAGGAAGATTCAGTAGATAGGCGAGGTTCGTCCTTGCAGACCCGTTGGCTAAGGAGAGTGCTCACTCCACAAACCCACTAAGAGGGAAGGAAGAATGGAGCCCCGTGCGCCCTATGAAGTGACAGTGACCTTCAGCCCCAAATGTTTGGTTGGCCTCCAGTGTTGCAGGAACAAGACTGTTTTGCTAACTACTTAATAGGACTTCTGCTATGACTGTTCTGGAAAAAGTGCAGAGTACGATGTTTGGATGTTTCCTGGCATAAACGGTTGGGCCCATTTATTTACTCATTTGTTTTTCTGAGCAAATGAAACCCAGTCCTGAGCCCTGACCCCTCTGGGTGCTGGGTGGGACGGCACTGACGGGCTTCCAGGAATGGCCCTTCAACGGCTTCTGAGCATCAGGGGGGAATGCAGTTGTTCCCCTGGAACTTCCCAAGCCAGATGCTTTCCTGGTGGCTCAAGATGGCAGAAACGCGTGCACTTCTGCAGGGCAGCAGACCCGAAGCCTCAACCATGGGGGACTGTGAGGATTGCCACAAGAACCCGCCTTCTGCCCTGATCGAGAGCCTGTTGAGAAACAGTTGAGGTCAAGGGTTACTATTCAAAACCTAAACTTCTTTAAAACCGCACTGGCCTTGGCCGTTTGGAGATTGTGGGTCCCGCCAGACATGTTCTACCGTCTCCTCTTGAAATGCTGAGGTTCTGGAAATTCCAAGAGCTTAGACTTCTAGCTCCGCCCCCGAGACACCTGGTTCTCTTAGCCCACTGCAAACACACACTCCCTCTCCCACGTGTCATGCTCCGCTTGCTTCTCTGTAAAGAGTTGATGAGGGGGTAAGAGAGTGAACTGGCTTAGTGCTGAGACCTGAGTCAGGATCCCAGGCGGAGGGAGTTATGGCTTTTTGTGTGTGTAGAACGGGAATCAGCAAAGCACGGTCCAGGGGCCAAATCCCTCTCCTATTTTCGTACAGTCTGGCAGCTGAGGATGGTTTCTACAATTCAAATGGTTGGGGGAGGGTGGACAAGGAAGACTAATTATTTCATCTCTCAGGGAAAGCGTACAAAATTCAAATTTCAGTATCTAAAAAGAAGTTTTGAATTTCATCACTACAACGTTGGAAATTTATTTCTTCTCTTGTCATAGAGGTACCTAACATAATACCTTTGATTTTGTGTCTTGGCATGCAAAGCCTGAAATACTGGCTATCTAACGTTTCACAGAAAAAGAAACCAGGTGTCGGGAACATTGTCTTCTGTCACCAGCAAAGCCTGTATTAAAACTGTTCCCAAGATGGGAAGATCTTACATATTCCCAGCCAAGTTATCATTTGTCGGTAATTTACTAATTCTCCAAGTAACTTACTGTTTGTCCAAATACACTGGCTACTTTTCTGCCCTCTGCTAATTTGATGTTTGCCAAGGAAGCACAGTCATACTATTGATACTATTGGTAGTAATGATGATGTCCTCTGAGCCGTGGGGGCTGCGTGGGGGGCAAGCAGCAGAGCTGACCTGCCACTCTTTATGTCCGCAGGTCACAGGCCTTTTCAGTGCCGATACTGTCCCTACAGTGCCTCTCAGAAGGGGAACCTGAAGACCCACGTCCTCTGCGTCCATCGTATGCCTTTTGACAACAGTCAGTACCCTGACCGCCGGTTCAAACGCTCCAGAGTCGACTCGGAGGCTTCTGGGAATTTCGAAGACCCCACAGCTGTCAAGGCGGGGAGCTCAGCAGAGCTAACAGAGGAGGGCTGCAAAGCCCAGGAGGAGCGTAACTGAGCAAACTGACCTGTATATTGCAATATTATTTTACACAGTTTTAAGATTATGCATCTGGTAAAAGAGTTTGCTAACGGCATTCCAAGGGGAAAAAAGAAAAATCATGTACAACCCCCCCACTAGTGTATAGAACATTTAAAAAATTTAAAAAGATATCTATATATATATATATAAAAAAAAAAACACAAAAACACACTCAAAAAAAAAAAAAAAACCCCACAGAAACAAGTCCCCAGCCCTTGAAAATGGCTGCTAAACTGTTACCCGGCAACAAGTACTTCTAAACAATGCAGGTGGAAGACGAGTGATTTCCGAAAGGCTTGGTGTCCTCCAAGCCGGAGAAAGCTGGGGGGCCCTTCCAAACTCTGAAATCGTCTTTGTCCCCCAGTCATGCTCTTAACTGAAAAATGATACCATCTAAATGATTTAGTGTTGCCTTGAAGATGGAGGGGTTGTGTTTTCATTGTTGAAAACACCTCTATAATCTGCCACCAGCTGCTGCCATCTCCCCCCCCCACCCCAACCCCTAATGAGAAGTGCTGAGAGGCAGCCGCTGGTGCCAGTCAGGCTGGAGCGGTCACTGCAGAGAAAATCAATTCACGTGGTGTCCCAACTGCACTCGCAGAGAAATCCTAGCCCGCCGCGCCCACGGCTGCTGCCCCCGGCTGCGGAGGATTGCCATTTCACACGTGCATTTAAAACAAAACAAAACAAAACAAAAATACACACACACACAGCCAAATGAATCCATGGTCAGGAATTATCTGCAGACAGATGCCCATTGCAGGTTTGATGAGTAATTCCTTTTTTTTTTTTTTTTAGATCAAATTGCAGTATTGAGGGAAATGTTTTTTTTTCCTCCGTTGTCTTTTTTTTTTTTTTTTTTTTTCGGATGAAAAAGAAGTTGCTACTAAAAAAAAATTAGATTGGGGTACATGATTTAAAATGTTTTTGAGGAAAACTAGCCAACTCTACCCACAGAAGGTGCTGGTGAGAAATGGAAATTCATGTCATAATAGAAAGATGGTTTTTTTTTTATTACGGTTTTTTAAAATTTTACTTGAATGAAGGCTGCTCTGGTCCTTATTATCAGCTTTGTTTAAATGTGTTCGTTTTTGTAAGTATCGCAGACATGAAGCAAGATTTTTTCTCTGACAAGCTCTTAGGAAATAGCTTGTATTAAAAACACAAATCTAAACATCCTGCTCTCTATCGCTAATGAAGAAAACTGTTCGAGTTCAAATGTCTGTTTTTGTAAAACAAATGTGTTCTATATTTTTGTAGATTTTAGATTTTTTACTGATTGGATACTCCAAATTTATTGAGTTCTGCACCACCCAGAGGGAGATTTTGGGGGCCAATAATGAAATACTTAACTCATTAAAAAAAAAAACAAAAACAAAAACAAAACAAAATAAAACAAAAAAACGAAGAAGAAGAGTCAAGGGTTTATTCTTGAATCTGCTAGAATGGTGTCTAAGTTCAGCCTCTTAACATACTTCCTTTGAGTGACACGAAATTGGTGCTGTTGCTTGTGATGGTAGAGATGTATTGAAGTATTAACTTTTAAAACGAAATCATTCAGACTTAAAAAAAAAAAAAACAACAAAAACAAATAAACAAAAAAAAAAAAAAACAGTCGATATTTCCTTGCAGGCTGGGAGCACAGAATAAAACCCCAGGGCCTTAAAACTTCAGCTCTGCCTACAGCAGTTTACAAAAATTCTAAACTGCAATCAATGTAAATAAAATGCTTAGCGCTATCCTGAGACCAGAAGGGATCTCAGGCTAATAAGGGATCGGGTTTGCATATGCGGTCCAGAGGGCGTCGCCCACCCCGAGGTTTCAGTGCAAATGAGGTCGCTGTGCAGCGTGGACCCATCTGGCATAGAGCAAGCCGCTTTCTCGTTTTTCTAGACTAGTTCTCACTGCCTTACTTAAATCGAGTTTATCAACTTAATGCAACTGTTTCTATGATCCTAGAGGAAGGACTGAAATGTTACTGAAAACTTTCTGACTGTAGTGAGCTTTAGGATTTTAACTGCACTACTGTGTTTGGTGACTGTGTCAGTCGCTTGCTTTCTGTGTGTTTGCCCCGCCTTTGGTATCTTAGCAAAGAAAAATATTAAAAAAACAAAAAAACAAAAAAAGGAGAAAAAAAAAGGAAAAAGAAAAAAAAAACAAGAGGAAAAAAAAAGTGGGAAAAAAAATGAGAGCCACATTCCATTTCTAGCACTTTGGAAGCTCTTTTGGTATTCTTTTTGTGTCTTCTGAGCATCTTCAGATGCGACAGGCAATAATTCTGTTTGTGACACTGGGAACATCCCCTCTTCTTTGTGGCGTGTGTGTTGATTCCATTTTGTCCAGTGCTACCGTCCTTATTTCCCCCTCTGACACAAGCCTTCTCTCCAGAACATTTGTAACTTGTAATACAAACAAGTGACAGCCGCAGTGATACGCAGTGTCAGTTTCTGAATGTCTCCAGGCCCTCATATCTAAACATGTCAAGTTTTTTCCCCTGTAACTTCTGTAGTCTGTGATGCTGGTCATAATACTGTCTACATTCCTACACAAAGAAAAAAAAAATCTATCTTGGAGTAAATCTGAGATCAATAGAGTAGAGGATTTTGTTGCTATGCTTGTAACAAGTAGAAAACTTTGTATTTAAAGTTTATTCTTGGTCATTATTTATTATTATAATACATCAGTTGACAGAACTTTATTCTGGTATAGAAAGTATTAAAAGTTGTTTTTTCAGCAATGACTGTTTTCTTTCTGCTGTTAGAATAAAATGTCTTTGAAGCAGTCCAGTTTTATCCAGTGTTTTATGCAATAAAACCTCTACCTCTGGAAAAAAAAAATCTTTTCCTATTCACTTATGTTTCTTAGGAAGAGTGAAACATATTTTTCCATCTTCGCCAGACTTCTGGAAGGCTTGGTCAAAACCCCACTTACTAAAAAAAAAAAAAGCTCTGCCTTATTCTGGGGGGGAATAGTCCCCACAGCCTTGTGCTTTTTTAAGTCCCGTGAATATCCCTGTGCAGTTTAAACAACGTGAGTGCATACGTGAGTGTGTGCGCACACCCACGTGCATGTGTGAGCTATGTTTCTTCAAAGGCTGCAGACATCGGTTTCAGAAAAGTAAAACCGTATGATCTTCCCATTACAGCAATTATCTAAGACACCGAAAGCTTTGGGATCTACTACTCCCCTTTACTTGTAGAAAGTTGTTTAAAAAAATCATTAAATGCAAGAAGTCTTTTACAGAGGATAATCTGAATTCTTCCTCAGGAAGAAAAGGAAAAGAAAGGAAAACAATAAAGTCTAGGGTATCAGGGCTGCCGATAAACAGCCCTCTGACATGGACCTGAGAGGGTTTGAAGTGTGTTCCCCACACTTGATGTGCACAGTTGCTTTTTGATTTGTTTTTTGTTACTCTTGGTTTGGTTTCAAAACCAGGCTTGCACAGTGCAGCCTGTAACTGTATGGAGGACCCAAGGAGATGTTGCAAGCAAAAGCACCCACCCACATTGTATAGGAATTTGTAAATCCCCGTATTTCTTTCAGGATGCCAGACTACTGCTACATCCAGAGGGATGGGAGCAGGTGGCTGGAATGGAGTTTTGAGCAGCCCCGACTGCTGGTTGTTACAACAGCAAAGGTGAGTCTCGAAGTTTCAGTGGGGGGTTGGGCAGGGACTCCGCCAGGGAGGGAAGGTTATAACGCCACATATGTACGTGTTGGATCCCAAACCAAAATGCCTCCGGGGACCAGACAAGAACCTGCAGTGGTGAGAACAGGAGAGTAGGAACAGAGGTTCTGGGGTTGGATGCCCTCAGCCACTGCTTTGTCATATCCGTGAGGAATGTGGTATCAGGTTTTTGGAATTTTCCAGAGACACGGAACACCTGTTTTTACATGATGGTTCAAAATGTGTTTTCAAAACTTGCATAATAAATAGACGAACAAAACGTGGTCTATCCATAGAAGGGAATATTATTCTGCCATCAAAAGGAATGGGGCACCATGGACGAACTTTAAAAATATGGACCAACTTCGAAAACATTCTGTTGTTTGAAAGAGGCCAGTTATGCAAAAGCACATATTATATCACTTTTAGGAAATGTCTAGAATGTCCAGAATAGGCGGGAGGACAGGTTGCAGGGTTGGGGTAGGAGACGATGGGGAGTGACTGTGCACAGGTTCAAGGTTTCTTTTTGGAGTGATAAAAATGCTCTACAATTAGCTAGTAATGGTGGTTACCCACGTCTGAATGTACTAAAAACCACTGAATTGTATACTTTAAAAAGGTGAATTTTATGGTATGTGAATTATCTCTCAATAAGGCTGTTATAAAATAAAAATAAAACTGGAAGAAGGCCTTTCTGAGAAACATCAATATATATTTCCATCAAAATGTTTTGAGCTCTCTGCAATCATAGACGATCATCAGATTACCACACTGTAGACAATTACAAAATAGGGGGTGTGCAGACTTAAATTTGAACCCTAGCTCTACTATTTACTGGCTGCTTGATCTTGAATGTTGTAACCGTTCTGAGTTCACTGGTCATGTCTGCAAAATGATTGAATTAAATGCAATAAAGTAGGGAAGATCATACGTAGGTTTTGTAAATTTTAAATTGCACTATTGTGGCGTAATAAGTTATGGATAAATTTGGGATCAATTGCACATCCACAAAACACTGTACGTTAAACTCCCGTGTTTGGGGAAAGGCTCCCCGGTGGTCAGGATTCCTCCACACCCACCCCCTTCAGACAAGACAGTCCTGGAGAAATGTCTTAAGCTCTCTGTTTTCCTCGTTAAAAAAAAAAAAAATCACAATATGAGCAACTTTCTTGCCATTTTCCGAGTACTGAAGAATAGCTAGGAGAGCATAGTGTGGGATGTAGCAAGAGAATTGGTCTTGGGGTTCGATGCTATTCCATTCACTAGTTCAGTAAAATTTACAGAAGACCTCCTGTGTGCCAGGCATCAGGCACAGGCTGGAGAGACAGTGATAGGTCAGGGATCATGGCCACACATCACTGAGAAAACAGACTTCAGCCTGTTAATCACACAAGCAAACGCAGAGTGTCTGGAAGAGGAGATTCAAAGATGACATGGATTTTTCCATGTCAGGGAGGACTTCTTAAAGCAGTGACAATGACCTGAGGCAGGAACTCATGCGTGCCGGGTCCAGGAACAGCATGTGTGAATGTCCAGCCCCGCGTGGATGGGGCTCTGAACTCCGGTCTCTACCTCTTGGTAGCTGTGTGATCCTGGCAGATCATTCCGGTTCCCCAAATCTGCTTCTTTATCTGTAAAGTGGAAAATGGCTAACAACAGGCTCTTTGTGTGGTTAAATGAGATAGTATGTGTGCTTAGAGAGCTCTGCAGAGAACCAGCCAGGGACCTCCAGGTTCCAAGGACTGTCATTAAAAACCACAACAGCAGGAGCCCACTTAACATTGAAAGACAGTGCGTTCTGCAGCCTGAATGAGTTGATGTAGAAGCATGCAAATGACTTCCAACAGATTTACAGGATCCCAGAGAACTGGCAAGTTATCTCTCATGCCTGCCCAGAGGCCTGCGCTCCCTGGGAAGGAGTGGCTGGGAGTCTTCTACACCCAATTCAGGGTCTTCGTATGGCCCCATTCATCCCTCTGTGGAGCGGCTTGACCAAGCCAGACAGTCGTACCATTTGCTGGAGGAGTCTACATCAGGTGACAAATATCCTGGGTCTCCCAGGACAGGGGAATTTCAGTGCTAAAGCCAGGCCTGTTCTGGACAAACCCCAATGACTGGTCGCCCCAGGACGAAGCCCATTTTTGCTGCGGGTAACCTGGGAGGTCAAGGGGAGGCCCCTGATGGGGGTGGGGGAGCCGAAGGGCTCAAAGCAGGGGTTTGGTTACTCAAGCCTTGGGTTCAAGCCTTCCCTACCACAACCCCTTTGCTGTAAGGAGGAAAGTGACAAGGCTCACACAGTACGTGACACAGCACCAAGCACAGGGTCATCATCTTACCCATTCTTGCCGAGTGGCTGAACCAACATTGGTTCCTACTTCCCGCTGGGTGGGGGGAATGGCTCACGCGTGAATTTCTCCTCCCGCAGCCAGGAGCTACTGAGCGGCGGATACTCGGAGCTCAGGTACTATTTTGTGCTGAAACTTTTATAAAGCTAACCCCGCTGTCTCTTGTAGTTTGGGATTTGCGCACTTCCCCTCTCTGTTTAACATCTGTATTGTAACAGTAGATTATGAAAACCTCACCTGGTGTATTGTAAGCACGATCCCAAGGAAATTAGTGTTAAATATTGTGATCTTCTTTTCAAGATAGAAGGGCTGGGCACGTTCCATCGAACTAGAGGTATGTTTCCATGGGGAAGGGAAAAAAATTCGGAGTGTAATGCAATATTAAAAATGTCGCCCAGCTGAGCTTTCCATGTAGGGGCTTGTGTGGAGTTTTAATCTCTTCACCTGTTGGTGTTAAGAGAAAAGAGGGAGACCTAGAGGGAGGGAGGGAGGGGGGAGGTAGACAGGGAGGGAGAGGAAGGGCTTATGTGAACAGGGAAACCACAAGCAAAGAGGAGGGGGAAAATTTAAATGATCCCAGACCGAACTGTTTTGCTGTTAATACAGAAATACAGTGCAAGACACATTTAATGGGCTCTATTTTTTATTATACTATGCTGAATAATTAAGTTTGAGGCTAAGTGTCACATGGATTTATCTTTTAATTAAAAAAGCATGGTTCACGCATATTTGAGTGGTAGTCCAAATAAATGCAGTATAGAAATTTATGTTTGTTTATCTAGGTGTTAATTACCTAGAGATTGTTCTGGATTCCTTCTTTTTATAAAGTGTCATAGGCTCGTGTCAGAACGAATAAAGCTTGCCCATGGAACCTTATCAATTTGCTAACTATAGAGCCGGTCTGACCTGAAGGGGGGCCGGGGAAAACTTTGGGTGGGGATTTTATGTATACACACGCCCACATTCAACCCACACCAAATAAAACAGTCGTTTTAGAAAATATTTCGAGGACATAAAGGCACAAATATATCTTCGTTGTTTTATAGCCTCTTGTCCACAGCTATTTATAAAACATGTGATTATTTATGCTTTGGGTTATGAGAAGTTGGGCTAGAAGAGGGCGCGAAGGAGGCTCCATCAATCCGGGCACCTACCTGAACACCGGAGAGGTGGAGGCAGGGTTTCCCCAGTCGAAAAGGGGCCGAACGGGAAGTTGGCTGCTGCGCCTTGAATACAACCTAACAACCTCCTGGCTGCTCCCAGAAAAGGCAGCCGGTGGGAGAGGGAGGGAGAGCGACGTGGAGGGTTAGAGGTCCCATTTTTTAAAAATCAAGGATGCACACCGCGAAAGTCAAACCAGAAGCCCCCGCAAGTTGCCCATCACACCTGGGGTCAGCCCCTGCCTTTTTCTTTGTTTACAAAGTGATTTTTTGGTGGCACGTTCAGTCAAATGGCTTGGAAGGAACTAACGGCTTTGGTCAAAAGGTTAGACTTCAAAGACAGAGATTTTCCAAGGGCAGGAAGAATCCCAAACCTGGTTTAGGAATGTCTATATGGGGTGTGCTCCTTTGTTCCGGAGGGAGGTCGGTTTTCCTGCCTTTTCTGCAGCGCCTGGCCTCTTTCTCCGGCGCACCACGCCTCCATTTTTGGCTGTCAGATCACTAGAAAATCAATAAAAGTAACTGCAGGTCCCGAGGGGCTCCCCCAGGCTGGCTGGGCCTTCTCCCCAGGGGTGCAGGGAGAGCACGAGGGGGGAGACCGGGACCGGCCCCCTCTGCGCTTCCATCCTGCCGGAGCCGGGGGGGGGGTGGGGTGGGGGGGACATCGGGAACCCCCAAACAGCAAAGCAGCCCTACGGAAGCTCTCTCCGCTGGGTAGGGTTTCATTTTCAAATTTTGCTTCCTTCCCCTGGGGGACTGGCGGCCCACAGGTCAGTTGGCGGCGCGCCTGGAGAGGTGCACCCGGCGGGCACGGAGCGGGGCGCGGCGCCAGGCGGGGGCGCCCGGGGCCTTCGTGTCGCCGAGGGTGCGGGGCGGGTCGCCTAGGCGCAGACCGCTGCACCCGGCCTCTGAGCCAGCCCCACGGTCCCCGGGGATCACAAGGATCAGGGCAACAGACGGAGGTGGCCAGAGGGGAGAAGGCCCCCTCCTCAAGGCGGGGCCAGTCCCGGAGGGCTGGTCTTCTGGGAAGGAAGGGGACAAATGCGCCCCTGAGCAGCTCTGCGTGGAGTGGGGCCCCGCGGAGGGCGCGCGAGTGCTGCGGCGCCCACGGAGAACCCCATCACCACGCAGAGGGATCAATGCCTCGTACCTTTTAAATTATTGACACTTAGACACGATTTTCCTCCCAAATCGCTGCCCATTTCCTCCCTGGAACATTGCTCTTATCAACAATTGGGCCCCAGCAGTACTGGGGTGGAGTGGGGGTGCTGCTTGGAGGGATGCGGGAGCGGGTCCCTCGTTTGTGCCTGAGCCCCAGGTGCTGGGGACACAGGGGAGGACAGCAGAGGAGGTCCCTTGCCCAGTCCCCGACTCCTACCCCCAGCCACTGAGTCAGACAAACCAGGTGATTTTTTGGCAGGTCAGGTGGGGAGCCCCTCTAGATCAGCGGTAGGAGAGTCCCTTAACACCAGATCTCTCCGGGGAGGAGTCCCTGGGTGCCTGCCGGTGCCACAAGCCTTATGAAAGGAGGGCCCCGGATGGAGACGATGGGGAGTGTGGTGTTTGAAGGCCCTTGTTTAGAGGTGGTAGAAGAGGGCCCTTGCAAGGCTGTAAGGTCCTGGACATGGGTCTGGAATGACATGGAAGATCCATGTGTCCAGAAATAATAAAATTTTTAAAGTGACTTTTCAGGTGAAATTTACATAACATGAAATGAATCATTTTTAAGTGTACAGTTCAGTGGCGTTTAGTACATTCACGATGCTGTGCAACCACCGACTACGTTCCGGTCCCAAACTTGTTCCTTACCCTGAAGGAAAACCCAATTCATGAAGCAGGCATACTCTGTTCTCCGACTCCCAGACTCTGCAACCACCGGTCTGCTTTCTGTCTCCATGGATTTGCCAGCTCTGGACATTTCATACAAATGGAACCATACAATATGTGGACTTTTGTGTCTGACGTCTTCCACTTGGTATCGTGTTTTTTGGAAGTCCATCCACATCATAAGTCAGTGTGGTGTTCCTTTCCATGACTGAATAATATGCCACTGCATGTTCATTCCACGTTTTGTTTTCCCATTCACCTGCTGATTGCTTTTGTCTCTTGGCTGCCTCAAGTAAAAATGGCGCTATGAATATTTGAGTGCCTGCTTTCGATTATTTGGGGTGTATCACCTCGGAGTGGAATTATGGGGTCGGTGGGTAATTCTATGTTTAAAGATTTTGAGGAACCACAAAGCTCTATGAGCTCTGTATTCAACAAATCAGTTCATGTCACCACATTGACTAAAACCCTCTAATGTCTTCCCTTACATTAGAATAAAATCTGTACTCCTTACTATGGCCTTCAAGGCTCTATACGATTTGATCTTGCTAGTCTCTCTAATTTCATCTTCTACCTTCTGCCTCAACACTCCCTCTCTCTAGCCAAAATGGTTTTTTGGTACCTTACAAGGACCAAACCTGTTCCTGCCACTGGGCCTTTGCACTTGCTCTTCCCTCTTGACCTTTCTGTCTTGAGCATTTCCCCCTTCTTAGGTTTCAATTCCAATGTCCCTCCTGGGAAACTTCGTGTCATCATGGGACCCATGCATTCACAGTCCATCATCCTGTGTCTACCTTTCTTGCGGTAGTAATTAAACTATTCACCAAAAATGCCTTGTTTACCCGTTGGTTTACCTGCTTATGGTCCACCTTCCTTACTGGAATAGAATTTCCATGAGATCAGAGACAGACATTGCCTGGTACAGAGTAAGACCTCAAATAAATACTTACCAAAGAGATAAAAATTCCCAGTCCAATTACCTTTGATAAAAATCACCAGGGTATTGTGGAAATTTCGTTAGTTATTAAAAAAAAAATCCCTCAGTAGCCTCCAGAAATGAGGCTCTAAAACAAAGAAGAATACGGACTAACTCAGAGGCAGAGCAGCAGGGTTCTTGAGAACCGGGTGTGGTCTTCTTTGCATGGACCAGCTCCCCAGACTCCACAGAAGGGCTCACAGCTGTCAAGTGGGAAGCAGCAGTCTGGAGACTTGGATCCAAGTCCAATCCTGCTAACCTGGACCATGCCTTTACCACTCTGAGCCTCAGTTTCCCCATCTGTAAAAGGGGCTGCTGACATCGGCCATAAAGCTTGCTGTGAGCAACACATGAGATCATGGGGAAGGCTTTTGCAAATGGAAATGCGACACACGTCAATTATCCCCGCAACCATTAATAGGGAGAAATATGTGTGCCCTGCCCATGCCAAGGTGTGGGGTGGGGAGGACAGAGCCAGGCAGCCTGGTCAGCATCTGCTGCAGCCACCCCAGTTCCCTCACCCGCCCCGGTGACCCTGGCCACACTCATGCCGGTGACCCTGGGGTCAACACCTCTTCTTAATGCCTTCCATTTCTCAGTTTGCTGACTGGGGTGATTTTCAGTGAGGGCCACATAAATACATCAAAAATAATTCACGATGAAGAGGAACGCTTCTGGAATGGATGATGGCACCAGGAATTAAACGCTTTATAGGGCCGAACGTAAATTATTTTAATGCATGTAATAGATCCGCCCAGGGAGACTCGAGCCCCTCTAGGTCATGCCTCCGTGCCCCCAGGGCCCAGAGGGTGGTGGGAGCAGGTGGCTGGGAGCCTGCTCTGCTGGGGCGTGAATCATTGCCCTCTCCAAAGACCAATTCCCCCAGCACTTAGGTCCTCCCAACCTGAGGAAAGAATGGGAGGTTTCCTTGTCTGGCCAGGCAGAGCCAGGAGCCAGGGGACAGATGGGGTGGCGTGAGAGCATTTGTTAGCAATGACGACGGCCTGACCTGCACCCTGCCTTCCATTCATTGTCTCCTCCTCTCGAGGGGGGTGAGGAACGCTGCTGTATGGCACCAGGCATTTAAAATATTTTGTCTTCCTTGAAAATGTTGGACGGCGGGACTGATACTCCAGTTCAGGTCATCAACCAACATTTTACATTCACACTTGTCGCCTGTTCCTGCAGGAAGAGATCTCCGAGAATGCTGTGCCCAACGCACCCAATTCAAGAGAGGAGAAACTCAGGGTTTTGGGACCCCAGACATGGAAAATAAACACCTTTGTGATATCTAAGGGCTTTTGGAGTCCTATTTATAGAGTGATGTCTCAAGATTGTTGTTGTGGTTTTGTAATTACTGAAGAGGTTTGTAGTGCCAGAAGAAAGAGTTCATTGATTCTAGGATGTGCGAGTATGACCTCTATGGTCAGCCAAAGCATGGGGACAGTGCGTGAGGTTAGCCAGTTGTGTCCTATCTGGACAGAAGCTTTTATTCCCTCAATGTGTAATGACTGTGCATTAGTTCTAGGGTGAGTGCTGGGTGTTGGCCATCCGGTGCTGAGCTAGACTTGAGCTCTGGGGACCCTTGCCTGCTTCATGACCTCAAGAAGCATCCAGCGGCAGGAATCACGAAATGTACTCTCCTGAGCTCTGGGGCAAATCTTGCACCAACGGCTCCTTGACGGTCTGTCCATTTGTATCTGAAATTCCACCCTCCATGATCCCAACACGCACACCAGCGTCAACATGACTGAGCATAAGAGCAGTGGGAACATAAGATTAGAGAGAGTGACCGTTTCCAGGGAAAGCATGGTGAGGCGAGGTGATGGACCTTGAACAAAGAAAAGGATCTGGGTGGGAGGAGCTGCGGGAGAGGGAGAGAGGAGGTTCCAGGAGGAAGGGTTGATGAGTGCTCCAAAACAAAGATCCAGAGGTTCCTGGGTGGAGGTTCTTCAACCATCGAGCAGGCCAGGAGGGTCCAAGCCTAAAGACAGATGGGATGGCATGGGGGGTGGGAGAGAGGTTGAAGGCAGAGGCTTCACCAGGCAGGTAGGCAGAGGGCGGCCCCAGTATGTTCTCCCAGTATTTTTTCATGGTCATGTAGATCAGGAGGGGAACTGACAGATTCTGTTACTGAAAGAAGTCCTCTGGCTGGTAAGGAAATAAATCATTCTCTACCCCGGGAGTACTTTCCAATGAAAATGAAAATTGGAGCCCACAGAGGGAATCTTCTGAGGTAGTTGACGATTACTGTCCACCAGTGGTATAAGTGGAGTGTATCATCTCCTTCATTAAGCCTTCCCCATCCACCTCTGGGACAACTATTTTCTGTCCGTGCCCTCAAAGCGCACGGCTCTGGACAGGAGTTCAGGACTGACCACAGTGCGCCATGGCTGGTTGTCTCCGCCTCCGCTGTCCTGGATCATTTGAGGGCAGGAGCCCGGGCTGGTTCAGTCGCGGATTTGTGATGACCCATAACGGGAGCCTCATGTATGCTTTTATATAAATAAACCAAGTTTAAAATCTGGACTTCCTGAATTTTAGTTCAACATAACCACACTATCTCCCATTTTAAGATTCTAGAAAGAAACCACTCAAACCATCAAAAATGTAATGGGCTCTTAGGTGGCAAGCTTGTTGCGTGCCAGAACGGTGTGCTGCTCGGAGCCTTAGCTCGGTGTCTGGCACCAGGGGGCATCCAATCAGTGTCTGCAGAATGAACACCGTGGGGTCGTAGCTCATGTTCTCAACATCCTGTCCCATGTCCCCTCAGCTCAGCTCTTATCTCAAGTCAGGTGCTGTGGGTACTTCCCAGTCGCTGACAGCTTCCTGTGTAAAGAACCATGGGAATGAGCCCCAAGGCTGGGAACCCCAGAAATACTGGGGGCTTTAATGCTCCCGGGGGCAACCTTTGCAAGAGGAAAGAAGGGGGTCAGTGGATGAATGCCTGGCCCTGGTGTCCTCCAAAGCCCTTCAGGGACCCTCCACAGGACAAGACCCAGTTGTCCGCCCATGCACCCTGTTCTGGCGTTTCTCCCATCCCTGCCTTACATCCCTACCTCTCATTTGTGTTTTCTGGGCTCATCCCCTAAATGAACTACCTGCACCATTCCTGTCTCACCAAGTGTCTGCTTTTGGGGGGAACCCAGACCAAGACAGGAGCTAAATAATTATATGAATAAGTGTTGAGAGAATGAATGAACATAAAGGTATGAGCGTGTGTACGGAATGATGGAGAGAGGACGGAGGTCTGCAAATGAGCTCTGCACATCACATAGTCTTCCCTGGGCTGTTCTGAGACGGGGCTGGCTGAGGGAAGGCTGTGGGTGGGGAGGTCTTCCAGAAGCGCAGACTCAGGTAGAGAGGACTGACACAGGGACCACGAGGCCTCTGTCCCGCCGGTGCGGCCACACTGGGGGACCAGCTCTCAGCCGGGTTCCCAGAGCACGTGTCCACCTGGAGTCTAAGGAAAGTGTAGTCATCGATGATGGAGGGAGGGAGGGCGACAGGTGTCCCCCACACCACGGTGAGACCATGCATGTTTGGAGCAGAGTCTTGCAAAAATAACCCAGAGGCCCAGATAACTGAGAGGGGGATACGGAGAGCGGGGCCGAACGAGGAGAGGACTCGGCGCCTCTTCCAGATGGCTCCTTCCCACCCCCCACCCATTTTGATACGAGGACAGGGACGCATCATGTACCTGAAGGCGGAAACAGAAGGCTCCACCAAAGATTGGACGGAGAAAGCCAGACGCTGCGGAACAGCCAGCCTTCTCCCGGGACCGGCTGTGAGCACTGCTAAGAATAGACCCGGGCCAGGACGGAGTCTCTCTCCGCAGGAGTCTTGGGAACATTCTAAACTCGTGTAGCAGAGCCCAGTCTGCCGCAGCCTGGTGGGAGGGGAGCGCTGAGCGCAGGGCCCCTACCTCTGCAGCTGTGTGCAGAGGAGTCGTCCTTTCTGGAAGCAAGTGGGTCACCATTTGCAGCAGGGAAATGGCCTTTCCTTCCTGCGGCTGGCGCAGTCACTTTGCATCCCCTGAGTGGCTTCAGTCCCTGTGTTTGTACCAAGTGCCTATCGCATGCATTATCTGTGTTGCCACAGAGGGAGGGACACGGGAGAGAGAAGACATCCCTGCCCTTGGAGATTCGGAGTCTGCTTGGAGATGCCGGACCACTGAATGGGGCTGGGAAGAGAATTCCAGGGCAGTCGCCTGGTGTGGAGCGGGGAGAGAGGCTGCTTTGGCTGACTCAGTGCGGGGCAGATGGGAGTAGGACCCAAATCCAAGGAGGAGAGAGCTGGGGGTGTCTTAGGGGTCGAGAGCAGCAGAGCTGCCCAGGAACCTGCTGGGTGGGAGCTGGGAAGTGGAGTAACAGGGTCACACAGCTGTGCACTGGGGACCTGTGGGCAGTAGCCGGATGGGAAGGACAGCGGGCTCCTTGAAGAAATTTGGCAATGGAAGATGATGTCAATGTTGGGGTCAGTGGAACGTAAGGCCAGTCTGGCAGGGAGCTGGTGTTGGGGTAACCTGTGTCCCTAATGCTGTTAAGGAGCACCCCCCACCCCAACACACACACCAAGTTGCACAGACCCGTGGGAGAAAACCCTGTCCTCCCGCCCAAACATAACAGATACTGGTGCTCCCGCGGTCCCCGTCTCGGGAAACCTAGAACATGCCCAGCATGCTAAGAAATCAAACTCTTCTTTCTTTTCTTTTTCTTTTTCTTTTCTTTTCTTTTTTTTTTTTTTGTTCTTAAGATTTTTATTTATTTATTTTAGGGGTGTGAAGGGGCAGAGAAAGAGGGAGAAAGAGTCTTAAGCAGACTCCTCGCCAAGCGCGGAACCCGAGGCAGGGCTCGATCCCACGGCCCCTCCATCACGACCTGAGCTGAAACCAAGAGTTGGACGTTTAACTGACGGCGCCATCCAGGCATCCCAGAAAGTCAACACTTCTTCAAGACTTGCTTCTCTGATAAAATCCTACAGGTGGGACAGGACAGGGGCTAAGTGGTTGATTTTTTTAAGGGTGGTAACAACTCAAGGATTAGGTCATAGAGGTGGGCAAGGCTCATGGCCCGCACAGGAATGAGGCCATGGCTTTGACCCTGGGTGCCCTGCAAGGGCAAGGGTGTGTGCTCAGTGCAGGCCTGAGGTTGGTTCTGTAATCCTGCGGTTTGTGCCCACGTGCCCTGCTGGGACAGGTGTTCACGCAGCTCCTGCTGTCCGTGAGTCTGGGTGGAGCAGCTGTGTCTGCTGTCCTAGGCTCCCAGGGGATGCCAGGTTGGGCACAGGAGTAAGGACACTGACCTTGTCCCTTCGTTCCTTAGTGCAATCTTCAGATGCGGTTCAAGAGCCTTCTCTGTAATAGGCATTTACCAGGGCTCCCTCCTGTGTGGAAGCCCGTCTCTGGGAGGAGACAGAGAAATAAATCAAGGTTTTTAAGGAATGCCATCTCAAAAGCCAGGAGTGAACTGCAGTCGCATTACTGTGATTTCCCCGGACGTCTGGCCTCGGGCTCTCCCTACCGCCCTGCAGGAGGGCCCAGCGAGGCAAGGGCAGCAGGGACCCTCACTCCTCACTCCACTCGGGGTCTTCTGGTTGGTGGGATTTGGGAGCTGTCTTTCCCAGAGTGGCTGTGTCCACGTCAGCTGGACGGACACTGTGAATGCCTCCTGGGCCCAATCTGCTCGTCTCTCCTTCCTGAATTCTGTTTTGCTGCTTCTGATGGGCATGGGTCTCCCCTCTCTTTGTTTTTTAGAAATCTAATTTTACAAGCTGTTGGTCTTGTGTGTGGACTGCTGCATTTTATTAATTTGAAAAAAATATCATCTTAATGACTCCGGTGGCCAGGGCTCCCCACCATGCCCCATGCCCCAGCTGACACCCACAGGGAAGAGCCCTGTCTGTGGGCAGCGTGTGGCCTGGGCTTTGCGATTAAGCATGGTGGCGTGCTCCTCGGGCTATCGCCGTGAGAAGGGAGGCGGTAGTTCTGTTTTTGCTGTTGTCTTTTTTTTGCAATTGGGGGGGCCGCACACAACACTCTCAGGGACGCCCCGATGACTCCTGGTGGCCTGCCCAGCACTGAGCAGGTCCACTCATAGACACCAAGGTAGAAACGAACCCCGTTTCTAGACTGTCTTCTCCTGCCTCGAAAACGAGGCCATGTTGGCAATGGCGGCTGCTCTGGGCTTGGTTTCATGCTGCCCATGTCCTGGCAGCTGAACCTCGCCGACGACTTCCTCTGACTACCCCTGTTTTCCCCGGGTCCATCAGCTTTATTTCTTTGCGTGTCTTTGATTCTGTGTCGCCAAAGTCAGCCTCCCCTGGAAGCTCTGTCTAGCTCCTGCTGTCCCCAACTCAGCATTTCGGGGTTCACCTTAGACCCCCTCCCTCTCCTGGGGGCCTTAGGGTCTCTCCTCTTCTGAGCTCCTCTTTCTTTCTGATCCAAGTGGCCAGGCTTGAGTGCACGGCGGCCTGGGCTCTAACCGGGCCTCCCTGCGCCAAAGCACCAGGCTCTTGAGTCCTGCTTCCTATGCCTCCTTGGGGTCCTCAGGGTAAGAGGAGAGATCGCTAAGTGCTCGCTGGGGGCTTGGCCAGCTGATCACATGATGGCTGGCTGGACCTGTGGTCTGTGTGGCCGAGTGGATTGGTAGCTCTTCGGGGATTTTTAAGATCAGAAAGGGCAGAAGGATGACACCGCGAACAACATGGAAACAGATCTTCCTAGAGGTCTCTTGCCTTGCCGTTGTGGTCCCGCATTAACCACATCCCAGACCTGCAGACCTGAGGACATGGGGCAGTAAGTCTGTCCCCCAGCCACCAATCAGTGCGGTCTAGAGAAGCCCCTTGCCACTAATAGGGTCATCATTTAACTGATGCCTGCTTTCTCTACCAGGGGTCCTTAGCATCTCAAATAGCCTCCTGTGAGCCTAAGCAAATAACGCATTATGCTTATTTTTGCATATTGGCTTACAAGGCTGACTGGTTTAAGACTGCACTGTAATTCTAATGGCCCCTTCCAGGACACTGTCGTGAAACAGAATATGTAATTTATAACAACAATGGTGCTATCTGTTAACTTGCTTATCCCTATTAGACAACGGTCAGTGAAAAGCACACGCGGGTTGACCACCTGCCTCTTCCTTTCCTGATGTTGGCTTCGCTTCTCTCCTGGGCGGGAGTTCACATGGAGTCGCGCTCTGCGTGTATCTGCGCAGAACCGTGGAAACAACTCAGATTCTTTCGTTGGTCTGACCCCGATTGGGATCCCAGCTCTGCCTCTTGGTCGGTGTGCGACCTTGGGCAGGGCACACGTGCTCATCTCTGCGGGTCAGCCGTGAGGACGTGGGCAGCCTGGGCCGGCCGCTCCTCTGGCGGCAGGGCGGTGATGCCGGGCCGGTGCGGGTGAGGGGCGGTTACGGATGGACTCGGCCGTGCGGTTCACTGCAGTATTCCCCTCAAGTAGATCATTATTCTGTATGGAATAAATAGTGTTATCGGGCCGATATGCTTAAGGCTAATGAGCCCATGTCTAGCATCTGAGAAGCCAGATAACAAGACATGTTTTTCTCCATTGGCTTCTATTGATGTATTAATTAATGAAATCCAAGATTCCCCTTTGAGCTGGAGGAGTGTTTAAATCACTCCTGAGCTGTTCGTAGCCCATCTTCCTTCCTGCTCCTGGATCTGCAGAGGGCTGGGGAAGGGCAGCCGGGTCTTCCTCTCTGGCCTGGCTGCGGTGGGAGCAGGAGCAGGTACCCCACCTTCTTCATCCGGAAAGGCCGGCTCTGGGGCCTGGAGGGCCGTGGGGCCAGGCCTTCCGTGGAGCCAAGGCTCAGCTTTTCCTTCGACCCACTTCTTTCGGCATTTCCGTGCCTTCGAAAGAGCCCCAAGGTCAGACCTCTCAACTTGCTATCTTGACGTTGACTAAATCCTGCCCATGAATGAGGCCGTGTGAATGCCGGGCGCGGCCACCAGCATGCTGTTGGCTGGTTTGCTATGAGTGAACACCGATGACGGGAAGTGATGCCCTGGAAAATGGCGCAGTGTTGGCATTAGCCGTGTTCGGGTTTAAGCCTGATTCTGGCACTTAGTATCTGCACAGACTCAGTCAAGTCGTTCAAAGTCTCTGAGCCTCGATTCCCTTGTCTGGGAAGTGGGGACGAGGATGGCGATGGTAATGGCAGTGTATAGTCCACACCTTTGTTTGTGGAGGTGACATGGCCTGGCATGGGGGACGGAGTTCCTGGAAGAGAGTCTGCAGAGAGTGCCTACTGAAGGGTGCTGGGATGGTTATTATTTGTAACAGTGATGGCATAGCTTATTAAATCTGGAATGGTGGGGACGCTGGGCTGGCGCCGTGGGTTAAAGGTCCAACTCTTGCTTTTGGCTCAGGTCACGATCTCCATCTCAAGGTTGTGGGATCGAGCCCCAGGTCAGGCTCCGTGCTCAGGCTGGAGTCTGCTCGAAATTCTCTCTCTTCCGCTGCCCTTCCCGCACTGTGTGTGAGCCAGTGCACTCACTCTCTCTCACTCTTAAATAAATAAATAAATATCCTAAAAAAGAAAAATATGGAATGGCAGAAATAAGGTTGGTGGAAAAATATTTCTTAGAAAAATGACATTACATTATTTTTCATTCTTTCTAGGAACTTCAGCTTCTCTAATAATCTGTCAGGAACATACCTTAAAGAACCTGCTCCAATCCTTAAAATCCGTGCGTGATTAGCACTTTATTTGCCATACAAAAGCGAAGGGAACTTGAAAAAAAGGAAGCTGTTTTCCTAAAGTGGCTTACACTCCTTTCAACAGCCCTGCTAGAACATTTGTTTGCATCTTGGACCCACAAGTACCCGTGAACTCTGTACCCCACAGTTAAACATATACCCCTGTTCTCTGTAGCTCACTATGCCCCCACTCACAACCCGTAGGTAACGGTGCATCCCCGTGCCACATACATAACCACGTGGCCCGGTGTCCCCTAGGTAACCGCAGTCCCTCAACACCAGGCACCTGGTCCGAACCCATACAGTCAAGTGAAAGTTCCTTGCCATCTACTTGCTCATACACGGAAATTCCCAGGACGGCAGCTGTCACCTCCCGGCCTGAAAGAGCAAGACAGTCTCAGGACATTGTCTACTGCCGCCGTCCTGCCTCACTCCTGGAGCCTTTTGGAAGTGGGTGCTCAGAGGTCACACGTCTCACTGCTGCAATCACAGTGCCGTGTAGCCCCTCCGTGGGAAGCACGCACGGCAGGCCCTGGGCCCTCCACAGTGAACCTCCACGTGTCTCCCGGATTCCATGATGGATGGTGGACAGACCACACGGCGTGGCCCCCATCCACTTCCCGCACATTCTGCCGGATCGCCACGAGGCTTAGCGCGGGTGGGCGTTCACCCACCACAGCCCAGCAACCTGTTTTCACTTTGCATTTCATAGCCTTACACCTAATGTTTTGTAACTGAGATTCCACTCTATTTAGAATCAATAACCACTTAGAATTAAAATTCGAGCTGAACTATAAACCATAAAAGCCCCTGATTATTTCATTAGTAATTTGCTAATTGGCATTAGATATTTAATTACACATTCCAAATATTTGATGAATTATTTCTGCTCCACAGAGAAAGCCAGGGATGGGGACTACGGTTTTTAGAGGGATCTGTCGCAGGAAGTGTGGGCATCTTTGTGTGTCCAAAGCCTGACCCACGCCTGGGAGGATCCACTCTTCCTTTGAAGGAGCCCACCCAGACGGTCATTAAGTATCCCTCGGCATCCAGCGGCCTGAGCCTACACTCTCCCCAGCCCTCCTCCATCAACAGCACTTTCTGCTCATCCTTTTCTTGCAGAGACATTATCTTTTCTGCTTTGATCTGCTTCCCACAACATAAGGTGATTCCCCCCTCCCCTTTTATCCTCCTGATGGGCTGTTTTTTGACATGGACAAGAAGGAGTCTACTTCTTACTGCCCACCCCTCTCTCACCCTGTCCCCTGTCCTCCTGGGTCCTCCTGCAGCCAGCCCTGTCTGCATTGGACACCAGATGGCCCCCACAACCTTCTTAGAATGGATTTGCATTACATACCACTCCGGCTCTGGGCTCTGGCTCCCTCCCTTAAGGTGTGGGAGTGCTGTTTCTCTAGAAGAAAAAAAAAAAAGATAATTTCAGTACATGAAAAAAATGCACAAATGTTCATTTCTGTTTCTTCTGGGATTCTTCTGACGATAAGTGGGCACTGAATTCATGCAGCCCCCAAAGCCTGTCCTGCTCCTCAACTGTGCCTGGGACCCCAGTCTGCTGGGTACCAGCCTTACTGACCAAAGTCTCCATGGGATGAATCATAAGGGAAGTTGAAAGATAGATATTTAAAGCTAGGTGTTTTTTCTCAGTCTGCTGGGCCCTCTGCAGACATCAGCTTGTCTGTCTGTTGTGTGGATAGACTGACAGCTGGACTGGACCTAAAAAGCAGGACAGGACAGCCGCTCCTCTAGTCCTATACTCTGCACTAGAGCTAGGAGAGGGCAAACTCTATTTTTCACGATCGGCATGTCGAATCCTCTGTTATTCTGCTAACAGATTGTGGCAGGCCATATGTGGAACTTCCAGTGACCATTACAGAGAAATCCAGGGAGGATGAGCAGATAGTATAGAAGAGAAAGCTTCAGCCCACCCACAAACCTGTGGTACAGATCAGAAGGAGGAGGGTAGCTCTTAAAGGGCCAGCGTGCCCCACTCTGTGCCCATCACCTCCTCCAACCACGTTTCTCGCATGCACAAAGGTGTCATCGGGAATTAAATTAAGCACTCCAACAGCCCCTCCTTGAAAGAAGCAGATGCCCACTTCTGCCCAAGCAGACTTGCTTTAGATTAAGTGTCATCGTTCTGGGATGTCTGAACGGGGACGCACAGCGGAGGCTTGGAGACCCTCTCTGCGTCTGTTCACCGTCACTCCCGGGAGGAAGTAGAAGGAAGACAGAGAGTGGTGTCTGGGCACTTGCCCCAGCTCGGCTCTTAATTGGATCTTGACACTATCACTTAACTGCTCAGGTGGCTCAGTTATAAAAGTATGAAAGAGGGACCGTGTTCTCTGCCCCGTTCATCTACGGAGGGGATCCGCCGGAGATGAGGTCTTGGAGAAGTCACAAGCGGCAGTCCCAGGAAGGGCAGGGGAGTGCAGGAGGTGGCCGATGTTGGCTCACTGGGTCATTAGCTTTCCCTCTGCTTATCTGGTGGCTGAGCTTTAAAATTTATCTGTATTTTAACCAGCCTGTGTAAATAGATGTACCAATTTTTATGAGAAGCTGTGTCAAATCCCTTTGGAAATAGAGTGGGTATAAAGTAAAAACCAATAAAGTAATTTTTCAATAGAAATCTAGCTGCCACGACCAACACAAAGGAGCCCTTCTGCTCTTCTCTGGACCTGGAGCCACCTTGAAATTGTGATGCTTCCAAAAGCATGAAGTTTGTCCTGTCTTTGGAACTCCTGGATTAGTGTCATGGAGGAGAAGGTGCGTGTCTGCACACATCAGCCTTTGGGCACGTCCCCAAAGTGTTGAGTCTGAGCTCCGAACCCTGGCCTCATTTTGGACGTGAGCGCCATCCACACCACAGCCCCAGGGCCTCCCCAGAGCATCCTGACGCTGACCCTAACCCTTTCTGGGCTGTTCTAGCATTTCCAGGACTTCCCAGACCCTTGGAAGAATCAGCTCTCACTGGCTCAAGATCGATGTCTAACAACCGACTACAAGAGAAAATCCCATAGTTTAATTGGAAACAAAGAACGGTCTCTAGAAAGAGCTTTATCATCTGGGTAAATCTCAAAGTCAAGGTGTGACAGGTCTGATGAACTGATTAAGTTGATTCACTTTGCCTGGCTTTCTTCCTTCTGCTTTCAATCCTGTAAGACCTTGAGGACCAACAACAGGGCAGTCTCCTACAGGAACCCTTTCTGGATTGCAGCCAGAATGCACCCCAGGGTCTCTGTCATTTCCCTCTCTGACACCTAACCCTGCTCTTGGGTAATGTCAACTGTGTAGATGCCCCTTCCTTCCAAGGGGCTGACAATACCTGAACAGCCTTCCTCTGTGTTTACCCCAGAGCCGAAGGTCTGGCACAGATGATGTGCTCAGTAACTATTTCGGTTTTGAATGAATGGATGGGTGAAACAAACTGGGGATATTGTCTTTGAGAGCTGGGAAGGAAGAGCCCCTTGTATTTCGGGATGCTGCCGACTGCCCTGGGGAGATCACAGCGAGCCTGCCTCTATACATGCTCAGTGTCAAGGTCAAAGCCTTTGCTTTTGGACCCAGATGGTGGGTGGAAGAATGTAGTGGGAGGAGAGGCTGGGGAAAAGGCATTTCTGAAAAGGGCAAAGCAACGAGTCCCTTGCCCCTGATGGTGAAAGCAGCTGTGGCCCTTGGGGCTGGCCTGCCATTTGGGCAAGGTCAGAACAATGGTAGCCGGTGACACTGAGGTATGCCAAGGGTTGCCACCACAGGCCGAGCACCATCCAAGGACGCCTTCCTTTCCACCGGTGCTCCAACTTTGAATCCTTATCTTTAGGGTCTTTGAGCTTTGGAAGTCCTTTTCTGCCCTGGACACCAGCTCCTTGGGACTGGGAGTTTGGGGGGGGTGGAGGAGAACTTGGGACATCAGATGGGGGAAGGGGCAGACTAGAAAAGGAAGTGAGTCTCCAGAAGAAAAATTCCCTGGATTTCAATAAAAACGCCCAATTCCTGATCACCTACTGTGTGGGTCTACCCCCTCCATCCCCAACTCGTGGACGTATGCAAGGCCACTGTGTGTAGGGGATCCTAAGAGACAGGAGTGTATCATGTTTCCCAGGTCCTAGGAACACACACACACACACACACACACACACACACACACACACTTGCATACCCCAAGGTTTTAGAAAAGATGAAAAGCAATGATGGACCTGGTCCCTTAAAACAAGTTCCCCCCAATCTCCCTCCCTCCTGTGTGTGTGTACCACTGAGTAGCGTGTGGTCAGGCCCTGTGTCAGGGGGTCAGCAAAACAGTGGCCTGGTCTCTGCCCTCATGAAACTGACAGCCTGGCAGGAAAGACACACAGCCATCAAATAATCAGACACACATTAATCACCAACAAATTTCCTTCCTTTGCGAGGAAGGAAAGAAAAGACACTGAGGTTGAGGAGAATAGAGAGTATGATGTCACTTGACCTAGTTTCGGGGAGGGCAGAGGTCAGCATAAGCCTTAAGAACCATACTTCCATATGATAAAGGAGAATCCTTTAAAAGTGGCAGTGACTGAAGTCGTTTCTGCCTTCTGCGGAGAAGTGTTCCTTAGGACAGGTGACACAATTCACATCAGCGAGGAAATAACGGTGCTTTGTTCCAGAGGCTAAAATTTGGAGACTGTGGCCTGGTAGGGGACTAGAGCAGCTGCTGAACCCAGAATAGGCCCAGTTCCTACAAAGGTGGGTAGTGGAGACCGGCAAAGAGCAGGCGGGATGGTGGGGGTGGGGGAAGGGTTCAGAGGGAGCTGGGGAGAGGCCACTGACCTGCTCTGCATAACAAAGTAGTAGGATTTATTTATTTGAGTTGGCTTGAGTTTCCATGAAACCAGGAGACATAGGCATCCTGGTGCTAGGCGAAGATGTGCAACTCCAAGTGTGCAGAAAGGAAGAGCGAAATCTATTCTGAAATGTTCAGTTACCTGCTATGGAGTAGTCCAGTAACCCCCTCGACTCCCTGCTGCCCCCCACCCTCAAGCAGATCGATCCTGCCACATCCGTAAAGCCCACTACCCAGGCGTCCTCCAGTAAGTGATGCTTTGGGTTGAATGTGAAAGGGAGTTTAAGAGAACCAGGGTCTGGCTGACTGCAAAAGTCAATAAAGAGACACCAGAAGCTCCCAAATTTGGCTGAAGCCGGAAGTCCTAAGCCCTGAGCCTCTTGGGAAAGATCCTGGACCTGCCCCAAGTCACGAGGTTGGGGTTGGGCTGATGAGGACTTGACATCTGGATTGCATTAAGGACAAGAACTGGGGATGGGAACCTATTTCTTTGGTTATACGGTACTAACTACTACCGTAAAGGTTTGAAAATCCGAACAGGGGTTAGATTTTAAAGCGGGAAAAAAAAAAAGAGAATTCTAGGCTTGTTTTAAACAAAACCTTTCATTAAATCTGAGTATGTTCAGCAACTGGCGTTAATGGCTACAAATTGTGGACAAGTGGGTGTCCTGCTGACCCTGCTTTCCTGAAGGACCGACAACCGTTTGTGACAAGCGTGGAACCACTAGGCCTCCCCAGGGTGGGGCCGAGACACTTGAAAGCTGCTTGTCTTAAAAGGTTCTAAAAATGGTGCCCCACAGTGTCCGTGCACTGAGCTCATGCTCAGCAAATCCTTTGTGCACAGACGGAGCTAGGTACGGTCTGTCTGCTCCGTATCTGAATTTGCTTATTCCAGACCATTTAGGGGCAAATTGGTAAAGGCTGCTGCATCGAGAATTCCACTGCCTCCGGATCAGTTCGATGGATCCGTCATGGGCCGGGTGGGGAACGTGCTTCAACTTGGTACCTTCAAGCTGGCTGTCGCTTCTGTGGTCCCCATGGAGTCCAGAGATAGTCTCCTTTGAAAGGGGGTGCCCTTGAGAACGGGACAAATTGTTCAGTAGGAGGCTTATCCCAGGCAGCCCAAAAGAGGCACCCCGGCCGTCACAGGCCTGGCAACTCTGTCCCGTGCATGGTGGCCTCGGCCTCAGCCTTTCCCCATTAGATGTGGCTGGCCTCCCCACCCCCCCGCCCCCAGTGGGACCTCCAGACATGGTCAGATATCTGTAGTGGGGGGCGGTGGCAGGAAGATTGTCCCTGGTTGAGAATTCAGCATCTGCCAGGGGTGACTTACGAGAATCTGCCCTCAGGGAGCTTATGATCTAGGATAGGAGGAAAACAAGGGGCCAAGAGCAGAGGTCAGCCGGTCGGAGAAACCCTGAAAGAGAAAAGCCCACATCCGTGGCCTTCAATACCTCTCCTCATGAGTTTCATTGCAGTGACTCCTTTCTGCTTTCTCCTTAACTAAGGACTATATTTCTGAGGTCCCAAGTGACACATTCGACTCATTAAGGCTTCTTAATTCCCACATGAATTATGGCTGGAAGGGTCTGAGGGCTCAGTATCTCGCCTTATTACACCTGTAGTTATGAGCAGTAACTATGGCCTTTATTACAACATTCAGCACCGGCCATTAAATTCGAGGCATGAAAATGATTATTTCACCCCCAAATCTACTCACCACTGGCACACTTCCATGCGTGTTCTCACGCCAGCGCGAGCAGGGAGCACTCCTGACACAGGCTCTCTCCAACGCTCCCCCCACCCTGCCACCCCCCGCGGCGACCTCGGACCTGCGGGGGCCGCCTGGCCGGCACTCTTCATTACTGTCCCCACTGTCCCATTTCCAAGTCGGCTTAGGTGTTGGTATTAGCTAGTATTTCAATAAAGAAAGCAAAAGCTAACGCTGTCACTCTCCGCCATCTCACCAAAGGATCCTTCTTTTTCCCTCCAGAAATGCAATGGGGCTGAAACCTTCCTTGTTTAGCTCGGGGCTAAAGACACCCTCCGAGAAGCAGAAAAATCATCTAATTTTTCCAATGAAAGCCTGCGCCCGTCAAAGACATCCTTGCCTACTCACATTTAAGAGACATCAAAAATGCGCAAACAGATGAAGCCTCTGCCTCGACGGGCGAGTTATTTCGCACGCCGGCATGAGAGGGAAGCCAAGTCAAGGGAGAGTGTGCGCAAGACCTTTTGGAAATAGCCGGGACACGGTGAATGCGCCTTCCTTTGCCTGTTTCTGATTTCCCCGGTCACGAGGAAATTGTCCCGCTCTTCGCTGGGAGAAGTTCTGAACGGTTCGAGAATCTGACTCTGAATGCTGCTCAGTTGTGCGGTGTCTCAATAACTTTTGACAAGTCCGGTGGTTTCCGTGTTGAGCCCGCTGTGGACAAGGTAAAGAGCCCGTGGCAAATGGCTCGGGGTGCGGAGAGGATGGGGTGACCCCCGGGGACTGGGGGGGGGGCAGTCCAGAGCACCCGGGAGGGAAGAGAGAGGCGGCTGGGTCACTGAATCCTCGTCTCCTACGAAAGAGTTAACCGAAAGAAATAAAATCAGATACGTGTAGCCTCCAGACGTCCATTAAAGTGCAGAATGCTGTTTTCTATCACAGATTATATGCCAGATGTTCAAACTATCTCTAATCATTGCAGATGTAATGGAGTAGAATGCTGCAGTTTGTGAGTTTACTGGCATTAATCCTATATACTGCACAAGGGAAAAGATTTTAAATATATAATTATATCTCATTAATACTCAGGTTTTATTTCCTTTCAATGGAACAGGACTTATTAAAGCAACCATTTACCGCATGTTTTCTTTCAGTATTTGGCTCCGGCATAATCCTGTGTGCATTCGACGTGTAAATGTGTACTAACCTGGGTGCAGAGAAACACCCAGGAATGGTTGGGAGGCCGCCGCTACCAAAATTCACTTTTATATGCATGAGATGTTTTTATATTGTAAATTGATAAGAGGGACTTAACTGCATACTTTCTGAGTTGCAACTCGGGTTTTCTTCACGCTGGAAATATTTGTATTTCTTAATTTGAAAGGAAATTGCCTGTGCTCCGGCTCTTTATTGCCTGCTGGGAGAAGGAGCACCCTGGGCTCCGGAGGGGGGCCACGTGCACGTTGGGGAGCACAGACCCTGCTTGGAGGCCACGCCATTGTGGGATTCACCAGAGGACCCAAAAAGCTGAGGTTTTTTGGTTTGGTTTGGTTTTTCTTTTTTTTTCTCCCCCCTACCCCCACCCCAGATATCTCCCCATGATTGGAATGTATCCCCAGGGGATGCTGGGGTGAGAGTGGAACTGGTTCCTGAGCGTCCCCAGCCCTTCTCCCGCCTATAAAACAGCAACCTTTCCACCAACCCACTCGGCGGGTTCGTGACAACAAGCGGAAGTGGCGGGCCGGCTCCTGGCTGTGGCAGCCTCCCCCTAGCCCAAGCGCGGCCCCAGCAGTATCTCCACTGGCCCCCCCCTTTGCAGTCAGTGGCTGTCCTCTTTCATCTTCTCCGCATCGGCTGAGGATCCCCAGCTCCAAGGGTCGGGTGCGGCTGAGGATCCCCAGCTCCAAGGGTCGGGTGCCTCGGCCCGTGGGCAGCCGGAGGCACACACTTCGAACTGGCAAACGCTGGGCGATTGAATGCTCAAAACCTCGGCTTTTTCTCTGGACTGAGCTCTACATTCACATGCAGGGACGTATTGGAGGATTGTGGCAGTGCACCCTGCCATGGCCGGGACGGTGTTCACCGTGGGCATCTGTTCCCCGTGTCAAGTACACTGTCTGACCCATAACAGGCTCTTCCAACCTCTTCCTTAAATGAGGGAATAAAAGAATGAATTAATGGAGAGGGAAGGCCATTTGGGAGAAGCTGGGTGGGGCTGACAATTGAAGACGACGTCTGTGGCCTTCATGGTTGGTGTGGAAGAGAGTTTGATGGATTCCGCAGTAATGACACTGATGAGACAGATGGTGGCCGCCAGGCGCTCAGCACAGGCCAGGGTGACAGAGAGGAGGCGGCGGCGTCAGAACAGAGCACCAGCCGTGGGAAGCTCGGTTGTGGTTTCAGTGCCTCGGGGGGCAATATGATCCTTGGGTGGAATGTTGGCGATGACATGGCAGCCTGGAACAGGGCGGCCGGGCGAGCAGAGAGGCCAGAGACGGCTGGAAGCACCTGGAGGCTCCGCAAGGCTCCAAGGGGTGTGGTGGGCGGTAGGGGAGGGTGCGGAGGGCAATCAACAGGATGGGGAGATTGGGGGGTGAGAAGGGGACCCCGGGTATCTCCTACTTTTGGTTTTGTTTTCTTGTTTTTGTTTGTTTGTTTTTTAGTACTTAAGTTATTTCTGGATACTGTCAACTGAGTATACAGTCTCTGTGTCTCTCCTCTCCTTCCCGGGCCAGGCGGGACATGAAGACCAATAGGGAAAAACAAGACAAAACAAAATAAAACAAAAACCCAGAGTGTTTGCCTCCTGAGATGCAGAGCTGGAGTGAGCAGACCTAGGGTGTAATGTGGAGAGAAGTGTCCCGGTTAGAACGACGTTGAAGAAGGAACTGGTGGGGGTGGGGTGGGGGGCTGGTCTTCATTTTCTCTTCCTGTTTGGAGCCCTGAAGAAGCCAGAACTCAGAGACCCCTGGAGTGGGGTCCGAGCTGGGCAGCAGCTAGGGGCTAGAGCAGATGCCTCAGGGAAGGAGGCTCAGGCTTTGCAGAGGGGCTGAGAGTCTGAGCAAGACAGGCCATTGTCTGCTGGCCCCCAGGGCCTGTGGTCAGCCATCCCTCTGGATGGAGGGCTCTGGAAACAGACTGGCTTTTCAGAATGGCCCAGAGTTGGGCTGAAATGGCAGAACATTTATACCCCTTTGTTCACAGTCCCTAGATGTGGCATGACACGGGTTGAGGTGCCTCTCTGCCCCTGAGACCATTCTCGAAGGAACTGACAGCTGGAGGCTATACACCGGAACTCCTGAAAGCTGGGGCAACAGGCCCTTCCTTGCAGGGGGTCTGGGCAGTGAGTCATCTGCCTGCCACTGTTTACCCCTCTGGCCCTTCGGTCTCCCTCTCTGTTACCCGTTCCCAGTTGTCCTCAGCCTCCCGAGGCTTCTGTGCTGGTCTGGGTGGCTTATTTGGGCCATTATCTAAACCTTCACTCTTAACGTCTGGGTTTCCAGTCACTACATGTTTCTCAGACTGGAATCACGGCGTTCGCCCCTTTACCACCATAACCTGGCGAGGAGATGCCAAGAGTAACTATGTACATCGCCCAGCTGTCCAGCACGTCCCCCTTCCCCCTCCTGGGAAAGAGCAGCCTGACCGCCTCCGGAAGACCAGGGTCAGGCACCCTGCAGGGATGGTGACTGCTCTCTTCCCTGACGCTCCTCTGGCACAGGTGCAGCTCGTGCTGTCGAGGGGCTCTCTCTGTGTCTTCGGGTGGAAGCGTCCCCCTGTGGGAGCCAGGATCTTGAATGCTGCGGAGCCTAGCATCACATGGTTCGGGAAGCACAGGTTCTCCAGTGGGTCATGGGGAGGATGTTAAGTCGGGCCACTCCACTGCACCTCGTGGGTCTCTGGACCTGTGTGTCTTTCCTGCTGGGTGCACAGCCTTGTGTACGCGTCTTGGATCCGAAGTGTGTACTGTTCCGATAGGATGGGTCCTCACCCAGGTAAAGCACTGCCTTTCAGCCGGCACTTCAACAGAGCCTTCGGTGGGCGGTTCCTGCCTTCTTTCAAGCTGGTAGCTTCGGGGTGATCAGTACACAGTACACTAGAGGGTTCCGGACTCCTGAGCCCGCTACCTCCTCTCTCTGTTATAAACGTGGCCTCCTGTTCTGAGGAGCTATTGCGTGGATCCCATCCTAGGAGCTCTAACCCTCTATACACACTCAAGTGGTGATGTGGCTCCCGCTTTGTGGGCAGGACAGGCAAATCCAAGCCCAAGATTCATGCTTATTCACGTCAGAAGGAAATGTTGGACATTCCAGGACAGACGTAGGTGAATGCCGTCCATTTGCTACAATCTTGGGGTGTGGTGCTGTTCCTGGGCAAGCATTCGTCTTCATTGTTGTTGGTCAGGTTGAACATTTGTCAGTGACAATGGCTTTGGCAAATGGAAGCCTGCGTGCACACCACCACCGTGCCTATGCTGTTTGTAACACTCTTAGCATAGCACTGGGGTAGCTGAGGAGATGCTGGCCGATGTCATTTGGCTGTGCCATTTTTCTCCTTGGCCCATTAGTGTCCCTTCCGTGGTGGATGTCCCAAATGGAACTGGTTTGGTAGCTGGTTCTAGGGTGATTAGGGCAGGGCAATATTGGCCCAAGATGTAAGATAGACTAATAAAGGAGGTGGTCAGGGATACAGGCTTTAGATTGGCTTATTTGCATATGAAACACCTGCTCACGGGGCACTAGGTTGCTCTGGCTAGGAATTAGCTAGCTCCAGGAAGGGGTAATCTCTCCAAGTCAGCAAGAGAGAAGCTCTCAGGTCAGGGTGCCAAAGCATCATAAAATACAGAACAGATTTTTAAAAAATATATGAAGACCCTAATTTTTCTTGTTCCAGGTCCCTGACCATCTAGCCTGGCTATTTGCCACTGCCCATGGATTCACATATAATCTAACACTGGGATACTTCTTTGTCCAGGCAAAGTGGATGACCAGTTGTCTTGCCTAGATGCTGCCAATTGAGAGGAATCCCCCCGCCCCCCACCCCCAACTTTGACTATTTTTCAAAGTCATTCCTAAATAGGGCTACAGTACTGTTGCTGTCCATTTTCATCTTTAATCCACACACTGAGCTGAACCATCTGTGAATGGCGCCTGGGGTTTTTCTTCCTCTGTCAGGTGGTCATAAGGGATCCCCTGAAGTCATAGGGTGAACTCAGAAAGAGAACAGGAGTCGTGAGTGACAAGGAGGTCAACGCTACTTGCTTCCGCAACTCACTTGTGTCTTCTGGCATTGCTCATCCTGGCTCTGGATTAACCCTTCCATCCCCCCAAAGAACATCCCTAGGCCCACCAGAAACTGTGACAGACCTCCATCATTTGGGGGCCCAGGGTCAGGCACATCATCTTTATCAGGACCCATAGTTACCCTGGAAGTGTTTTCTGATGCATACACTGTAGTCTTGATCTCAAACCCTAGGGATCTACATTGCAATTCTTCCTTTTGGCTATGCTGGTAATCAAGTGGAGATGTGATGGGTACCACCATCCTTGCATTTCTTAGATTTTTAATAGGAGCACTGATTTCTGTCTTCTTCCTGGGACATAGTATTATTGCTCGTTTTCCATCTTGATCGGGGGTGGGCACTCATGGAGTCTTCCACTTGGCCATCTCCATTAGGAGGGCTCTTACTCCACGGGCAAGGGACTCAGTATGTTAATTTCCCAGTCTATCTACCCTGTCACCCATTAGAGGATGGGGGGAAATTTCCACCTTAGAGTCTGTGAACCCACTGGAGCCCATGTTAGGCAGACTTTGGCCAGAACTCCACCGATCACATGTGGTCCTAGAGCTCTCTCTACCAGGGGACTGTGACAATTCTTTGGGTCTGCAGGGGTCCATGTCAACTCCGATCCTGAGCCCCACAGTCTGCCAAGTGTTTGGATGGTTCCCTCTCTCCAGGGCACAGAGTAGTTTCCTCTGAGGAAGGACAGGAGGACTATTACTGGGTATCCTTGGCTGTGGTGTCACAGGATTCTCCCTAGTGGGGACAAGGCTTTGTCTTCATTCAGTGTGTTCCAGGTCTGAGAGCTGGGCAAGGAAGCATGGCTTTTTGTGAAGACTGCCCTCCTTCTCTTTACCATCCTCTCTGATTTCTTTCGATGGTACGAATTGAGTAGAGTCCTGGTTGGTTGCTGTTCTGTTTTGCCCCCAAGGTGTTCTATTAACCATCTCTGTAGCTCAGCAGATGAGTAGCCTTCTGACCTTGCCACTTACTACAATAATTATATCCTCTTGGCTTCTGACATTGTGATCCTTCCAATATTGTTTGAGTGTTCTGTTGTCCCCATTGTCCAGTTCTGTCACAGCCTCCTCTACCACTAGCTGTGAACTAAAGGAACTACCACTGAACTTGACAGTGAGCCAGTGCCCCTCTGACCAGGGCACTCCATAGGCCTCTTGTGAATGGTGTATTCTCCAGACTTTTGCAGGGAGCATGATCATCTGGGTTTTCCACCTTAAAGAGTATGTCCATTCTGGTATGCTTATTTCTGAGATCCTTTTAATTCCTTCTTCTGCTATCTGCCATGACAATTCTGCCATTCCAGCCTCATTTAGTGTTGATGTTTGCTTTTTCCATACTCATAGGAAACTTTTCAGTAGCACACCTTTCCATTTCCAGGAACCTCACCAAGGTTTTAAACCTTGTATTCAGAAAGAGTGTTCCTCAGTTGACAAACTGTGTCTGATTCAACCTCTTCCTTTGGTTCCCTTGCTCAAACACTACCAGTTTCCAACCCCATATGTAATCTTCTGGTTCCAGCACGTACATGCTAGATAGGTCTTGCATTTAGGGGAGGACCCTTGTCCTTTCTTATCAGACCCAGCATGATCCCAGCTGGGCTTTACTATGATTCGATTAGGGTAGTAGTGTGGGAATTGAGGTTGATGTTGAGGGACATGCATCTTATGATCCAGGAGAGAAATCTGCATTGCCTGCAAGCAAGAGGAGGAGACACTTCTTTAATAGGGAGAGGTGGGTGACTGTCGGTTCAGAGGGTACTGGGAATCTGGAAATAAATGATTTCTCCAGATGTTCATCAGATGTCCCCATTCCAGTGTCAAGGTCCACTTTAAACCCAATTGGGTTCTAACCTTGGCATAGAAGAACTGCCAAATTGGGGATTGGGAATCTAACCTTTTACGGAGATCAACTGATCTAACAACTCCACCCAAGGCCTGGTCCTCAACTTTTCTACCCTCCTGCTGCAAGAGATGAGTCTTTGTGTATGTTTCCAAGGGGGCCCAGGGGCTTTGCAGGAGCTTTCAAGGGTTGATGAATTGCTTTTATCTTTTCCTTATATTTTTTCCAGATGACAATCCAATTTAGATGAATTCCATTGTCCTTTTAGTTATTATTTCCTTCATATGTTTCAACTACCAGATACCAGCAAATGTACTTCCTTATATAGGCATATCTTTCCCATTCGGTACCTATGAAAGTTTTAACAACTGGGTCAATACTGACCAGGAGTGATGGGGTCTTTATGGCCAGTGAAGTAGACATTGAGAGACCCAGCTTCAAAACCCCACTTCAGCACCTACTTTCTCTTGGACTCCTCTTGTTTCTAGTGGGTACAGATCGGGTTTTCTGGGAAGCAGACACTAAGGTAGAGTTTAGCATGTGTGATGTTGATGAGAGTGAGCGCTTGGTCTCAAGCCTATAGAATGAAGGGGCGGGAGGGAGGGAAAGTGTAATTAAGCATCCTGAGGAGTCAAGCTACAGTGATTCAGTGACAGCCCACGGGGATCTTTGGGACTTGAAGAGGCCTTAAGAGTTGAGCTGAGACGGCCAGGTCATCTGTCGCTGAACATGGGATGGCTGGGAGAGGGCATGATCTTGGACAAGGTGGGACTCTGCAGCTGAGGCAATTCCAGAAGCAGCTCATAGATGAAGGTCATCTGCTGACTACACCCCTGGCATCTAGGACCACAAATACGGAGATCTTGTCACATCAGTGTCCCCCACAAAAGAGCTTTTGATTGCTCTTCCTGGCATGATTGTTTCTCCATCCAAGACCCTAAGACAGTACCTAGCACACAGCAGATACACACTCAATGTTGAATATAGCCTAATAAATGGGACTAGGCAGAATGTTTCTGAAGCAGTTTTTTTAGAAACTGGCTTTGTGCTAAGCAATAGTCGGGGGTCCCTAAAATGTAGGGGTGGTTGACGGAACAGGGAATTCGTTTGGCTTGTCCCTTCTGGGCAATGTGACCATGACAGTTTCACAGGCCTGCAGCTGGGGTGGTAGCCAGGGTTGGACCATCGGGTAGTGATGATCCGGAGAGATACATCTGGATATGTTGGAGCAGACATCCTACAGCTCTCATGCTAAGCCCACGGAATAAATGGGAAACGTCTCTGTTCCCTACGAACAAAAGTTGACCATTCTGCCGTAGAAGCCAGTCAAGAAGCAGATCCCACCGAGATAGGACTCCAACATTTAAATAACTGTTAAATGGCTTTCATTGTCAATAATCTGATTTGCACTCAAGCAAGACAAGTTGGATGCTTTTGAATGGCCTCAAATACGTCAATATGTAACAAGAAGATAAGGAAGAGAATTAGGTTCAGCACCCAGCCTTTTGCTTTACATCTTTCATTTTCTTGGCGAGATTGCTAAATAGTTTTATATGGGACCAGAAATTGCTGCCTAATGCTAATTTGCGAATGATACAATCAGTGCTGAGGTAAATGATATAGAGAATTGATACTGGAGTAAATTGGGATGTGTCCCTTTAAATAACAGTATCGACAAAAGTTTGGCACAAAGGGCAGGGGTCTTCCTTAAGCAGCAGTGCTATTCCTGCGGGAGAGAGTCTGGATTTAGAGAGATAGGCATCTGAGCCAGAGGCAGCCTGGCACCCTGGTGCCTCCACTTGCCAGCCCCATGACCTTGGCAGAGTTACGTTATTTCCCTTAGCTTTCATTTCTATGAAGGTAAGATTGTATATTGCATGTAAAATACTTGCAGAGAACAACCAACAGATATTAGCTGTTTATTATTTATTATGATGGTTTATTTCCTACCTGTGGACTGACCATTGGCCTCCAGGAAAGGTGAAATTGGGGCAGTCCTGGTAGGGTAAGTCATATCTACAAAGATTTCCAGCTCATTCCGTGGAAAGCCAACATGCACTGGGTCCTCTATGATAAGAAAACCCGCGCATAAGGGTGCTCAACTTCTTGAGGGAGGGCTGTGGTTCCAATCTCAGAAAATCCTATAAAGAGCTCTTTGAAGTTGGAGCGGACATCTCATGTTCCTACTGAACTTTCCCTAATCCCATAGGAATCTCCTTGCCTCCTTAACCCAAACCCACCCCCATTGACCAGAATCTTCTTGAAGATTCTGTGACAGCTTCTGATACAGGTCCAAGTCTTGGGTCTTACACAGCAAAGCATGTAGATGCTCTGAGAATGGAAAGCCCTGCCTCTGGCTTCCAAATCCTGCAAGCCCTTCGGGCATCATATTCTGTTTTTGTGCTATCATCATTTGGGTATTTTATTTTCTGGTTGCCCGTGAGCTCCCCGAGGGTGGATGTGGTGTCTTGTTCCTCTTTCAGTGACCATCATGGCACCTAGGGTGAGTCAAGGACTCAGTACAGATGGGTTGAATATTCTACACCCAGGAAGAAGATCCCGGCATGGTACATAGCGCCCACTGGGCCACCATGACAGGCCATGAGAGGAGATTGAGGCTAATGGGGTTTTACTTTGCTCCATTTCTTCCTCTTTTGCTGTTGGTTGGATGCTTCAAGGCTGAAAGAGGGCTCCGTTTGGTTTGATTCCTGTTAAATATTGGTGCTTTCTGATGGAGGTATTTCGAAAGAGAAGCGGCCCTGGGGAAGGGCTTTTTAGAAGGTACTGTGCTACCTTGCGGAGGAGATCGCAGCCTCAGATAATATTAACACTGCCACAGGCATCACTCCGGGGTTTAAATAAATTCTCTGGTGGAACTGTGTTCCCTAAGAAATTCCGAGTTTTTTGATTGCTATCGGTCTTAGGTCACTCATTTCAGTAGCAGGGGTCACCACCCTTGGCTGCTTGAGCACAGTCTTGTGGCTGTTGTTACTGTTATTATTTTAAGCCCATGGCAGGGTGTGCATGGAACTCAGTTTCGATGATGATCGAAGGCGATGATAGAGTCTTTGTGAGCCTCATGGCCAGAGCAGCTGACAGCCTGCCTGTCCTGCCCCAGCATTCCATCCCTGATCCTAGCATGTCTGTCCTGCCTAATCCTGGGTCCATGTCTGGGTGTGGCTCTGGTTTTCCTGCTCTGCATTCCTGCTTAAGTCCTCCTGCTCGTTAGTGCCCTCGAATTCCTCCTTTCCACAGATATCCCAGGCAGCACAGTGGAGGACACACAGCTTATGGAAAAGGTGGGACGGTCTCGGTGACTGTAGCGAATGTTCGTAAACAAGGCTTGAAGGAGGGGAGAAAGTTCTGCAGTCCTTCACTTTCTGCTTCAGCCCTTCGGCCCTCTCTCCTTCCTGCGCAATGTACGAAACTGAGTGGAACCACTTGCTAGCGGTCACTGGAACCAAAGACCTTCTGATCCAGGAAATTGATTTCATCCATTCATCCTTAGTTGAACTGGATCCAAATGGTGGCTTGTAATAGTCATTTTAACATGTTGAAATATTATTTCTAAAATAGTCATTCAACACAACCTGTCTGGAAGTTTTCTGGAGAAGGGATATTTTTGGAATCCTTCTGACAGCCAGGCCAGCACAATTGTGTAGAGAGAATGACTAATGAGGAAGTCGCTTTGTCTCGTAAGCCCCACTTTTTGCTAGCAAGCTTTATTGAGTGCCTACTGAATGCTGGCATGATTTCACAGGGGTCTAACCCTATTGACTGTGTTAACTGGAAGGAGGCTCCAGGTGTTAAAGATTGTCCCATGGGATGCCTGGGTGGCTCAGTTGGTTAAGTGACTGCCTTCGGCTCAGGTCATGATCCCAGTGTCCTGGGATCGAGTCCCATATGGGGCTCCTTGCTCAGCAGGGAGCCTGCTTCTCCCTTTGCCTCTGCCTGCCACTCTGTCTGCCTGTGCTCACTCTCTCTGACAAATAAATAAATAAAACCTTTTAAATTAAAAAAAAAAAAAAGATTGTCCCATGTGAAGAGATATTGATTAACTTAAGACCAGAGCCATCTCAACAGCCGCACTAGCCAAAGAGAATTTAGGGTCAAGCACAGACCCTTGGAAAGACTGAATCTACATATGAAGTTATCAAAAGTGCTTGATTTTTAAAAATACCTCCTGATTCCCCTCACTTTTTTTTTTCTTTTCCCTATGAGTAGACAGAGTTTTCCAAAGTGGGCATCCCGATGGCCTTTTACTTATAATAGGAAAAATGGCATTGCCTTTAGCAGCTTTCATTCATGGTTTAAGCCTGGAAGAGAGATGACGTTCTTCCGAAAGAGACAAAAGCCTGGCTGGGGAGCTCTGGGGTTGTGTCTCTGGAGCGGTGTGAGGACAAGGACCCAGCATTCAGATCTGCCCTTGGTGCCCCAGTGAAGCCAGGGCACAAAGAGCAGGCCCTTGGCCGGAGCTAACACCACCCAACGTTAAAGCCATTCTCCTGCTGAAGGCAGAGCAGGAGTGCTTCTGAACGAGCTCTCGAAAGCCTGAGAGACTGAACTCCCCACACTGAGGCGGGAGAGGGAGGTGGAGGAGAAGGCTCACAGCTGACCGATGTAACATTCACCTCATAAAATGGTGACAGAGCCGGTTGGTGGCAGACGCATATGCCGCCCCCAATCTCAAGGAAACTGGCCTCATCAGGAAGAAGGAAGGTCAGCGAGGTTTCCCAGGCCGAGACCCTGTGAGGTCTGATAAGAAAGGGAACAATTTTAAAAATCAATGGAATATTTACTTGGATGTGAGCATAGTCCTCAATCTACTGCAAAGGATGCTTCCCAGGTTATCTATAAATAAAAGATGCTCGCCTTTCCATGCAGGTCTGGAAGAAACTACAACTGGAGAAAGCCGTGCGAGAGAGGGAGAGAGGAAAAAAAAAATGAAACCCTCTCCATATCAGAACCTTCTGTGATAGACGGTGTGTCCTCCTGACATTTTCATTAGCGGGAAATTTATGTTCCTATTTCTGTCTGTTGTAATGACCATTCGCAGCCATGGCGTGATGGCGGCTAATGGACAGGAATGGGGAAAAAAAAGTCTTTAATTAATGCAAAATTGAAGCATTTTCTTTTTACACTTTGAGACGCCAAGGAATTCACAGCCGTTCTTGGCCCTAGAGTGGAGGTAAAAATAATTATACACAATTTCTCGTGATTAAAAGATTGTAAAATAATTTTTCTTTCATCTTAACGTTATTTATCTTGTAAATGAGAAAGAGTGAGGAAGATGAGAATCATGAGTTCTGAGGTTCAAAGCAGACCCTGCAGAAATTTCCTCCTGGATTCCTCAGCGATCACAGCATGCGGGATCTGGAATTTGGGTCTGGGACCGCCCTGGACCTCCTTTGAGCCCCATTGCTTGCTCGGGTTGGCTGAGGCTTTGCCACCCAGTCACGGTCACACCTCCCCCTTTGGTTGTCCTTTTGATGAAAAAAAAATTCCTTTTAAATAAAAATCCCAGAGTGTCACTTTTTTATGATTCCTGCGTCTCCGGGTCTTCTTTTTGAAGCAGTGCTCTTCGGACAGCGACCTTTTTAAATCTTTACAATTGCCCTACAAGAGAGTTTCACTTGGGGTTTTTCTTTGTTTTTTAAAATCGGAAATCAGGTATCAGAGAGGTCAAGTAGGTTGCTGACTGCCTGACACAAGTCTGGGAGACTTGATGCCCTATGTTCTCCCCAGGACTCTGCACTGGGGTATGTTTGCAGACATTCCAACCCCTGCCTCCCTCCTGAGAGCACATTGTTGGGGATACACAAAAGAAAGCAAGGTAGAACAAGAAGTGGCTGAGGTAAGAAGAACTCAAGAGCTTGGTGTTTTAGTTCTCCTGTGTTCTAGAGAAAAGTTGTGGATGGCTGGCGTGTTGCCCCTGGGCGGTAGAGCTCAGCCTACCCACAATGCTCTGTAGCATCCTGGTGGACCTGCCACAGGGAGGGGGGAATGCTTCCAGGCAGCGTCCAAGATGCCCACCAAGAATTTAGCAATTCAAATTGGGGACGTGCAGGGGTCTCTGTGCAGGGGAAGGTCCTCCCTGGCTAGCTCATCTTGTTAAGTGTGGGTTCTCTATTTACTTGTAAAGAGATCCTGCTCAAATCCTAGAGGGGAATGTTCTGGGGCTGGAGGACCTGCATTAGCTCAGTACAATGAGTGAAATGACCACATTTTATAGTAAAGTGTATGCTTTGTTTATTGAAGGTGTTCTTGGTCATAGCTTGAACAAGGCTGCATATATTTATACACATTCGTATATAATACAAACTGTAAATTTTAATATGCAAAACCAGGTAGACTAATTTACAGGTGATTTCAAGTATCATTTAAGGGTAGGGGTGCCTGGCTGGCTCAGTTGGTAGAGTGTGCAACTCTTGATCTCGGGGTTGGAAGTTTGAGCCTCACATTGGGTGTAGAGATAACTTAAGGGCAATTTTGACAATGTGACTTTTTTCGTGTGCTAGCAGAAGAGCCCATTTTCTAATATGCATAATTTCATCAAAATAGTAACTATGGCTTTCATTGATTGTGCCCTGCCAGATGCTTTGATAAAAATTTAATACACAGTATCTTTTTTTTTTTAAGACTTTATTTATTTGACAGAGATCACAAGTAGGCAGAGAGGCAGGCAGAAAGAGGGGTAAGCAGGCTCCCCGCCGAGCAGAGAGCCCGATGCGGGGCTCGATCCCAGGACCCTGGGATCATGACCTGAGCTAAAGGCAGAGGCCCAACCCACTGAGCCACCCAGGTGCCCCAATACACAGTATCTTATAGAATCCTTACAACTGCCCGTCAAGGTAGATATTATCTCATCTGAGATGCAGCTGTTATGATTAGATTGTTAAATAAATAGGTATGCATTTGGGGATCCGAGCGATCTGGTTGGAATGGACACCCCACCCATTTCTACTGTCAGAATGTAGATAGCTTACTTAACTTCTCTGAGCTCAATTTATGGTAACCACAGTCACAAGTGCATCCCTGGAGGTCTGTGACTTGTCTAGACTTCCAACCTCTGAGAGCTCACTCTTGGCAGACTTTTCTTTTCTCCGCTGACTTGCCTGTGTACCTTAACTATATTTGCGTGGGTCTAGTTTTGCTGATACCTGTTTCTGTCCCCTCAACAATAATGTGTTGACTTGATTACTGTGCCATTACAGTGATTTTTAAAATCCGATAATGTTGACAAATGTGGATAAGTGTTTATCAAAGTAATTTTTGATTGCTTTTATTGCCATATAAAAATTTTCCACATGTAGGTACTACAAATGTTTCATTACATTTTTTTTATATCTCAGTGTTTCATTTTATAGACGTTTTTATTTTAATTCCAGTTTCAGTATTTCATTTTTGAAGCTATTATATATTATATTGGCTTTGAAATCTCAGTTTCCAATTCTTTACTGCCAGTCTTAGAGATAGGATTCATATTTTTATTTTGATCTTTTATCTTATGACCTTGATTAACTCACTTATTATTTCTAAGAATATCTTTATATAATCATATATAATCGAATATATATATGTTCAATTTTATTTCTTCCTTTTTAATCTGTGTGGTTTTTATTTCTTTTTCTTGTTTTATGGCATTGGCTGACATATCCAGTAGATGTTAAATAGGATGGCTGGGAGTAAACATCCTTGCCTTGTTCCCTATCTTGGGGGAAAATATTTAATCTCCTAACCATGGAGCATCTTTTTTTTGGAGGGAGGGTACATGTCCTCTATCTGGTTTTTATTAGGTTAAGAAATTTCCATTCTATTTCTGATTTACTTTTTTTTTTAAAGTATAAATGGGTGTTGGATTCTGTAAAATTCTTCCTCTACATCGATTTATTTGTGTATGTATTATTTCCCTCTTTAGACTGTTAATATGGTCTGTTGCATTGATTGGTTTTCGAATATCAAAGCAGCCCTACTGTCCCAGGGTAAATCCTACTTGCTCATGGTATCCTATTATTTTGTTTTGTTTTTATTTTTTTTATTTTTTAACTTTATTTTATTTTTTCAGTGTTCCAAGATTCATTGTTTATACATCACACCAGTGCTCCATGCAATATGTTCCCTCCTTAATACCCACCACCAGGCTCACCCAACCCAACACCCCCCTCCAAAACCCTCAATTAGTTCCTCAGAGTCCACAGTCTCTCATTGTTCTTCTCCCCCTCTGATTTCCCCCAGCACCCTTCTGTTCTCCTTCTCCCAATGTCCTTCATGTTATTCCTTATGCTCACAAGCAAGTGAAACCATATGATACTTGATTCTTTCTGCTTGACTTATTTCACTCAGCATAATCTCTTCCAGTTCCGTCCATGTTGATTCAGAAGTTGGGTATTCATCCTTTCTGATGGAGGCATAATATTCCACTGTATATATGGGCCATATCTTCTTTTTTTTTCCCTATTGGTATCCTATTTTTTTTATATACTGCTGTGTTAGATTTGCTAATGTTATGTTGAAGACTTTAGCATCTAAGTTCACAAGGGATATTGGGCTGTAGTTTTTCTTTCCTGTGCTTTTTTTTTTTTTTTTTAAGATTTTATTTATTTATTTGACAGAGAGAGATCACAAGTAGGCAGAGAGGCAGGCAGAGAGAGAGGAGGAAGCGGGTTCCCCGCTGAGCAGAGAGCCCGATGCGGGACTCGATCCCAGGACCCTGAGATCAGGAAGTAAGCTGAAGGCAGAGGCAGTGGCCCACTGAGCCACCAAGGCGCCCTCTTGTGCTGTTTTTGTCTGGTTTTGTTATCACAACACTTCTGACCTCATTAGTTGGAAAGTCCCCCTATTTTCAGGAACAGATTATGTAGAATTGATTATTTCTTCTTTAAATATTTGTAAAAAAATATCTGAGCCTGGAGTTTTCTGTTTCAGAAGTTTTACTTTTTAAACTACCGGTTTAGTGTCTTAAATAGTTATAAGACTATTCAGGTTATCTATTTCTTCTTGGATAAATTTTGGTTGCTTGTGGTTCTCAAGGAACTGGCTCATTCAGCCAAGTTGTTGAACTTATATATGTAAGGTTTTTGCATAGTATTCCCTTATGAACATTTGAATATTTGTGGCATCTTTCCATACCCTCCATCTTGTCATCTCTGCTGTTTATAATGTATGTTGACTCCTTTTTTTCTTGTCAGTCTGGCTAAAATTTTATATTTTCTTTTAATCTTCTCAAAGACTCAACTTTTGTTTATTGTTTTTTCTCTATTTACTTTTATTTTCATTTTCTTTTATTTCCCTTTATTATTTCCTTCCTTCTGCTTGCTTTGGGTTTATTTTGCCCTTTTTCTAATGTCTTAATGTAGAAGCTTAGATTGTTGATGTGAGATCTTTCTTCCTTTCTAAAGCAAACTTTGAATCATAAATTTTTTCTCTAAGCACTGATTTAAGAACATACCACAGTTTTTATCTGCTGTCCTCACATTTTCATTCGGTTCAAAATATTTTCTAAATTTCCTTGTGATTTCTTCCTTGATCCATATAATTTTTAACAGTTTATAGAGCAGTTTTAGGATTATAGAAAAAATTTAACAGAAAGTACAGAGTTCCCAAATCTTCTCCCCATAGGTTCCCTGATTATTGATATCTTGCATTGGTGTGGTACAGTTGTCACAATTGTTGAACCAATATTGACACATTGTTATTAACTAAAGTCCATACTTCCCATTAGGATTCACTCTGTGTTGTACAGGTTTTTCCAAGTGCATAAAGTCATGTGTCTCTCATGTGTCCTTGATGGGTCGTACAAAATAAATTCATTGCCCTGAAGGTACTTTGTATTCAACCTATTCATCCTTTCACCACTCCACTGGCCACACCCACCAACCCCTGACAACATCTGATCTTGCTACTGTCTCTGTGGTTTTATCTTTTGCAAAATGTCATATAGTTGGAATCATACAATATGTTCTCTTTCCAGACTGGCTACTTTCACTTAGAAATATGCATTTGAGTTTCTTCCATGTTCTTTCATGGCTTGATTGATCATTTCTTTGTATCACTAAATAGTATTCCATTATATGGATGTACCACTGTTTATTCACTCATTGAAGGACATCTTGGTTCTTCCCAAGTTTTGCCAATTATGACTTAAGCTGCTATAGACATTCATGTGCAGCTTTTCACACGTATGTGGGTATAAGTTTTTAACTCACTGGGTGAATGCCTAGAAGCACAATCCCTGGACCTTATTGTAAGTCTGTGTTTAGCTCCGTAGGAAATGCCAAATTCTCTTCTGAAGTGGCTATACCATTTTGAATTCCCACTAGCAATGAATGAGAGTTGCACTCCACCCTCACCAGTTGCTCAACACCAACATCTCTGGTGTTGAAAGTGTTCTGGTTTGTAGCCGTTCTAATAGGGGTGGAGTGCTATCTCATTGTTTTAATTTGTAATTTCCCACATAATGTTAAATATCTTTTTATATGCTTATTTAGATCTGTATATCTCTTCTGGTCAGGTGTCTATTCAATTATTTTGTTCACTTTTTAAGTGGGTTATTTTCTTTCTTATTATAGAATTGTAAGAGTTCTTTGTATATTTTGGACACAAGTTCTTTATCACGTAAGTGTTTGCAAATATTTTTCCTCAGCCCATGACTTGTCTTTTTCTTCTCTCAACAGTGTCTGTCACAGAGAAGAAGTTTTCCATTTAAATCAAATCTGACATCAATCTTTTCTTTCATGGATCCTGATTTTGGTGCATTTAAAATTTCATTGTCAAACCTAAGGTCACTTGGATTTGCTCTTATGTTATCTTCTAAGAGCTTTATAGCTTTGTATTTTACATTTAGGTCTGTGATATATTTTTAGTTAATTCTTGTGAAGGCATAAGGTCAGTGTCAGGATTGATTTTTTTTTTTTTTTTTTTCCCTGAGTGAGGATATACAGTTGATCCAGGACCCTTTCTTGAATACTCTCTTTTTTCCACATGATTGTCTTTGCTCCTTTGTGAAAGATCATTTGACTACATCTGGTCTTGTTCAGGGATCCATCTATACGGATCCTGTGTTATCCGGATACTGTGTTATCTTAATTGCTGTAGCTTTATAATAACACTTGAAGTTGGGTCATGTCAGCCCTTTGACTTTCTTCTTCAGTATAATGTTAACTATTCTGGGTCTTTTGCCTTTCCATATAAGCTTTGGAATGAGTTGATACCCACAAAGTAACATGTTGGGATTTTGGTAGGGAATTCATTGAATCTACAGATCAAGTTGAGAACAGCTGATATCTTAACAATATTAAATCTTTGTATCCATAAGCATGGAATATCTTTACATCTATTCAAATCTTGTAATATTACCTTTGTAATAATTATTTATTATCTTTTTAATGTGCCTGGGTCAATAATGATGGCCCCTCTTTCATTTCTGATGTAAGCAATTTTTATCTTCTCTCTTTTCTTCTTGGTAAACCTGGCTAGAGGGTGTTTCACTTTTATTGATATTTCAAAGAACCTACTTTCGGTTTCACTGATTTTCTCTATTGTTCCCCTAATTTCAATTTTACTTATTTATTTTTTTGATTTGTATTCTTTTTTCTGCTTACTATGGATTTAATTTGCTCTTCAGTTTCCAGTTTCCTGTGGTAGAGCTTAGATTATTGATTTTAGATCTTTCTTTTTTTCTAATATATGTATTCACTATTATAAATTTCCCTCTAATTACTGCTTTACTGCATCCCATAAATTTTAATAGATTGCATTTTATTGTCTTTCAGTTCAAAATATTTAAAAATTTCTCTTGAGACTTCTTTGACCCACATATTATTTAAAAATGTGTTTAATCTCCAAATATTTTGGGGTTTTCCAGCTCTCTGTTATTGATTTCTAGTGTAATTCCATTATGGCTAGAGAATATCCTTGGTATGATGTCTATTCTTTCAAATTTGTTAAAGTATGTTTTATGACCTAGAATGTGTTCTATCTTAATGAATGTTCCATGTGTGCTTGAGAAGAATGTGTTGTTGGATTGAACTGCCATTGTTGGATGAAGTATTCTATAAAAGTCAATTAGATCCAGTTGATTGATGGTGCTGTGTGTTTAACTATATCCTTACTGATTTTGTGCCTGCTGGATCTGTCAATTACCAGCAGAGGGATGTTAAAGGCTCCAACTATAATACTGGATTTGTCTATTTCTCCTTGTAGTTCTATTAGTTTTTGTCTCACATGTTTTGATGTTCTGTTGTTAGGGGCATGCACATTAAGAACAGTTATGCCCTTCTAGAGAACTGAGCCCTTAATATTATGTAATGTCTCTCTTTATCTCTGATAATATTCCTTGCTCTAAAGTCATCTTTGTCTTAGATTGATATAGCCGCTCCAGATTTCTTTTGATTAGTGTTAACATGGTATATTTTTCTCCATTATCTTACTTTTAATCTAACTCTGCCTTTATATTTAAAATGGATCTCTTATAGACAACATATAGCTGGGTCTTGCTTTTTTTAATCCATTGCGATAGTCTCTGTCTTTTATTGGCTATATTATGCCATTCACATTTAAAATGATTATTGACAAAGTTGGATTACCTTATTTGTGACTTTTCAAATACATTGCCCTTGTTCTTTTTTTTCTTTTTCTTGTCTTCCACTCTTTTTTTCCTATCTTCTCTGGTGTTTGTTGAGCATTTTTATCATTCAATCTTTTCTCCTCTCTTCAGCATAGCAATTACTTTTCTATTTAAATTTTTAAAGTGTTTGCCCTACAGTTTGCAGTATATTTTTACAACTAATGCCAGTCTACTTTCAAATAACACAATACGCTTCAGGTATAACACGAGTACCCTATGAAAGAGTATTCCCAATTCCTTGTGACATTGCTGTCATTCATTTCCCTAAACTGTAGTCACTGAATGCATGGTTGCTATTATTATTTTGAACAAAGCATTATCTATCAGAGCAAGTAAAAATAATAAAAAATATTTTATTTCACCTTCATTAATTCTTTTTCTAAATCTCTTCCTTTTCTTTTTTTTTTTTTTTAAGTATAGTTAACACATGATGTTACATTCGTTTCATGTGTACAACAAAGGGACTCAACAACTCGATAGGTTATGCTGTGCTCACTACAAGTGTAACAACTATCTGTTACCACAAAACACTATTAAATTACCAGTGACTGTGTTCCCTATGCTGTGCCTTTCATCCCTGTGATTTATTCATTCCAGAACTGGAAGCCTATACCTCCCACTTGCCTTCACCCCTTTACATATCTTTCTTTTCTTAATGTAAATCTGAGTTTGCAACCTGTATCATTTCCTTTTCTCTGAACTACTTCCTTTAACATTCCCTGCAAGGCAAGCCTGCTGGTGACAAATTCCCTCATTTTTTGTTTTTCATAGAAAGTATTAATTTCTCCATCCCTTTGGAGGATAATTTCATTGGATACAGAATCTAGGTTGATGATAATTTTCTTTAACTCTTTAAATATTTAACTTCACTCACATATTGCTTGCATGGTTTCTGAAGAGAAGTCTGATGTATTTCTTATCTTTTCTTTTTTTTTCCCTCGGCAGTTAAGCTATTTTTGTCCCCTCTGACTTTTTTCAAGATTTTCTCTTTGTCATTGATTTTATGCAGTTTGAATATGTTATGGCTTGATGTAGTATTTGGGCTTTATCCTACTTGGTGTTCTCTGAGCTTCCTGGATCTGCAATTTGGT